>NC_141699.1:1039779407-1039784407 GCF_964263255.1 Lissotriton vulgaris | reverse complement strand
GCCGACAAAGGCGGGAACATAGTGCTATGGGACCGAAAGCTTTATACTGCTGAGGCGATGGAACAACTAAACAATTCACTCTATTATGAAAAAATAGACAAAAATCCAACGGACCAAATTAAGAGAGAACTGGACGGAAAGATATTAAAATGGGAAAAAGAGGAACTTCTAGACTTTGATGAAAAAAAGTATCTGACAGTGGATTTCCCAAAGTTAGCCACCATATACTTTCTGCCTAAGATCCATAAAAATGCCACGAAACCACCAGGGAGGCCAATAGTGTCGGCCAACGGTTCTCTACTGGAGCCATTATCTAATTATATAGACTTCTATCTGAGCCCACACGTGAAGCTTCTAAAGTCCTATATAAAAGACACCACGGACTTTCTCTGTAATTTAAAACAAATACAATGGCAACCACATTACATGCTGGTCACTATGGACGTAATTGCGTTATACACAAATATAGACAACAACATGGGTCTCGAGGCATGTCAATGCGCCCTTCAAGAACGAAACATCCATTACCAACACCACAACATCATGCTGCTCAACATGATCAAATATCTGCTTGAAAACAATGTTTTCGTGTTTGGGGAAACTATGTACAGACAAAAGAATGGAGCAGCCATGGGCTTTTCCTTTAGCCCCAACTATGCCTGCACCGCCATGGGTTGGTGGGAGGAAACAGTGGCCTGGAATACAAACCTAAAAACGTTCACACAACACATCCAAGTCTGGAAAAGATTTATAGATGATCTGTTCATTGTGTGGGACGGAGGAAAAGACAAATTCTTGCAATATTTCCAAATTTTAAACAACAGCACACCTGGCATCAAATTCACGTACACTGTTAGTCAAGATGCAGCAATTTTCCTAGACACGAAAGTTTACATACGAAACAATCTAATAGAAACCACCCTTCATCGCAAAAGTACTGCTACAAACTCAACATTAGAAGCTACCAGCTTCCATCAGCAGTCGCTCATAACAAGCATCCCCTACGGGGAATTCCTACGGTTAAGGAGAATTTGCAGTGAGGAGCAACAATGGCAAAAACAAAGTAACATCGCCAAGCAGCGCTTTAACAAAAGACAATATAACCAACGAGCAACTCAACTATGTTGGGAAAAAGCCAATTCAAGAACAAGGGAAGACTGCCTAAAACCAAAGGAGATCTCAGAACCAACACAAGAAGAGCCGATCAGGTTCATAACGGATTACAGTCAAGAGACCAAACAATTGAACCAAATACTGAGAAGAAACTGGAAGCTCTTACAGTTGGACCCAGTAATAGGAGAAAAAATGGGTAACCACCCCATTGTGACATACAGGAGGGCCAAGAACCTGCAGGACAAACTGATTCACAGTCACTTCCAAACCTCCAATAAGAAATCATGGCTGCAAACAAAAGGTTTTGTAAAATGTTACAATTGTAAGATCTGCGAAATAGCCAAGCCAACTACAGAAATACTAATGCCCAACAATAAAACCTGGAAAATCAAAGAATGTATCACTTGCAACAGCAAAAACACAGTGTACATGATCGAATGTCCATGCAAGCTCAAATATATAGGCAGCACAATCTGCGAGCTAAAAAAACGTATATTAGAACACGTCGGAGCCACTGTACACAAGGACAGAAGCAACGCTGTTGCGAAACACATGGAGCTGAACCACGAAGGAGATTGGAAGAAACTGCGTTTCTGGGGAATCGAAACCCTAAGTCTCTCAACAAGGGGTGGACACAATGAGAAGGAACTCCGACGAAAAGAATCTAAACACATCCTGAGCTTCAGGACCATGACCCCGTTTGGGCTCAATCAGTCGGAAGAATTATATATACACCTATAATCAAACAGACTCTGAAGCAACTTCCCGCCAACCATGAACTATTTTAACTTATCATTTTGGATTTTTTACCACTTCACTCATTTTTTTCACTTGAACTATGCTCACACGTAAAACAGCAAGCCTTTCCAATGGACTAATCAGCCCACCAGAGGGCAGCATCACGCCATTGAAAACCTGAATACCAAGACTAAGGACTGTGCTCACACACCCCATTGTATAAAATGAATCGAACCATATGAAATGTTATCAAGAATACAGATCAGAGTTGGGGTAACATGATAAAAATGCTCAACCAACGGGGGCATGAAATAATCACCCTGAAATAGAGGCACAGCTTAAGCCCACTGGGGGGCGGGACTTTTAAATTCACGGAGGTTTTCACTACACCCACTAGACTAAAATGCAGTTCCAGCACAAAAACGAATGGGGACAAGACTAAGTTAAACAGCTATGTAAAAGTAAAATAACAGGCATCCCTAAACATTCACGCAAAAGTAATATGATCTGGAATAGGACTACATGTCCCACAATACCTAAAGGTGTGGGTGGTACCAATGACTAAAGGGGTGTAACCATATGCTTTGTTTGTTTTACAAAAACTGTGAGCTTCACTTTCCAAACTGACCGTGATCAAGACAGCGGACGCTGTCGAAACGCGTTGGTTTCTTTTTGTTGTTAAATCCCCCACACGGATTGATGAAATAAATCACCTTCATTGAAAAAAGCGTGTCAGTGCCGTCTTTCAGCGACTCCATACCTCCCCGGGACCGGGGAGATCCTGTGATAATTTGCAGGAGAAACGCGACCGAGAACCAAGGAGCGCCTAGCGAAGGGAAAGCGAGCCAAACAGTGGAATATACATATACATATACATATATATATATATATATATATCATATATATATATATATAAACAACAAGGCTCCGGTAATGAAAGAAGCCGTCTTTGAAGTCGCTGTGCAGTCTACATACGATTAAATTATCTGCAATCCATGCGAGGTGTCCGTGGTAATTCTTCGTAAGTGAGAGAGTGCTGTGGTGCAATATATATATATATATATATATATATATATATATATATATATATATATATATATATATATATATATATATATATATATATATATATATATATATCCTACTGGCGGTCGCCAGTAGGTAGTTATAGTTAGGACCTAGTTTCCATAGGAAATCCTCAACATTCTATTTGGAATAACTTTGGCCCTGGTTGAAGAATCTTAGCGAATTTCTCAAAGAAGATGGCTCGGTCCGCTGCGCTCCTTCCCTGAAAGTTTGGGGGGGATTGGTCAAGTGGGGGCTGAGATAAAAGGGGGGTCCCAAAACGTCTTTTCTCCATGTTATTTTCCATAGGACCTTTAGACTCGGCTACAGGTCGAACGGCTGAATGGATTTATAAGAAATTTGGCAGAACTGTAGAGTCCGGTTCGCAGATTTAAGAAGTTGGAAAAGTGCAGCAAAAGCGAACAGTCGAAGTGGTGGGAGCATACATCATTGGCAGGCTATTTAGAGGTGGGTCGCGTGCCGAGGGGTCTGCGCATTCTATTAGCACCATCGTATGAGAAGCCAGACCCCCAAATGTTAGCGGACTGGGCACAGTGTAACCTAGAAAATTCCAAACGCTTGATGGGGATCCTAATACAATACGCTGAAAGCGATAGGGTCAAATTACTTGAGGAGATCGATGCCATTAACGCTGAAATTGACAAATTCCCTCCATCTGCGGAAATAACCAAATACAGAGAGGAAATGGCAGTAAGACTCAAGCGTGAGGAAGATATAATAAAGAAGAGGAAGGCATACAAATTCCAGCGTGACCGGCTGGATTATGAAAATGGCCAAATCTTCACTTTTGCCAAGCGATATGATAAAATTAAACAGCGACATAGTAAAGAACTTTCAAATACAGCTCCCACCACCAATACTGATAAGAATGCAACTGTGACAACACAACAGGTTGAAGTATCCTCTGTTTCGGGAGAGAGCTCAACGTATGAAAGTGAGTCGGAATCAGAAATGCGACGCCAACAGATGTCGGGGTTTTGCAAGTTCACCCCAGGGCAAGAAATGGAGATGGTGACTCAAGATCGAAAACTCACGCTCCGCTCTGGGACACAATCAGCCGCCGTCAGCGCAAAAACAGGAAACGCGCAGAAAGGCGGTTCTGCAACAAACGCCGCAAACGCAAATGGCAAGCCGCGGAAACAGCGCACCAGAAAACAATGGAACAAAACGCAGGTAGCTCAACAGCAATAATACCAGCTACCGCAGAAGTTTTGCAAACCAACTCGCAAGCGGTCATCAACCTTTCTGATGTGAATTTAACTCAAAAAGAAACTGCAATACTTTTGTTGGGGCTTTCGTATAGTCCAAAGGAAAATTTTGACTATGCGACTACAAAAATCGATGTTTTCAAGTTTGTTCGCAAGCTGAAGCTACGAAAATATTTTGCTTCACGTACCAACTCCAATGGCAACACTGGCAATATTAGTGAAGTGACTGCTCCAACTACGAACTCAACTGGTAGTGATGGTGATACTACTGTGTTGGGGGCAGCCCTAACACAAGAGCTATTGGAAATACATCGAGAGGAATTTGGTCCCTCCACTGAGAGTCAGGAAGCACTGGGGAGTGAACCGTTACCGATATCTTGTGCAACAAGTTTCAAATTAAAATCGAAATTTTGCCCCTTAATGCTAAAAGATAATATAGATATCTTCCACGACCGTGTTGTCACTCAACTCAAGGAACTTCAAATCAGAACTGCTAATCAAACCAAACGATATGACCACAGAGACAAAGAATACCACACTCTCATCAAAAAACTGAGAGCAAACAAGAACTTGGTGATCAGACAGTCTGATAAGGGGGGCAACGTGGTCCTTTGGCCACGTAAAATGTACTTAGAGGAAGCCCATAAGCAACTCAACGATAGAGAGTGCTATCGTCGTATTTCCACGCAAGAGGCATCTAATTCTAGGAATGAAATTTACCTCAAACTATCGCCGTGGAGAAGTAAGGGCCTCATCACAATGGATGAATATAAGTTCCTGAAAAAAGACCACCCGGTTATGCCGGTGATATATTTCATCCCTAAAGTACATAAGAACATACAACAACCCCCTGGC
>NC_141699.1:1036529407-1036916907 GCF_964263255.1 Lissotriton vulgaris | reverse complement strand
ATAATTTGCCCCAGATGTATATCACCCTGTGCACCCTAATCCGCAGAGCTCTGTGTCCCTGAACTCTGCTTCCATGATGACGACACCCAATGCTCACTTAATGCACAATACCTAGTGCTCCCATTAAGTACTATAATACACACATGTATTGTGAAGATATATGGGACCAGAAAGGGTGGTGCTTGTGCTAGATAAAGAATTGCTAGAATTGCTACTCCTAAATGAACATCATTCTATCCATGCATTGCCTGAACTCCTTAAGAAGATAAAATCTCTCACAACTATTAGTTACATTCAGCTTATAATGTTGACATTTCATCTCAGGCACCATACCCATCAATGTGACAAATCGAAAGCCCCCTAGACACAAATAGGTATTCATACCTCCTTAGGAAATTACCTTACGCCTTGACGTTCCTGTTCCACAAGTCTTAGCTGTGCCTTTAACATCTCCTTGTGTACCCCAATTTCTTCAGTTCGTTCTTTCATTGCATTCTCTAACTGCAGCTTTCTTTTTGCCAATGAATACACATTGTCTGCCTTACTATGCAGCATGTCGCGGAGCCGTTTAATTTCCAGTTTTAGAATATTTTCATCAACCATTAATTCCTAGTAGCAAATGCAATGAAAAAAATACTACATATTTCATTGTCTTTCTTTTTAGCTGTGCAATTTAGTAATTGATTGCTCACACTTTTAAATAGTGTGATAGAACATTTCAAATACGGATTTAAATACAACCACAGATCATAGAAACAGTTTCCAGTTAAACAAGTAATACAAATGTACGGTTGTCTTGAGGGCTCCCACAGCGCACCACCATAGGAGAGACATACCAGAAGTAGGATTTCTCACCTTGCAATCCATAGGCAGAAAACAGAACAGCCACTTACCACAGAAACTTTGACCCTACTTGGAAGCAAACAGGCTTTTTGCAGGTTCACCCTCACATCTTGTGCTCATTTTGAGTACTGGGTACTGGTGTAAGGACTCTGCAATGAGCCCTGCTGAATAGGACTCAGTGCATGTTTATTTCGCTTGCCCCCAACTGGCATAGCCTAACTTGCATTTAAGTCCCTAGTATATGGTACCAGACCCAGGGCCTGTATGTTAGAGTGTCCCGAAAGAATGCAGCACTTGTTCTGCCACCCTGAGCGGGACAAACTAAAACATGGCTCCCAGTCTGCCACTGCAGACTGGAAGAGCAGTTTTAAACTGCTAACCCGACTTTGCCTTTTAAGGTAATGGCAAAGCCCAAACCTCCCTTTTTAATATATGTAAGTCACCAGTAAGCTAATCCTAACACATCCTAAGGCAGGGTGCGGTCTGTTAAAAAGTGGAACATGTACTCAGCATTAAAAATCCTAAATTGTCGTTTTTACTGTGGAAAGGGTAGTAGCCCTATTGGCAAGTACAGAGCTATAGGCTGACACCTCAGTCCTGCCATCTGAATGGGCCTACTAAAGTTGGTACTGTAAGATATCAAAATAATCAGTGCATTAAATCCGATTTAATGGTTAAATCAAATTTAATGTCACTGGTGGGCAAAGTGCAACTTTAGAAGTTACCACAATTTGCCTAAGATTTCCAGTGCCAGTTTGCTCTTGTATTCGGGGTCTGTACTGCAGACAGCTTTTTGCTCTCCTGGGCAGATGTGCTATTGACTCCCGATAAAGATAACAATACAGGCCTGTCACTGAAGTAGGTATTACCTCCCCCAGGCAGGAAGCCATACAGGAGTTAGCCTAAAAGACGAGCTACAAAGGCGAAGCCACCTTTGAAGGGCAAATGGGGAACATTTCGGAGAGGGCCTGCTCTATTGTTTAGGTAGACAGGCTGGCGCGAGGGACAAGGAAGGGAAAGCCAGTTGTCAAACCGGTTTTCCAGGGGTGTTTAGCCCCCTTGGTAGCCACACCTCTAGGTTGGGGTAGGGAGCTCCACACACCGAGAGAGGGGTCCTGTCATACTAAAGGTGAGCAGAATGGTGCATCCTGGGATGCCCAGAAGCCACACTTTGAAGGAAGGAGTCATCAGGGGGGAGGAAATCTGGTGGCCCATTGGCTATTGAATGCATTCTGCCTGTAGGGCATTTTCTGAGCATAAGTAGGCCACCCCTGTCACCCCAAACTCAGATCTCAATTGGACTGGAAGACGGACGAAGGAAGGACTGTCCCAACTGCAGCTACAGTACCTGGTGGCGAAAAAAGAAGAGGGACTAAAGCCTGCCCTGTCCTGCTCAAGGAGAAGATGTCTCCAGAGCCCAGCCAACGCCAAGAGATTCCAACAGCTAGCTGACTGGCCTCCTTTTTGCAGCACAGGGACACAACAGCTGAAGAAGCCTGCTGGGGAAAGTTGTTAGCCAAAAGTCTTCAACCCGCCACCAACTTCCACCATGCAGCACCAGGAACCAAGACCAGATGCAAAAAGTTGCACTCGAGTTTGCCTAACCTGGAAGTTCTGTCAGAGTGCAGCTGGGAGTACTCGACCCAGTAAGGATTGAACATGACCGCGATACTGGGCGACTGGAGCACCAAGAGAACTGCGAGCAACGTCGACCCTGCAACCAGGACCGCTTCACCCCCTATGTGGACCGAGGACAAGTGGCAGCAAGACTCCCATCTGTCGCATTGCATCCACAGCATCTGTTAAGCATCTTCACCATCCTTCCTCCCTTGCATCAGGACTACTCCTATAGGAAAGCCCTGCAAAGTATAAAATTGACTGGAACTGACTGAAGACTACTACCGGCTGAGATAACTGCTTCTGTGAAGCTTCTGACTGCCTCCCTACTGGAGTTGGTCAACTAAAATGACTCCAAGTGACCGCATTACAACCAACTGAAACTTTTTAGTGAAAAGGTTTCTGTCAAATCAGTTAAATTTGCCAATGCCTGCTCACTGTTGATTGAAATGCTTTGATTTACTATACCTTGTAAATTCTGGATCTGCGGAACGCTCCTGTCCACAAATAAATGGGAGTCAGATTTCTTTAGTGTCTTGTCGATTTCTTCTTCAAATGTGTTGGTGCTGTTTAAATACTTTATACCTGTTCTTTTGTGTATGCCTTGTTGCTCAGAGCCACAGCTACCCAGGGTTGGGCTGAGGGCTTGAAAAACAAAACTCTAGGGTCCTAAAGGGGTAGGTAAGGGTATTACATTGTGAGGTTGCCCAACCACACCACATAATACACCCAATTTCCTCACACTACTGTGGCAAGGTCTAAGTCTCATAACCGGTTTAAGGAACCTTAACTTAAGATAGCTGTACATTTTTACTAGGCTAGTGGGCCAAGCAGGCAGATCTCTCATGATGGTTTGTAGTCTTTTTGTTCATTTCTCCAGTGTACCTGGGTGACTTTTGAAACGTGTTATAAAATGGAACGTATGGGACCGAGAATAATTAAACTACTACAGTAAGTAACTTTTTCTCACTCTATTGGCTGAGGCATTCATATTTCTGACTCTTTGGTCATGCTCATTAAAGGTAGAGCAAAAGGTGACAGTATAGTCTTATAGCAAGCTTCAAGTAATCAAAGTGTGCAGAACACTTGGACATGACCGTTTAGCCTTATTCCAAGCTTCAAATAAACAGGGGATGAAGAACACATTGCGAAGATTGTATAGTCTTATACCAATCTTCGAATAACCAAGGTGTGAAGAATGTTTCTCAAAGTTAAAAGGTGGTGAAGAACACTGGAACAAACTGAGTGATGGCTCCAAACCTAGCTTGCATGTGGAGAAGCCTATGTGTTAACTCTGCAGTAAATAAAGCAATAGACACAAAATATATATGGGCATGTTCATGAAGTGTGAGGAAAAGCAAGATAGATGGGTGGTGAAGCGGATTAGTATGGGGGATCTATGCCCTGGACCTAACCAGGTATCTGTGCGAACTGCTAATACTGCGATGTACACAAGTGGCTGGCTGCTGTGTAGCTTATTTCAAGGTTCAGTGATGAAGCCATAAAGGAAGCATTTGGGAGGCCTATGACTTTGAATAATCAACGAGTTACTTACCTTCGGTAACGCCGCATCTGATAGAGACTATCTAGCCGCAGATTCCTTACATTAGAATTATCTCCAGGTGTCAGACTGGATCTGGAAAGTTTTTTGAGCAGTACCCCTGTGCACAAGTAGGTGGAGACATTTGGCTCTGTGTGGCATCGTTGGTGTCGTCCGCGCTGCAAGTAACCTGCGTGTTGCCCATATAGGCGTCACCCCGGCATGCTGATATCTGTTTCATGCCAGGAGCGCGGAGCTATGAAGGTAAACACACCACCACTGTGGAACACTAGGGCTCTGAAGGAGAACAGCCTTGACCCCTAGAAACCTGTTCGCAGAGTGGGGTGGATGGCTGAACATAGCAAACACAACAAGATGATGGATGGAATGCTGAAACATTTCAACCAATCAATCAATCAATCAATCGGGTTTGTGAAGCGCAACAACTCACCTGTGAGGGTCTCAAGGCGCTGGGGGTGGTGGTGGGGGTTCCTGAGGGTGCTGTGCTCATCTAAGACTCAGGTCTTGCGGTCCTTCCTGAACTGGAGCAGTGGAGGGATTTGCAGAAGGTGGAGGGGGAGGTCGTTCCAGGTCTTGACTGCGAGGTAGAAGGACTTTCCAGCCGTTCTGGTCTTGTAGATGCGTGGGATGGTGGCCAGAGAGAGGTCGGCAGAACAGAAGTTTCTCTTGGTGCTTGTAAGGATAGGTGGTTGTTTAGGTATGCTGGTCTGAGTGCCTTGTATGCATGCGTGAGAAGCTTGAAGGTTATTCTTCTTTCGATGGGGAGCCAGGGGAGGTAGTGGAGGTGTTGGGTGATGTGGTTGCAGCTGGGGATGTCCAGGATCAGTCTGGCTGAGGCATTCTGGTTGTCTGGAGCTTGCAGAAGAGTTTTTTGTTGATTCCGGCATAGAGGGCATTGCTGTAGTCCAATCTGCTAGTGATGAGGACGCGTGCAACAGTTTTTCTGGATTCGGAGGGGCTCCATCTGAACGTTTTCTAGAGTATGCGGAGGGTGTCGAAGCAGGCTGAGGATACTGGGTCCATCTGGCGGTTTATGGTGAGTGATGAGTCCAGTATGATGCTGAGGTTTTGTGCATGGTCTGTCATTTGGGGAGGTGGGTCCCAGGGCAGGAGGCCACCAGGTGTCGTCCCGTGCTAAGGGGGTGGAGCCAAGGATGAGGACTTCTGTTTCTTCTGAGTTGAGTTTCAGGCAGCTGTCCTTTATCCAGGTGGCGATGACTTTCATTCCTTTTTGGAAGTTGTGCCTGGTGATGCTGGGTTCTTTGGTGAGGAAGCGGTTGAGCTGGTTGTAGTCGGCATGGGAGAAGATATTAAGCCTGTGGTTTCTGACAAGGGTTTTGAAGGGGGCCATGTAGATGTTGAAGAGGGTGAGGCTGAGGGAGGGTCCCGCGGCGTACTCCACATTTGGTCTATGATGGTTCCAAGAGGTATGGTGGGAGTATGACTCGCTGAGTTCTGTCTCTGAGAAATGAGCAGATCTAGTCGCAGGCCTTTCCTCGGATGCTGACGATGTGGAGTCAGGTGGCTAGTGTGCAGTGGGAAATGGTGTCGAAGGCAGCTGAAAGGTCCAGGAGGATGAGGGTTGCCGCTTGGCCTTGGTCAAGTAATGCGCGGATGCCATCTGTGGCAGCGAGTAGGGCGGTCTCGTGCTGTGGTTGCTGCAGAATCTGGATTGGGATATGCCCAAGACGCTGTTGGCTTTGAGGAAGTTTGCTAGCTGGGTGTTGATGGCCTTTCGATTACCTTGGCTGTGAACGGGCGCAGTGGGAAGGGCCTGAAGTTCTTGAGGTCCATCAGGTCTGCTGAGGGTTTTTTCAAGAGGGGGTTGACTTCGGCGTGTTTCCAGTCGTTGGGGAATGTTGCGGTCTCGAGGGAGCAGTTGAGGCGTAGTTCAGATGCGATGGCCGTGGCTGCTTTCTGGAAGTTGTGGGGGGGACAGGGGTCTGAGGGTGCTCAGGAGTGGATGCTCTTCATGGTCTTTAAGGTGTCTTCTGTGGTCAGAGTGGTCCAAGTGAGTAGGGTCTGTTGGGAGGCGTTGCTATAGGTGGGGGCCGAGGCAAGGCTGATGTCCTATTTGTCGAAGTTGTCATAGAGCGTCTTAATCTTGAGGTGGAAGAAGGTGCTGAGTCTGTTGCAGAAGTCTTGGGAAGGAGGGAGGGACATTTGTAATTTGGCTGCTGAGTTTGGCAAATTCCTGGATGATAGAGAAACGTTATTTGAAGATATAGGCGTTGGTGAGGATTCTGTCTTGAAAGAAGTTCTTCTTTGTAGATTTGATGAGTTGGTAGTGTGCTGTGGTGGCTGTTCTGTAGGTGGTGCATGTTTCAGGGTTTTTGCTGTTCCTCCATGTCTTTTCGAGTCGTTGTCAGGATCGCTTGGATTCTTGGAGTGCAGTGGTGAACCAGCTTGCTTTTTGATGTGTTGTCCTGTAGCTTTCTTGAGGGGAGGCAGTGTGTCAGCTCAGTTAGTGATCTATCGGTGGAGGTTGCATGCTGTGTTGTTAGCGTCTGGTGTCACTGGAGATGGGGTGCTGGTGAGGGTGGCGGTGAGCTGTTCTTCTGTGACTTTGTTCCAGCTTCTGCGGGGGTGGTGCGTGTGTTTGTGTACGGTGGGTTTTCTGAAGGAGAAATAGATGCAGTGGTGGTCTGTCCAAAGAAGATCAGTGGTGTGGCTATAGGAGACGCTATTTCCTCCTGCAAAGACGGGGTTAGAGTGTGTGCCTCACCGTGTGTGTGGGGGCGGTGATTACTCATCCCCAGGCAGAGATCTGGGTTTAATTCATAGTTCTTTTGCTCACTATGCTGACCCAGTTTGACCCTGTTCCTCATGGGAAACGTCCAGCCCGAATTGCCAGGGCAGGTCCTCCCTGGACAGGAAATAAACATCCTGGGATCGGTTTCGGGGTATTACCCCTCGTCAACCAGGCTAGCTTACATCCAGTGGCACAGCAAGCAAGGGACCCACATCTGGGCATACCCTTGGCTACTTAGGACAAACATAGCAAACACAACAAGATGATGGATGGGTCTGTAACGAATCTGCTGCTAGATAGAGTCTCCACCAGATAAGACATTACTGAAGGTAAGTAACTTGGTGATTTGATACAGACTTCTAGCCACAGATTCCTTACCTTAGAATAGATACCCAAGCCATAACACCGCGGAGGTGGGTCTGCAGAACAAATTCACACTAGAAAGACTTGCAGGACCGAACAAGCACAGTGCCCATCCTGACAGACCCGACTGTCTAGACAGTAGTGACTGGTGAATGATCCAGAGAAGCCCAGTTTGTTGCTTGGTAGATGTCCAGATCGGAACTCCACATGCTAATGCTGTGGTCGCATTCTCAGCTTTCATGGAATGAAAACACAAACCCTCAGAGGGTTGCTTTTTGGCCAGGGCGTAGTAGATTTTAATGCAGAGGGCGATCCACAGAGAGATGGCCAGTTTCTGCAAAACCTTTCACCTTCTTTGCTTCCGACATACCCCATGAATAGTTGGTTGTCTACCTGGAGCTCTTTCATGTGGTTAAGGTAGAACGACAATACTCATTTTGGGTCCAGTTGGAGGAGCCACACATCCTCCTTAGAGGGATGAAGGTAATCATTATAGGTGGGCAGGGTGATGGACTGGCCCAAATGAAAGTGAGTGCCAACTTTCGGCATAAAGGAAGCTCTAGTGGAAAGAACCAGCTTGTCTAGGAAGATGATTAGGTATGGAGGTTCAGAAGACAAAGCCTGAAGCTCACTGACCCTCCAGGCAGATGTTATCACACTAGGAAGTGCACCTTGATGGTAAGGAGACTGAGAGGGAAGTTATGGTGTGCGTCAAAGGGAACGCACATCCGGTTCCATTGAGGAATGATGAAGGCGGAAACATATGTTGGAGAACTTACACAAACCTATTTACAACAGGGGATTTGAACAGGGATGGCTGATCTGGCAACCACAGAAAGGCTGAGATGACAGAAAGATAGCCCTTCAAGTTGCCTAAAGAAGAGCCCTGCTAGGCGAGTGAAAGAATAAAGAGAAGGCCCTGAGAAAGGGTAGCAGAAAGAGGGTCAACTTGCTTTCCTGCACACCATGCTACAAACTTGCCCCAGGGGCAGGCATATACCGTCTTGGTGGAGGGATGCCTGCAAAATTCAGGTGGAATGGCGAAAACAAATGATGGATTTAGCCTAAATCTCTGTACTTGGGGTGAGTGGTTGTCATTGTTCAGCAATCCGTCAATCAATTGTTCTTTTTGCATCTTTATAAAAGTGGCATTTTTAGAATTGTGATTAGAAATCCGCTTTTACTATTAAAGAGGGTTTTTAATTTAAATTCTTAAATAACAAACTGAACCAGTCTAGCGGCTCCTAATTTAAAGTAATCGCTTATTAAATGTAATAAGGTAACGCCAATGTTATCCTACCATAGAGGTAGGCCTTGAAGTAGTGGTAAACACATTTAGAACGTTTTTAAACTTAACTTAGACTGCCGGGTTGAAATGTCAATTTAAAACTGCGCAAACACAAGGAGATGATGGACAGAGCGCTGAAACTTATTAGACAGTCACCCTCGGTCACAGATCTGAGTTGAATCCATCATTGTGCTTTAGCTCACTTCACCACCCCCGTGCTGTTTAAAACTGCACACAGAGACTGCAATGGTAAGATTGAGATATGTTTAGAAGGGCTACTTAAGTGGTTCACACAATCAGTACAGCATGCACACTAGTAGCATTTAATTTACATGCCCTGGGTACATGTGATACCACTCTACTAAGAATGTACAAGTAAATCAATTGTGCCACTTGGCTATAAGTCAATTTCTCCATGTTTTAAGAAGAGAGTACAAGCACTTTAGCGCTAGTTAGCATTGGTAAAGTGTACATAGCTCTAAAGCCAACAAACACGAATTTAGCAAAAAGTCGAGGGTAAAGGCGAAATGCTTGTGGGTGATCCTGCAGAGAGGGCCAGGACCAATACAGCTCATTGATGAAATTTGCATATTCATTCCTAAACAGCAATACCTACCGGTTATGAACACTTGATTTAGAGTGAAGATGCTTAAGGCATCATTACTATGCTGGCTGGACTCTTGTCCGACCGGCACCGTAGCAGAAGAGGGACAGCCCGACAAGGAGTCGGCAGGCTCCCTGCACTTATTACAATGCGACCACTTTCACGTTGTCAAAAAGTGTATATTTTCTATTGTGGTTTGTGCTGCGTTGCCTGCCACATGGTGCAGGGATGTTTAGGAGGGGCACAATAGGTGACCCCTGGCCCCACAGTTGCGGGCCAGGTGGGAAGAGGGCCCCTCTACGGACCCCCAAAGTAACTTTCCGCCTGCCTTTTCATGGTAGGTGCACCGCCATGAAAAGGCAGGTGGAAAAGGACGTTATTCCTACAACGGTCCTTAGAAGGCACTGCCCTATTGCAGGGATTACTGACCCTCCGACGGGCTGCTTGAGCCCGTCGGAAAGGGGGTTGGGGGGCTGTCCCTCCGCCTGCTGCCTCAGACCGCACGCATTGTAATGCGTCGGTCGGCACCGCAGCCTATGAGCCATCAGATGCAGTCTGATCGCCATCAGAACGACCCCCTTAGAGTTCTTGGAAAGCCCAAATAATATCTACAGTGAGAGTAAGTTAAAAATACTCCATGATAAGAGTCATAAGAGAAAGGCACACAACAGTGAAGCACATTCACAATGGCTGGTTGTAATTTAGGGCATTCATGTGGGTTGCTCCTCTGTTACTCCTGGGTGGACTTTGTACAGTATTTATTCTTGCTTCCTTTAATGCGTAACTTAATTTAGGTTGCTCTTCAGACACTCCAACCTAACCAAAAAAGTTGCCCTCTTTAGGACAGCAGGCAAGTCCACGTATGCAGCTATTGCTCAGCCTATCACACTCCAGGCATAAATGCAGTTACACGAGCGGAGTAAAACTAGGAGTGCATGCTACAGCACATCATACACGACAGCAAAACCCTTCCCTCTTAGGCCACATATATAAACCACAACCTTTCAATTAGACACAGCAGTAAGTTAATATGCCACTCTCGTCAATTAGCACAACGCTGTAATTCTTCATACACGGGCAACACTGTAATTCAAACACACAAAAGGTGATGGAAGGAAGGATTACAAATAATGTAACCACAAAAAATTTCACAGCTTAGCATTCCAACATATTGTTTTCTTGTCCATTATGCCATTTGAGATCAGACCAAGCCATTTGCAAATCAACCTTCATCCGGCTCTAATAGGAACAGTCCAGCCTGCACTGCCAAACCAGGTGCTCTCTGAAACAGAACACAAGCAACCCAAGACTGGTTTTGGCCTAGCTGGGATTCTTCAGAAAGTGAAACTTGGTACTATTGGCACAGGCCACTATGCCACTTTAGATAATACCCAGTCATATGGAAACCAGTCTTCGTCCAACTCCAATAGGAATAGTCCAGACAAACTGTCAATCCAGGTCCTACCAGAACCAGAGTACAAGCAACCCAACAGTTCTGCTTCTTCAGTTGGGTTCAGCTTCCTAATACCGTAATTTAACACTCTTCCAACCAAGCAACCCCATGGTACAGCATACTACCTTTCCGCTTATGTCCTACATTGCCTTTTTGTGGTAAAGTCAAGACTGAAGCTAATGAAGAAGTTGCAATGAAACGTTATGAGGCTGGGTGTGAGCATTGTCACAGGAGGACTAGATCACTTAGTTAAGTTTGGACAATTACTACTAGAATACAGCTAACTGTAGAATATGTTTGAAAAGGTATGTTTAATTTTATATTAGATTCCTTTGCAGACCTGTCCATTGTGTTCAAGAGTATTCATCCTCTTATACATAGTTCTCCTACTCCCTGTTTCTTCCCTTTGAAGCTACTGTGTCTAATAAAGATAATGTGGCCAGAAAATAGACTCCAGGTAGTCGTAGGGTGGTTTTCAGGTAAATCAGGTTCCATTCTACAAGGAATTCATGTAGTCTATGTTCCACTGAAAACCAGTGGAGGGTCGACGGTCAGAGGCAGGAGTTTGAAAATTTGAGATTGAGGCATGTTCCAGGTGCCTGATTTTGGAGTCTATGAAGCATCTATATTTGGTAGTTTGGGAGGCTGATGTATATATTACAGCAATAGTCCAGAGAGCATAAAGGATTTTAGAGTTCTATTCAACTGTCGGTATTCAGTATAGAGTGGCATCCTTAAGAGATCAATTGGTGGTACTCACAGTCCTTAGTTCCATAGACCTTGGATAAAGACAATACAAAATTTAACAGGAAGCTCAGGATTCTGGTCAGCATCACCAGGCAGGGGGTTTGTTCAGTGTCTGAAGGCATGTAATGGCAGGATCGTCATATTTCTGCAACCCAGTGAAATAATTTAGTGTAAAGTCATCCACATATAAACAGCTCGTTCTCATCCACTGACCTATTTGTCTATGGCACGAGAAGACATCGAAAAGAAACTTCATTGACTTCACAGGGTTTTCAGATTTGTAGATCTATCACCCAGTCTGAGGTGGATCAAAGTATTATCTGTTTATATTTGGAGCTGTGAATAGTAACATTTAAGGTTAGCTATACAGATGATGTATGGTAGCAGGAAAAAGTTGGGTTCACCATAAACTACATGGATAAGCCTCAAGTAGTCAGTGTTAACCAATCCCATTTTAAATGGAGTATTTTAGTTCTTTAGGAAGGTTTGGGCAATTTCAAGACATTTTCATTGATGCCTACCCAATTTGGACGGATAATACACCAGCTACCCCTCCAATCACTCATTGACTGTATCTTTGCCTTTGACCTTGCAGAGGGCTCGGAGGAATTTTGGCTACGTTTGGTGCTATACAAAAAGTGCATACATATATTTGATGGTATTCAATTTCATAGGAAGAAAAAGGGCAAGATGTTTAAAAAGTTGGTTTTCATATAAAGACCGTAGTATGTCCCTGTGAATATTGACTCTGTATTCTTAGCCAGTTGGCCCAGTATTTGGCAGTTTGGAGGCAAAAGATCTTCTTTTGTTAAAGAGGCCAGTTATTTCCTCATCCAAGATGCTTCTCCACTTTTGTAACCTGATGTCAAAGGGTTCGGCATTAAGAGTCTGTTTCTATGGTAGTATGTTAGCAGTTTAATCCATGGTAACAACACTATTGCAAGATATATACTTCTTTTTGTTTTTTGCAATAATCTTTTATTGGCATCTTAGGGATGCACAGAGAATCATACATATTTGCATAACTGTATCAATAACCGTCTTAGAGCATCCATTATGCAAACAAAACCTATTAGATTGTACTAAATAAGTGATACCAAATCAACACTCAATACTCTGGTCATGAGTTCCTAATATCTGTAGTTCTTAATAGGATTTAAAGAAATACAGCTATCGCTAGTTAATACATGTCCATATTATGTTACCAACATAATTACATCCTGTACTAATTGTCATAATTACCCAGTGCAATAGGGCATGGGCCATAGTATTCCAAACTTGACCTCGTGCTTCAGGCAAAAAATATGCTTCTAATAAGTAGAAAAGTTCAGCAATACAAATTATATAAAAAGGAAATGTAACACTACACCACAACATCATGTGATGTGATTTAGAGAAGTAGACATACTCTGGAACGTGTACCCCCTTAATCTGTAGTCAAGGCACTTTCTGGTATATTACACGTTGATCACATAAATTGAAGTAGAAAATAATCTACTAGTTAATGGTATCAATTACATTACCTGATGCACTGGTTAATAACATTCAAATATCCATACCTGCTTATCGATTCTGATCTTTTTCAGTGCTTTGTCCGACATGGCATTGAACAAAGTAAGTTCTTCTATTCTGTTGACGAGGCCACTCTTTTCATGTACTATTTTCTCTAGCTCTCTTTTGCCATGTGCAACATCGCCCTGTTTAAATATACAGACAAATGTCATTAGATTCCCAAAGTAATGAATTTCAAATCAAAATGTAAACCAATTTGTCTTTTTAAAATAACAATGGGCCAGGTGACATTTTAGGTTCCATACAGTTTCTCATTCAACTATTCCCAAGGTATGAAGAGGATGCCTAGAATGGACATATTTCAATAAACTGTATAGGCTTCACAGAAGTATGTGAAAGTCAAATAACTGGATGTGTCTGGTGTGATGATATACCATCATCATCATAATATAAAACTTTATTTCGATCACTGAGATCTTAAAAAGTACACAACACAAGGCAGGTTTATAACAATATACAAGATAAATAGACAATTTTAAAAGAAGACATGGCGACCATAAAATACAATTTGCAAGATAAAAGAAGGATAAAAAAACGCTTAATCCATAGTGTATACCAATATTTGGCCAGGCCAAATACTATTCTCAACACCTCAAGATAATGGCCAGGACCAAACAATCTACACAATGGAATAATCCACTTGCCCCTCAAGTTATTGTAACAGGGGCAACAAAATAAAAGGTGGACTATAGATTCTGAACTGGCTTTGCAAGATGGCAAAGTTCGTCACTGGAACCATCTCGGTGCCACTTGCTACAAAACAATTTGGTGGGTAAAAAATTGAATAAATAGTTTCATCAATAGTTTCTTCGTAGCTCGGTACAAATTTGTAAAATCCTTAGTCAAAATACCCACCAGATTGGATGTCACCTTTTTTATATATTTCTTTATGTATTGATATACACATACCACCTATCATCTTTGATTGATATTCTCCTCTCCTCAATCTGATTTGTACCATGATACTATTTACAAATCTCTAAATATATATTATGTAGAATAAATTAAAGCTAGTCGAAATGACTATCCACAGTGGAAGGTCTATGCGAGTCTAAATTAAATGTTCATGAAAGCTTAGAGAAACAGAAACATGTATGTATGAAGTTCTGTGAACTCACATATTGCAACATGAAGGAGCTAGGAAGCTATGTGCTGTACAACGACCCTATCACAAATGCATATCTTGTATTCTTCTGCCATTTGGTAGAAGTTCTTATGTTATGCTTTGCTGCAGCTTCAAGGGTGTGAAACTAATGTTTCTCCAATTTTAGGCCTCTCTACCACTCTCAGTTCCTACTATTCCAGGAAAACTTTGTGAAACTTCTGTACTGTTTTGATTAGTAATATCAATGGTAATTTGTTTATGTTAACTTCTTGCCGTTGTATGGATATTACTTTAGGAATATGCTAGATTATCAATAAACTGTACTTTTTCTTTATATTGCAGTTTGCACCGTTTTCATTTTTATGTGCGGAGATCCAGTTGCCGTTTTTTTGTCTAGGTTGATGCGTGGTTAAATATTTAAAATAAATATATTTAAATTACAATTTTTCCCTGCGTTAGATTAAAAATAAAATGTAGCCTTCTTAAGAAAATGGTTGATATAAATGAGCACATTACAGTGGAGATAAAACCATATGCAGTTTCTGGCGCATGTACTCAACAGACCTACAGCATTACTGAAATTGCATACTACTGGCCAATGGTGTGCTACACAAGTGCCTAGGAAAATTTACAACAATAAATATATATCCAACTATTAACTTTCTTTTAATGTCAATAAGCCAACTTGATTCCTTGGCTGTTTCTCTGTAGAAGAGTTGAAAATGGCAAATTAAAAAGGAGAAAATAAATTAGATTAGGTTTTTAATATGACCCCCTATCAATGCAAATCACAGAAAAAAGAGAAAACAGCTTTTATATGAATGACCATGCATTGAGTAGGTGCTTCTCTAAAATATGTATTTGCAAACTATAGTCCTGATGTTGCAAAAAATGCACAGATTATGGCACCTCAATGTATCTGAAATAATTTCTAGTCAATATGTTTTAAATCAGTAAAAGAAATTCACCAAAACTCCAAACCTGAACTTTATTGTGCTGGATGCTTAAAAGAGTTAATGCACTCTTTTTGTCTCCACATATTCTTGTAAGTTCTGCCACCTTTAATTCCAGGGCATGCTTTTCATCTTTATTTCCTTCTCCTTTTAAACGAGACAACCTTCGCTCTAGTTGCTGAATTTGAAAATCCTGTGTAGAAAAATAGAAAACACACACATTGTACATTTTTAATAGAAATAAATAGTAATATAGCTTAAAATTATAGCAAAAAAAAAATTAACCCAATCTACTTTAAAACGTCCGAGGTTGACTGCACTTTCCTGAAAGATGATGTCTTGGAGTTCATAGAACCTTCTTTTCCAGCTTTCAAAGAGTTCCCTCGGGGTGCACTGACTGTATGCCACTTCACTGAAGCTCACAGTCAGTCTGCCGCCTGATGGCCTAACTATGCATCTAGGTCTATAATACATTGTAGACACAGGTTCAGAGTGTTTCTTCATTTACAAGGTGCCCCGCCACTATGCAAATGAGGGAATGCCCGTTTGCGATTGTGTTGGCACTACATACATGTGGTGTGATCTATACAACAGAAGGGACAGTGCAAATGTCTGCTGCTTGTTCTGTAATACTAGATTGATCTGGTGGAACAAAAAAAAAGGCTGCACAAAGCCGCTGTGCCCCCTGGCACTTTTGATATTATTGTCTCCAGTTGGGAATTGACTATGCAGCTAGGAACGACACGAAACGTATCACAAAAAGGAATGTGATGACTTTAAAAGAATTTAAAGCTTTCATCTGTGAGTTACCCTAAAAGAGATTGAGTTTTACCCCCTTACATACAAGCCACCAATTGTCACACCCATGTCATGCACAATACAATGGTGTAGAATACCAGTTCTGTTTATACAGAATGAATGAGAGGGTGTTGTGAAAGAGGGAGAGCAAGGTCTAAGAAGCACCATGAGTGCCCTTTTGCCTCACTCTGATGTCGTGCTCTTCCTCCTACCCAACTGGTTGAGAAACAGATACCAAAATCCAGTCTTGGCATAAGGGTCAATAGGTCTATGTAACCTTGTTTTTCCAAAGGCATACTTGTCCCAGCAAGATAGGTTTTGGTGATGCATACGCCATAGGTAAATAAAGGTGCCATGCATGGTACTGGGCCACGTCACAGGTATAAGTTTGTTTAATTTGAGACGAAGGTCACAAAGGTGTTATTTTTGGAGTTTTGCATTTGAAGGTAGAATATATAAATCATTTATAGTTAACTGCAAGGTGTGCCTTTGTGCGAGTATTTAGGGTCAGGTCCACCAAATGCCAGCCTGAAGATGAAACAATCTATCATGAATTTGTCACCTCTCTAATTGCTTCAAAAACTGCAAGCCAGGCTGTTGGTCAGCTTCGTTCAGGGACTATTGAAGATTGACCACCATGTCAATAAAATACACAATGGAACCCTTCTTCCTGCTACACATTCCCTGGAACAGCTACTATGCTCTCTCTTCACCTTCTTCAGCTCCTCTGGAAAACTAAAACAAAGGCATGGATTCGGTCAACAAGAAGGTGTGTCAGGCTTCAGCGTTGGTAATAAGAGCTGCTAGTTCTTTTTCTCCAACGCTGTTAGGAAAGTAAAGAAAATAACTGGAGCAATTATTGTACTGGGTTATTGAGAACATTCTAAAGGCATAATAATATTGAACTAAACTATGTCATAGTTTCTCTCTGGGCTGTTCCTCAAGGCTCCACTTGATATTATCCCCTAAAGCCAACCAAAACATTTATGACTTATATTTTAGTTTTTATTTTGGTATCCGTGTAGATGAAGAAATCCACTGCATAATTTTTATTTCAAAAAGAGGTCAAATGTTCCATTCTGAAAGTTTGATAACCTCAAGGAGTGTCCTAATTTCCAAAGCAAAGAGTATGGTCGAAGCCAGCAAATAGCCCTTTTTACTTGCCTAAAAGACAACAGAAATTGCAACTTCAAGAAGAGCAACAACCTCCTCAAAAACAGTATTTCAAAAGGCAGAAACCACTTCTTACTATTTCCTCTTTTGGTAGAGCAAAGCAAAAGACAATTTGCTTCAAAATATTTTAAAGAAATTGATAGAAAATCAGATTACGTTCTTCTCCACCATCCATACCACCGACAGAATTGAATAATTTGCTTTTGAACTATGAGGTACATAAACTCCAAGTCTTTCTTCATAAGAATGCAGTACAGCAGTTTCACAAATGCCAAACAAGGGAATATGGTTCTGTATAGAAAAAAGAGTGTACCTCAGAATTACCATCCAATTCAAATACTGAAATACACCAACAAATGCGTGAAGAGGTAAACATTCAAGAGGCAAGCCCTCCATCATATCTATCCTTGTCTCCTTCAAGGAGACTAGATAGCTTTTAGAGAGTTACAAGATGCTACTTCCACATACCAATATTCAACAATCACAGGAAATTCTCCTAGTTCCGAAAGGGCTTTCACTTCCAAATTCAAGTTATTCTGTTTACCCTCAGGTCAACCTCAACGTGTTAAGAAAGTAGATGGCCACAATAGTAAATGCCATAATGTGAAAGGACATCTTAGTCTATATGTGGATTGTCAGTTTAACAGGAACAACAGCCATTGCATGGCTGTATCGTCTTCTAGGCTGGGCCTGCAGATCTCTTTCAAATCATCCTCTAACCAGTTTATAGTATACAGAGTCTAGAAGCGACAATTGATTCATATCTGGCAAATCAGTCTCTTTTGTAGGAAAAAACATAATTTCTATGTTGAAGATCCATTCTCTAAAGAAGAACAACTCTATTTATTAGACAAGAGTCATCTCACTTTGGCAGCATGGTCTCCTGCATCTTCCTAGTATATATCAGTCTGCATATACATCCTCCACATAAGTGTCAAGACGTTCAGTGGTTGCGGAAAACTGGACAACACAGCTGGACACCTTAATCTTCCCTTCGCAGTCTCCTATCTCTACATGAGTAGTGCAAAGATTGGAACATGGGTCAATGAGTTCAATCCTGGAAACCTCGGTCTGTAACGGGTGGTTCAATGAAGAATCAGGAGAGCACAAGAAGGACCACTCTGCTCATGGGAAATAGTCTCCAGTGGAAAAGGTGTATCTAACATGCTAGAGCTGAGGAAATTTCATCTAGCTCTAAAATCATTCCTTCCACCAATATCTGCATCACCCATACTTTTTCAAAAGGCCAACACAACCACAGTGAATTACTTAAAAAGTTAGGGCAATCAGAGTCATGTCAAGAAAAGTAGAGAAAATCTTGCACTGGCTTCTTGTAACATCTATATGGTGGAGGGACAGATCCTTAATCGCAAAACTCTAAACCAGACAAGCTCTGCGGAAACAGAATAGAATGTGAGTGGGTGCTAAATGACAACTTCCTGCAAGACAAGGTGAGAGCTATTTATGTTTTTACTTAATCCTTTTATACAGAACTGCTGCTCCATAATGACATTATCGTGTTTTATACCAAATATATATATATTTCTGCCACAGAAAAAGTTGTCTCAAAAACTGAGAGCAGTATTATACTACAGTAAAGAAAGAAAAGTGTTGGAATTACAGCGCAGAGGTAAGTTTGGAGGGTACTGTTGAGTTTCTGAACCATGGTTTATCAGGAACAACCTGAAAGTGCGAGTATTTAAATACAGCCTGAAGTTAAGAAGAGAGGGATGACTCTTAACTAAGGAGGAGAGACATTTCCAAAATAATGTAGTTGCCCTGTAAAAATCTAATTTTGTGCCTGAGAGCTTGTTCTTCAGAGTCCCTTTTGGTTTCAAGGGAGAATCTTTAAGTGTATTGCTTTGTAAGCCAGACACCCAATCTCAAATTTCATTCTTATAAAGCTAGAAAATTTGAATAAAATAGGGACGAAGTCTCGCCATAGAGTAGAGGACTGCTTTCCGAGGTGGAAGAAATTATTGTGGAATGCCTGTTAATAAGGCGCTCCTAAAATGTTTCAATACAGGGACAATGGCATGTGCTGCGGTTGGATGGGGAAAGTTACGTATTCTGTATTTTGAAGAGAATGAAGGTAATAACTGAATACTTTTGCTATGTTGTTGATGAGTGGACATAGTTAGAGAGCGAAGCCAAGAGTATAAACTAGGAATTTTACTGAAAAGAGATGAAGGGCGAGGGCATCTGCCAATAGCTCATCATTGAGTAAGGGATCACATTTGTTTTTGCGTCTGGGCAAGATGAGGAAGAGCTCAGTTGTTATGTGGATTTAGCAGCTAGAAAGTTGTATGACATCGAAGGTTGTTGCTTTGTCAAGCAGGAGCTAAGGATATATGTCATGTTGACTGAGTATGTTTTTAAGTAAAGTTGTGTGTCAGATGGATTTTGATGAATGCAGATAACTTGAATCCTAAATGCCATAGTCAGCTAATTAAGATATGGCTTTCATTCTTAAGTGGTAGGTTTGTTTCTTACGGAACCTGCTTGACATCAGAGCTTTAGTAGTTCTTCCCAATCATAACCAACCCTAAATACAGTCAATAGAGGTTTGGAAGATATGACTGAAGCCATTAGTACAGTAAAAAACAAATGCTACATTTACTAAAAAGGACAGAATTAAATATGTCACAATACGGGAAATTAAATTAATTGAAAATGGTAATAATTCCCAGGATTAACAATATCATGTATTTAGAAAAACAGCAAACCAAGAGTAAAAATACCCAAAAATATATGCCATTTTTATTTCACAGGGGCTTAGGTGATCGAGCTTTGGAATGTATTATAAAGCAAAACTTTCCCAAAGAAACAAGTAATAACGAAGATGATCTAGCATACATCTATAATGCAGGTAAAATTCCACCTACGGATACAACACAGCGACTACATGTCAAACTAAATGCACAGTTTAACATTCACTGGAAACCAATGCTGTGCTTGCATCTCCACACCACAGCCTTCTTTGGAATAATACAAACATAGGGGCTGATTACGATGGCGGTGGCCATCCGCCCTACATTTCCCTCCGCCCGCCACCCATTTTCCCCCTGCCATATTAGTATGGCGGGGGGACCCCGGCTGACGGAAAGACCGTCCACCGGTTTTTCGCCGGTCGACTTGTCGACCGGGTGGAAAAAGATCACAATATGGTGGCGGTGTCTGTGAGGCACTGCCATCCGTATTATGATGAGTGCGATAATGAGACGCCGCCATGGAAAGGCTTGCGGTTTTTGCTGTTGGGGGCCCATAGTGGGCCCCCATGGTGTTGGGGGTGGGGGTGCACATGGGGGTACCTATGGTTCCCCCCCTTCATTGCTATGCACAATGTGGCAGGCACCACGTGGTGCCTGACATGTAGTGCATGGGAATGACGGGCACAGTCCATTTACACTGCAAGTGGGTCTGCAGCCAGTAGATCCACCCGCAATGTAAAGGTGCCAGGATGCGCCCACCAGTGTGGCGGGGGCATCCTAATTTACATGGCGGGACCACCGTGACTTCGGCGGTAGGTCCCTGGCTCCCCTACAGTGGCGGACTTTGTCCACCCGCCATCGTAATGGACCCCATAGTGAATGGGAAATGCCCATCTTGTGACCCTGCTCAAATCAATGAGACTTGTAGTAATATATGAGATGTTAAGATACTCTCTTTTATGGATTTGAAGGATAAGTTCCCTTCTCTCAAAGTGAGATAGGTTTTGAATTGAAACATTGTATACAAGTCAGGAGGAAAACTATTCAAAAGGGTAAATACCTTCTCCTACTCATAGGTTTGTAAGGAAATTGAGCCAGTTTAAGGTCCATGTAACAAATGGCTTTTTCTCCAAGTCTACAGTATTAACTCTTTGGGACTACTGGCGATTGTAACTGTCATTCACTACAGAAGAAGAACGAAACAAGTTAATTACCTGTAACTATAGTTCTCCAGTATTGGAATCTTTCATAGATTCACATGCTTGAAGCATTCCGCGTCGTCGAGATGGGAGTCCCCGGTATCATCAAAATAATTGTCCTATTAGTCATAGAACATAAGGCTCTAGGCCTTAAAATCTTTTATAACTAATCCCTGTCCTTTAGTAAAAAAGGACCAAACTTAAAACTTAACCAATCAGAAGAGACCACCCTGTAGAACCTTCCTGAGAGGAGCTCCAGTCCCTCAGATTTTCCAAGCACAAGTTTGCATAAATAGAAAAAACTGAGATAAGTGAGCCTTCTCCAGGGGAGGCCGACCGGTTGCATGTGAATCTTTGAAAGATTCCAATACTGGAGAACTATAGTTACAGGTAAGTAACTTGTTTCTTACTCCAGTATTAGAACTTTCTTAGATTCACATGCTTGATCCAGAAAAGCTAGCAGTGAGTAACACATTTTCATGCCATATAACCACTACAGGAAAGGCATGCATGAAAGCATGGTCCTTATACATTAAAATACTCATATAAATGTATAAGCTAAACTATCCAAAGTATACCTTTTTATCATAAACCATTTAAAATATGAGACAGTACAGGATGGTTGGAAGGAACCAAAGAAGAAGGCTCACCTTATTGAAAGAGATGTCTGAGACCCACTTGTCCCACTGCCGCATCTCGCTTATTCCCAGCATCCAAGCAGTAGTGCCTGGTGAATGTGTGCGGCGTCCTCCAAGTTGCTGCTCTACAAATGTCAGGCAGGGATACACCTGCAAACAGTGCTGTAGATGTGGATAGTGCTCTTGTAGAGTGGGCACGAACTCTTGACGCCAGAGGCTGGCCCGCTTGTGGATGAAATAATGCAATTGCACTTGAAATCCATCTGGAAATGCTCTGTTTAGGGATAGGGAAACCTATCTAGGTGCACTGTACGCAATAAGGAGTTGATTTGACTTGCGAAATGACCTTGTAGTGTTCAAGTAAAATTTTAGGCACCTTTCAACATCTAGAGAGTATTTTGCGGATTTGGGAAGAATGATTTCAGAACAATTGGTTCGTTAAGGTGGAAATCTGAAGGAACCTTAGGGATGAATTTAGGGTTCGTTCATATAATAACTTTGTCGTTTTTAAATTGTAAGAAAGTTTCTTGAGTAGGGAAAGCCTGAAGTTCTCCAACTCTTGTCGCTGAAGTCATCAGTAATGTCATCAGTGAGGACACTGACCATGCCATGAATGATGTAATATGTGACGTCATGAGCAGTGCATTGCGGGGGTGCGGGTTATAGTAAGCTGAACAATGGAATTGCTATGGTTTTGTATGAGTGAAATGTCCAGCTTACTATAACGTCCCTAAAACCTATGGCTTTCAGTGAATTTCAAAGGTTTTTTAAATGCTAATTTGTAACTAGAACGTCCCTAAAAGCTATGTTTTTTTCAGTGAATTTCAAAGGTGTTTTAGAATCAATCATATTTTATTGAGTGGTAGAGAATCTTTATACACAGCTCAACTGCCAACATCCAGGTGCTGGCAGAGCGCTATGTTATGGTCATTACACAGCGTGTAGGTCTACAGCCCAGAGGACGACCCCGCGAAAATATTCAGACCACAGCGCATAGATAAGGCAACTGGCTAAGATACCAATTTTATAAAACAAAAGGAATATGAAAAAAGACTAACACCCAAACCCTCCACCCTCCTATACCCCCCACTCCTCTCCACATCAGTCTCTAATCAGTACTCCTACCTCCCCGTAACAACAGGTCACAGGCCAGGGACATTCAGGCTGCATTTTTGTGGCCCCTGGCAGTTCCAGAGGGTGAGTTGCTGGATTTGTAGGTATTTCGGGGACAAGACTTCCCTCATTTCTTTGGTAAGGAGATGCAGGAATGGCCCACAGCTTCGCATATTCCTAACCCTTCCCATCGCTGCTAAGCGAAAGGCGCTCCATTGCCAAAAGGTGCCAATGCCTCTGAATCCAGTCTTGTGGGTCAGGGTTGGCAGAGGAACACCAGTGCACTAGACGAACCTGTCCCGCTGCAAGCAATGCTATGGCTATCTGCTTACCCCTCAACGAGCGCAAAGGGAAGTACTTAGGTTGGGGGAGTCCCAACAGGGTGTGTTCAGGTGCCTGTGGGAATGTAATCTGAAATGCAGCATCCAGATCATCAAGAACAGCTGACCAGTATCGAAGCAATTTCGGGCAGTGCCACAGTAAATGTATCAAGGTGCCAGGAAGACCACACCCCCGCCAGCAGAGGCCTGACTTACTTCCATCCCATGATTGGATGCGCACTGGGGTATAATACCAATAAGTGACTACTTTATAGGCAGATTCTGCACCCGCAGTATTGGAGGCAGTGTGGTGTGCCCGGTAAAAGATGTGCTCCCATTCTTTGTGCGTTACAGGGCACCCTAATTCGGTCTCCTAGCGGACCTGCGCCTTCGTACGCTGCTTCTTGGGGCGCACCATGATCATCGCGTACAATTCAGATATGAGCTTATGGTCATCCTTTTTGCAGACCAGCCACTTTTCAAAAGTGGTCAAAGGGTGGGACATTAGAGCGAAATTGGAGGGTTGGGTCACCCAGTGTGCAAGTTGTGAGTAATGGAAAGCGTCCGACTCTTACGCAGTTGAGGGAAGGGAATTAAACCATCTAGATGAAATTGGGAACCCACCCTTTTGTAGCCCTCCTCCCTCCAAAGGTGATAAACTGGAGGCGCAACTCCTGGAGGGAAATCGGAGTTGTCCACGATAGGAGTCATGGGGGAGGGAAACATAGTCCAGCCTCTGTGTCACGCTAACTGATCCTGATGGAGCAGATTTCATCTGCAGTCAGGCATTGTTTTATTACTGTGCTTCAGACAGACTGCATTTAAATTGCCATGCACATTTTGGTGCAAGTGAAAACACATGGCACATAAGACATGAAATGAGGCCTTTTCAGTCTGAAATGCTTCTGGTGAATTAATATGTGTTTTTGCAGTGTAGAGAAAAGTGGCCTTTTTAGCTTTGAAGATTAATAGAATGTGTTTCTCTTTTCCCAGCTCATCCTTGTAATCTAAATTCACTATTGCTGCCTTAAAAGACTTTGGCTTTTTGCATATTTTGATAAACATTTTTAGTTTAAAACCCCTCTTTTTATAATGTGTGTGAATTAACAAATGCACCACACACTACACATGGGGCTAAATGTTTTTTTTTGCACGAAAAGCTATCTAAAACACTAAAGGATGTTGCTGTGTGCACTGTATTAACTGTGTGCGCTGTATTAACTGTGTGCGGTTTTAAAATTTACACTAAAGCATAAAAATGCTATGTTGTACATTGGTTATGTGCAACATGCAAAAAAATTGCAATCATAAAATCTGCTTTAAACTAATAGCTTGGCTAGGTAAACATTTATAAGGGGTATTAGTATGGAGTTGGGAAATATAATGGGCTGATTTACATGAAATTAATATTCTCTTTGTGTGTTTTATTTTTTGGACCTAAGAAAACATGGCTGCCTGTGAATCCATCAAGGCTATGACTTGCATTAAAGAAAAGAGAGCATGCGCAGACTGTGCCAGCTTATCTCACGAAATGAAGGAGTCAAGGCCACTTTGAACTGTGCATTCTTGTGATTGTGCCAATGTACCAGTTAGCTAAAGTATCCTTCTATCCTGTGCTGTGACAGGAAGGAAGAGGAAAAGATTGAAATATTTTTTTCCTAGCAAATGTTACAAACATATAAAATGTATTTATTCATTTATGCTTCTTTTATTACAACTGGTATGCTCCAGAATTTTCAATGAGTCAGGATAGTGAGACCTCATGCCAACGTGACTGACCAATCAGGTACAAGTTTTCCTGAAGATGCAACATTTTTGTGTAGTCTGCCAAGAATTAGAGTATAAATAATGACCTCTTTGGAGGCGTGGCTGGCTTTTTGCTCATTTTGGCTTTTGTGCTCTTTAGGCTTAGGCTCTGTTTCATTCATATGGGTTAGGTACGAGATCGTCACGAGTGCAGCCTTGGGAGGAAATTTGCGTCCGAGGAGAGTCAGCGGAGGTTTCTTGCTTATACGTCATATTTTTGGCACGGCAGCCCACATTACTTTAAGGGCTGGTGAAGGAGGGGGTGCTTTAAAGGAGCAGCTCCCATCAGACTGGCAGAGATGCAGAGAGCAGCAACAGATAGAAAGGCTTTTAGATTTAGATGCTAAAATTCTAAGTTTATGCTTTGACTAATTAATTTGGTCTGACAAGATGCATTTGTCTTAGGCATTTATTACTCTTTATGGGAGATTTTTGCCAACTATTTAATTATTGATTAGCCTTGCAAGACAATTTTTCTTACAAACTCTTTAAGAGTTTGATTGACATTTTGCGCCACATTTTCTTTCTACATGTGATTCTTATATGCAGACTGTAATATGTTCTGTATTAATACTATTTTTCCTGTTTTCCAAATTCTGTAACCTGATTGATATTTTACTAATGAATAAAGGGTCAGAGAAAACTTAACTTTTTACTAGAAAATAAAACCCTTTAAAATACTAAACATCTCTCTTCATAGGCTTAAATAATAATTGCATTTTTGACTGCGCATGTTTGTTTAAAGTCTCCAGAAGGTAATACATGGTGTCAAGGGCCCAACACCTTTTTCAGCGGTAAATAGAGGTAGCATGAGGGTTTTGCATTGAGAAATTACAAGAAGAAAATTACTGCTCCATCAATCCCATACTTTAAGAGTCGGCGAGGTCACCGGAGAGGAGTAAAGGCCCCAAGCTCTGTGTTTGCGCAGCAGCCAAAGTTCACGGCAGATGTTACAACCAGCCACTGTTTAACCAGCCACTGTTTGGTTCATAAAGTTCCAGTGCTTACTGGACACAGGTCTGTTCCATTCCATGATGTAGCGGTGACAGGATTCTTGATAATAAGCCCCCACTAGCGGGAAGCCCATCCCACCCAGCTTTCGGTGAAGTGACAAGTGATAATGCGAGTCGCAGCTTTTTATTGCCCCACAAAAATTTGTTATGGAGCCCCTGTAACTTCCACAGGGTGCCTGGTGGAGGGCACACTGGGAGCATCTGAAACAGATAAAGGATACGCAGGAGCACAGTCATTTTCACTGCCGCTAACCGTCCATACCAAGCCAGGTTGAGGCGGGACCAATCAGACAATGCCTTGGTAGTTTGATCCATCAACAATTTATAGTTGAGGGTAATCGTTTCAGCAATAGATGACACCAACCGAACGTCCAAGTATGTAATGTCGGTGTGCACCCACTGGAAGGCAAAATCCTGCTGCAGGTCCTGGACCTCATCGTCAGGGATAGGAATATTGAGAATCTGCGATATCGAAAAGTTTACTTTAACCCCAGCGATCTTTCCAAGTTCAAGGAGCTCTCCTGCCAGGCACCGCACCGTGGAATGGGGTTGTATGAGCGACAGGATGACATTGTCCGCATACATACTAATTTTGTGCGTATCAGCACCGAACTTGATGCCTACAATATCTAGATTCAACCATATGCGTTGGGCAAAAGGCTCCATATAGAGCGCGAAAAGCAACAGGGACAAGAGACACCCCTGCCGCTTTCCTCTGGAGATGGGGAAGAGGGTGATTTACTCCTGTTCACTAGCACCGCTGCCTTAGGGGCTGCATAAAGACACTGGACCCATCGGACAAAGTTATCGCCAAATCCAAAAGCCCGTAAGACTGCAAATAGGTAATCCCAATCGACCGTAGCGCGAGACCAGCGAATTAAGTCTATAAGGTGGAGGAGCCGTTTGGTGTTGTCCCCTCCTTGCCGGGTCGGAATGAAGCCGGACAGGTCCGGATCAATAAGTCCATCCATCAAGGGGCTAAGTCGCGCTGCCAGGATACTCGCGAAAAGCTTCGTATCAATGCTCAGGAGGGAAATCCGGTAGGATCCGCATTCTTTAGGATCCTTCCCCGGTTTAAGGATAACCGTAATTGCTGCCTCCGACATTTAGGGAGTCACCTCCCCAGCATCGAGGAAAGAATTAAAAAGTCTTGTTAAAAGAGGAGCCAGCTCCAAGCATAAGGTCTTATAAAACAAAGTGGAGAAGCCGTCCGGATCCGGGGACTTGGCCACTTTCAAACGTGCTATCGCTGATATGACCTCCTCTACGCGAACGGTGGTATCTAAAGTGTCCGCCGAAGATTTAAGCAGAGGAGTAAGTCCACATGAATTTAGGTAATCCTCCGTACCCCGCAGGCTAGTGTCCCCCCTGTGTACAGGCGCTGATAGAACTGACGGAAGGTGTCACCAATAAGGGTCTGTGGTGTGCTCCACCGCCTGTGAATCCCGGATTGATTGGATAGCTGACAGCTGTGCTCGTGCCCTTAGCCTATGTGCCAACATCTTCCCTACCTTATCCCCGCTAAGGTAAACTTATGTCGCAAGCGCAGCAGGGCATGCTCAGCCCTATCCAAGTCTAAGTGTTTCAGCATGCGTAGCTTTGTTTCCAGTTCCGTCCACACTCTTGGGGTTCCCGTCTTCTTGTGTGCTGTTTCTAGGGCTCCCACCTCCCACTCTGCACGCTTTTCTTTGCGCAACCGCGCAAAGGATGCTGCAATCGCGATGAACTCACCCCGCACCATTAATTTCAGGGCTTTCTATACTGCCGCAAGAGGTGTGTCCTCCCTATCGTTGTCCGCAAGGTAGTTAACTATAGTGTCCCGGATTCGAGTGTAGCAGGGAGTCGCGGAGTCGCGAACACGCCAGCCAGGCGGCGGTGGACGCTTGCCATGGAAGGTAAGCAGAACCGAGATGAGGGCATGATCCGACAAGCATCAAGGAGTAATATCTGCTGCGTGCAAGTTGGGGAGGAGAGAGGATAGGATAGGATAGGATAGGATAGGATGTGAATTTATAGAGCGCGAATTGCTGCCCGGAGGCGTCCAAGCGCTAAGAATACCAGGTCCAACCAGGGGAAAAACACAGAGGGAGGGTGGGAAGTTTAGACTGGGTGAAATAGGAAGGTTTTTAATTGTTTGCGAAGGTCGTAAGATTAGAGTTGGATCTTAAGTGCAGTGGAAGGGCGTTCCAAGCCCTCGCAGCATTGTGGGAGAACGACCTACCTCCAGATCTGGATCTTCTTACTCTTGGAATGACTGCTAGGAAGGACTGGTTAGATCTTGGGTTCCTGTTGGGCCTGTAATGATGGATTAGGTCCTGTGTAATCCTGGGGCCAGAGTTCCAGAAGGACTGGTGGGCTATGCACATGGCTTTGAACAAAACTCTTTGGCGCACCGGTAGCCAGTGGAGAGTGACTAGCCCGGACCTAACTGACTGTCTGCGAGGGATGTCAAGTAACAGACGTGCGGCGCAGTTCTGCACAATCTGCAGCCTTCTCAAGGTGGATTCTGGGGCGCCGAGGTAAAGGACATTATTAAAGTCAAGGCGGGACTGGATCAGGCCTTGTACCGCTGCTTGCTTGGCTTCCATAGGGAGGAGGGGGAGAATTTTCCTAAGCATTTTCATGATGCCGGAGCAGGTGGCCGAGAGTTTGGTAGCTTGTACGTCGAAGGAAAGAGATCTGTCCGTCCATATTCCCAGGCTTTTAATGCTGTTTTTGGGGGTTGGGGTGGAGGGCCCATGATGGGTGGCCAAAGGGTGGCCGGGAAGCTAGGGACCGAGTTGCCGAGGACCATAAGCTCGGTTTTGTGCCCATTTAATTTTAAGGATTATAGGGACATCCAAGTCTTTACCTCCTTCAGACACTCTCTGAGTCCGCTCTGTACAGGTAGATTGGTCTCCTGTGTCAGGGAGACCACTAGCTGCGTGTCGTCCGCGTAGGAAATGATCTTGATCCCAAACGGACGGACGACATCAGCCAGTGGTCTCATGTACAGGTTAAAAAGTGCCGGGCTCAGAGAGGATCCTTGGGGGACGCCGCAGTTCAGAGGGATGCTGGTGGAGACCGAATCACCATCGAACACCTGGAAAGATCTGTCTTCCAGGAATTACCGGAACCAGGTCCACGCTTTACCCTTGATCCCGACCTGGGACATGCGGTGCAGCAAGGTGACATGACTGACCGTATCGAAGGCCGCACTGAGATCAAGGAGGATCACTGCCACTGATCCTCCCTGATCTAAGATTTTCCTAGCCTCCTCGGTGACCATGATGTGGCTAAGAAGTGGTCTAAGCGTGCATAGGGTTTGTGCGCTGCGGAATAATAGGTGTAGTCACGCTCGTTAGGATGCTGGACGCGCCACACATCACTCAATCTACCATCAATCAACCATTCTTTCCCACCCTGTGACAGGGCACCCGCCTGATGCGATCGTTATTCTGACCTATCCATCCTTGGATCCTTCACTACATTCAGGTCACCACCCACCAATATCATCGCATCTGGAGATGCAAGAACTTCAGAAAGAGCCAAGCACAGGAAGGATTCTTGTCGTTCGTTCGGGGCATATAATGACCCTACTGTCAATTGCGTATCTCCGCATTGAATGCAAACAGCCAGGAACCTGCCTTTAATGTCAACTACAGGAGAGAGTAGTTTGCAGTGTGCGTGCCACTAAAAAGAATTGCCACCCCATGTTTCTTAGCCGGACCCGAGGACCATAGTTGCAGCGGAAAACGCTTATCCTTCATCCGCTTACTATCTTTGGAGAGCAGGTGAGTGAAAGTATTGCAGAGCGCTTAACTGGGCCATTTAACTCTCTGACATTTAGGCTTACAATTTTTAGATCCCTACCCCAAGCAGCCAAGGGAGGAGAAAAGGACATCTAGCTGCCTAAGCTCAAAAGTACTAGTGCCATAAGGAGTCAAGGACCTTGGGCGAGAGACCTGCTCTACCTGCCTGAGATCTGATGCGGAGCCCCTAAAGCAACCCCAAAATACCCACAAAACCCAATTCCCTAACACATAATGCAATAGAACATAAAAAAGAAGAGAACCCAAAAGTCGAATACAGTGACAACAGTCAGTCTTGCGAGTCAAACGTGTAGGGGGACATGGCGCCATCCTAGATCAAGTCACGCGTCTGGTACTGAGTAAGTCCACCGAATAAAGGGCAAGGGATGACACAACTCCTCGCCAGACTGCTCCCCTCCTCCGGCGCCAAAATATGAGCCCAACTGATGCCAATCGTTTGTAGATCAAGGGACGCCAGTATTATCAGTCACCTGTGCCGCCGAAGTAAGGGCCGCCTCCCTCTCCAACATTCTAGTGGACGTGTCCTGTTTTGATGGGGTGGGGGGAGGGGGGGTGATCTCCCACCGCGCTGCCAGTCGGTGGAGCGCCTACATCGCCTCGAAGGAGATCTGTTGATCCCAGGCTGAGGAGAAGGCCGCTCCAGTCCCAATACATCATAAACGCCTTTCAAAGAGTGGATCTGCAGGAGCTTGCCTTGATGCTTGAAAATGAGGCAAAACGGATGGCCCCATGAGTAGGGGATGCCTTGCTCCCGTGGATGGTTAGTGATGGGCTTAAAGTCCCTACGTTTGGTGCTGATGACCACGGAACTGCACAGGGTTGAGATCTCTGCCTTGCGAAAAATTCACTCCTTAAGTTAGAAGTCATGGACACAGACAAGTCTGCCTGGAGGGGGAACCTTAGGACCATGCGGCAGGCCAACACGGTGCAAAAGATCCAACTGTATTTCCTGATCCCCGTCTTCACCCAGGATCTGGCGAAAGAGATCACAGACGTACACGCAGAGGTTATCCCCTTCTCCGTTCCAAGGAACCGCCCGGATTCTGATGTTATTACGCCTGGACCGATTTTCTAAGTCCTCAGCATGGGCCTGGAGATCCAAATTCTGTTCCGTGAGGCGAATCACATCCTGCTGGAGCTGGTGGAGATCGTCCTCCCATCCTAAGTCGTGCTCTTCCAATGTCGCCACTCGCTCTCCGATGGCATCCACATGCCGCTAGACTTCTCTTAGATCAGAAGAGAGCTGGGAGCGAAGCTCCAGGATGTCCTCCTTAATGGCCGAGAACAGCTCAATCATAAAAGCTTTGGTCGCCGGCGTATCATTGCCCTTGCGTTGTGGCGATTTAGATTCCTGCTGAGAGGCGGATTGACCAGTCTTCTTCTGCAGGAGATCCTTCAGGGCCTTTTCCTTTCTATTCCTGGAGGAAGACATGGCACCTCAGGCAGGGATCTATGCGCAGTCACGAGCCACCACAGAGGGGCATGAGAAGAGACACCGAAGATACTCAGGAGATTCCTCCCCGCAGGATCAGTCGGTCTAACACGTAAAGAGAGAAGAACGGATAGCGTCGGCCCCCGTGAGGGACACAGTTGGGGTCCATCCGTGGTGGAGCCAGAACCCAAACTCCAGGCAGCAAGCCAAAGGCCTGCAACACCTCACGGCCAACGTGGCTAGCAAGGGAAAGCAAGAGCCCAGGAATCAAAAAGGGGCAGATATCAAGAAGGGGGAGCCCCTGCACTCACACAGACAAGGAGCACCCCACAGTGCGCAAAGCTGAGTCCCCCGCTTTCGCCACTGCCACTATACCTCCGCACCATGCCATACCGTCCGCCGAAACACGGACCAACCAGCTCAACCGGGGGGCAGGTGAAAGTCCTCCATTACCTGTCTCCCCCCACAGCACTTACAGGGAAGCGGGCTGCCAGGCTCCACTCAGAATAGTGCACAGTAATGGTGACTGCTCCGGATTACAAAGGCGAAGCAAAGTATAGTATAGGGGCAGAGAACTGCCTCCTGCCTACTCGCGGGCAGGCCCAATGCTCTCAGCAGCGCAGATCTTCAGGCCCCAACGCCACAACAGAGCACAGTTAATGGCCGCACAAGGGGGGGCGCCCACACCCGCTTCAGCCGCTCAGGCCCTACCGCCACTAGGGGTCACGCCACGCAGCCACCACAGCTAAGGTCAGCCCCCAGTAAACAGCAGTAGGGCCCAGTCCACATCCCCGTAGCAAAGTCTCCCTGCCAAGTGGGGGGGGGAACGCGGGGACCGCTGCAAATAGTAATGCTGCCCACACGTATTCAGCAATGCCCCCTCGCCACCTCCAGTGGGGAATCGCCGCATTGTCCGCCGACACACGGACTGAGACCCGCAGCCAGAGGTCCGCCGCCCCTCCTCACCTCACTTCTGTGCTCACGGGCCTCCACCGCTCCTCCGCTCCTCACCGCAGCACTCTTGAGCCCCAGGCACTGTGGTCCTGAACAGCAACGGTGCGGGAGCAATCAGACGCTCACTGGGGGTCCGCCTGCTGCTGCCTCGTTGAAATGGGCTGCCTGCGCCATATAATGCTGGGCCTCTCGCGTTCCCGGCTCCCACGGGTCTTGGCCAGACTGTCTTCCCCAATATCGCAAAATGGCAGCTGCGGAGCGGACCCCGACTCGGCCCGCTCCCGGCAGCTCCGCAGGTCGTGCTTTCTGCCAGCCGGCCACGTCGCTGCTCCCAGTAAGCCGCTAGGTACCCCACCAAGCAGCTGGGGACACCGCGGGACAGAGCTCTATGGCAGCAGCATCCCTCTGCGAGGCCCGCAGCAAGGCCGGGGCCAGACGGCCCAGACAGGCACAGAAATATACCACAGATCTCCAAGATGAGCACACCGCCGGTGCTAGCGGGTCAGCAGGGACTGCCACGCTAAATGTCCAGTGCTGATGGGCATCAGGAGGGGAAATATACAAGGCTTATGGCAGGAGGAGCTGGAGGGACAGGGAAACAAGTCCTACCTCGCCGCCATCTTAGCCACGTCCCCCAAAGGTTGTTTAAATGCTAATTTCTAACTAGAACGTCTGTAAAACCTATGTTTTTTTCAGTGAATTTCAAAGATTATATAAATGCAAATTTCTAACTACAATGTCCCTGAAACCTATATTGTTTTTAAGTACCTTTTAAAAAGACGTGCATACTTTTTGTAGTGAAAAACTAACTGTAACAGTAGGCTGTTATAAGTTATGATTTAATAATGTTTAAAACTTAATTAGCAGTAATTAACATATAAGTGTAGAAAAAGTGTGACGCAGCAGCTATGATACCTAACTTCGAACAACACCGTTCACAATTCAATTCCCGGCTCCAGCAGCACGTTAGCCCACCACTATGTCACTGTGGGCAACACCTTGCTTAATCTTCCCAATGCCCCCGAGCGCAGGCACACATTTCCGAGGGTGCCTGTACGCTTTACAAATGCTGGTATTTTTTTTATTTAAAAATATAGGGCCAGATATAGGTAGCCAAATACCGGTCGGTAATGAACTAAAATACCGAATTCCGGCAGTTACCAACCGGTATTTGGCTTTTGAGATGTAGGAGCCCAAAAAAGACCTATTTGGTAAATACGAATCGGTAATTTACCGAATCGGTATTTACCGATTTGGAATTTACCGAATCGGAATTTTCCGAATCGGTAAGTAAGAAATGGTAAAAAATGAGTATTGAGATGTAGGAAACTTCTAAAATACCGATTTTCATGAAATTCGGTATTTAAGAGTCGGTAATTACCATGGATTGAAAGCAGGTGGCAACCAGGTGCAGGCTATAAAAAAGGCCCCAAAATGCAACAGTGTGACCAGAATGGTGGCATTCTACGTGATAGCAAGGCGGCTACAGCTACAGGCAGCAGGAGAGAGGGCCTGGAGAAGGGAGGAGCAAGTCTACAGACAGCGGATAACGCTCTTCGAACTCACTGAGGCAGAGATCTTGAAAAGGTACAGGCAACACCCCCAAACCATCCTGGACTTGATTAGGGGCCTGCACCCACTTTTGGAGCACCCAACCCCAAGGGCGCACACCATCCCACCCCATGTGCAGGTGCTTTGTAGCCTACACCTGGTTGCATCTGGGAGTTACCAGGGGGTGATTGCTGCGGTAGGTGGGGTGTCCCAGAGCTGCCTGTCCCGTTTCTTCCGGAAGTTCCTAGAGGCCATGATGCAGAGAATGCATCATTACATCTGCTTCCCTAACACACACGCGGAACTGCTAAAGACCAAGACTGCCTTCTATCAAATGGCACACTTCCCACAAGTCATCGGCTGCATTGATGGCACCCATATCCCAATCTGCCCTCCTACAACCACAGAGTACATATACAGAAACAGAAGGTCCACCCACTCAATAAATGTGCAGGTGATCTGCGACGCTGGCAACATAATTACTGACATTTTGGCCAAATTTCCAGGGAGCACCCGCGACTCCTACATATTCCAGAACAGTGGGATCTACACACGCCTGGCTGCTGGAGAATTTGGGGAAGGATACCTGCTAGGTAAATCACTGACACACTCGATAATTATTGCAGCTGAATGTTTCAAATGGTATGTAACTAATGGCACTCTCTTTCCCACCTAGGCGATAGCGCTTATGCTCTGCTGTCCTTTGTTCTCACTCCCAACATGAACCCATCAACTCGGAGTGAGAGACGTTACAATGTGGCACACAGAGCAACACGCAACGTTGTGGATTGCACATTTGGACTCTTAAAAAGCAGGTTCCGCTGCCTCCACAAGAGCGGAGGTGCACATCAATACACTCCCATCATCTGCTGTAAAATCATTGCAACCTGTGCCATGCTGCACAACCTTGCCACCAAGAAAGGCACAGAAGTTGATATGACTTATCATGAGGACATTGATGATGGAACTGAACAGCCAGAGCCCTATGCAGCAGGAGTAGCGCCAGCAACAGATGGGAGACTGAGACGGGAAGAGATCACACGCAGCTATTTTTAAGTAAGTAAGGAGACACAGCCAGGCGTTGAATGTGAATGACATAATTTAATGGGCACTACGGCAATTGACAAATGGCACACCATGGTAGTCCAATTTGTGACAACCTAACTAGGCGGTCATGGGTTACTTCACCCTAACATGTTCTCTGTAGTGTGGGCAGCATTAATGTCTGCGCCCACGCACAACAGTGCGGGATGCCCGAGGCTGGGTTTCAACACTGGCTGTTGAGCCAGGGCCTGCAGATTGGCACCTGCTGCTCCTCCATAAGTCCTGTATGGGTGTGTTACTGCTGCTCCTGCTGGTGGTGTCTTTAGTGTCCCCCACACCTAGATCTCCAGCGTTGGCTGACTGGTTGGTCAGCAGCAGTTCCATTGCAGATGTCACCCTCCCCATCCCCCTGGAGACATCTGTGCAGCAGTGAACAAGCCCCTCTTGCATCGCCAAAGAGCGCATACATAGCAGTGAAGTGGCAGTTGCCAAACTGTTCACCGCCTTGGTAAAATGCTGCATACACTGCCTCTCCCTGCGCCTTTTTTGTGCGGTCCTCGTCAAGTTTATCACAGGGGGCCATCATGGACTGGGACATGTCCCGCATTCCCTCTGCCATTTTCCTCATGCTCTCCGCCATGGAGCTGATACCCCGGTTCATATTGCGCATCTGTCTCTGCACTGATAGTACGCCTTTTGCCTGCAGGCGCTGCACTTGCACCATTGTGGCCTCCATCCCGCAGAAGACCCCGCCACCATGCCCAGTTGTGCTGCTCTCCCGGACCCTACGACATCTTGCACATGTGTGCACACCTTCGGAGGCGGACTGCAGCCCAGCATTGTTTGCCTACAGTGGAGCAGTTTGGGTGTCACCCTCCCTTTCTTCCTCAGAGGACGTCGCCTTGAGTTGGAGAGGGAGTACATGATGCCTCATGGGCCTTACCACTTCCGATGACTCTGAAGCTGGTGAGGGAGACTGTGCTGGTGGGTCCTGCTGTGGTGAATCATACAGCAGAGGTGATGATGGCTGTGCTGTTGTGGCTGCCTCTGGTGTGGAAGCTGCCTGTGCTGTGGGTGCGGGTGGTGTTTCAGTGCTTTGCCCTGCACTCCTGCTTGCATCCTCACTCCTTTCCTTTTGGGGTGCCCTTTTCTCCCTCTCCTGCGCTGTCCTGCGAGATGACTCTCCTGTGGACAGATATGGACATTTGGCTCAGTGGTGCTGCAACCCTGTATTTCAATATTAAATTACAATCCTGTCACACAATATCAATGTCCTCAACTGCATCTCATCTAAATGTAGTGTGTGGCATGCCTTACTGTTTTGTGTGATGACTGTACTGATGTATGTTTCAATGACTACCTCTCCCAAGATGCATTGCTGGTGTATCCCAAAACCTGTACTAGAGTGTGAAACAAACGGCCACATTGGGGAAGGGGGACAGGGAAGGGGGGGAAGAATGCTGGACATGCTCCATACCTTGTTTTGTTGCAGCTCGGGCTGAGCTGTCAGCATCCCTGATCCCAAAAACACTCTCGGGCTCCAGGGTGGACTTCACCAGCTGCTCCAGGTCAGTAAGGGCAGGTGCCCTGCTCCTTCCTCCTCCTGTGACACTGGCCTCTTTCTTCTGTGCTGCCAGCTTCTTCTTTGTTATGATCCTGAGATCATACCAGCGCTTTTTTAAGGTCATCTACTTCTCGTGTGGTCCCTCCTATGGCGTTATCCTTCGCCTGGATTCACAGCCAGGTGTTCCTTTTCACAGCCTCTGCTACCTGCAGAGACTGTTTCCCAAAAAGCTGGGTGTGGTGTTTCACCACCTCCTCCACCAGCACCTTCAGTTCGCCTGTGCTGAACTTTAATTATTCTTTTGAGGTCTGCTACTTCCCTCTGTGAGTCCTGGGGGTGCCGCTCGTAGTCGTAGAACTTGCCTAAACTTCCACTGGTGTATTTGGAGCCCTCACTCACGTATTGACTGGGACTGGAGCGGAGTTGCAAGCCCGCATTGTGCCTGGACACTTGGAGCTGCCGCTGGTTAGCGAAATCGCCTTTCTCCATCAGGGCAATCACGGGGGTGCGGGACTGCGAGGCCCAGAGCTCTTTGCGCTCTGTTAACCTCGCACACCTGGTGCCTCTTCCCGCCCCTCCTCCTACCATTTAAGGAACGTCCCTAAAGCTACCGCGGGAAGCACGGGGCGAAGCCCCGGAAAAGGGCGGGCCGTCCGTGGTTGGTCGAGGCCGGGCTGGGCCATACTATTTGACTCCTGGATTATTGCCTATAGCGTGTCAGTATAGTTTATAGACTTAGCGAGCCTTTGTCATTTTTAGTGCTTATTGATAACTGCTGATTCGCTGTCAAGGCTTTACGATCAGGGAAAAGTAGAACTGTTACCTTGAATACCAACGCAGGAATGGTTACGTGCATATTGGACCAGTTTTTTAAACAGGCTACTGGCATTTTAAAGAAAGAAATAGCTTTCGCAGAAAAACTCCTGTCACTAGATATTTTAACGGGTAAACAGTCTTCATTGGGCTCGACTGGGACTGCTGTAACACCGGCTCATTTTAATGACCCGGTTGCTCTGGCAGATACTAGCATGATCTCCTGTCCTCCGGAGGAGGGGCCTGGTGGTTCCGCTACCGGCTCTACGCTGGGTTCAATTTTGAATAGTCAGCTTTCCAGTGACCTGAGCCATAGAACATCCACACCAACGCCTTCACCCCCTGCTCCCCGGATAGAACAAGATCAGTTGTCGAGGGAACCAAACAAGAAACATATTGTAACTCCCACGCAGGGGAAAAATAAGAAAGGGGGAAGAAAGAAGATGGGCGGTGGTAAAAAATCCTCAAAAACCCAAAACCCCAGGGATGTTCCACAGGTATTACCGCAGTCTCCTATCCTAACTGTTACCTTAAATAATATTGTTCCAATACCGATCCAACAAAATCCAAATGAGGATCTTCTTGCCAAGATGGAAATATTAGTGAGGTCTCTAATACTACCCTTGATTAATCGAACGAAATTAATTAAAGAAAAATTAGACAAGATAGAGTTAATGACAAAAGGGAATACTTCAAAACTTGATGCCTTAATTAAGAGCACAAAAAGTAATGAAGCTAAAGCCACTCCACCCATACCGTCAGGAATTGTTAAACATCCTAAAGCTGTCCAACTTGCTACAAATGTAACTCCTGCAGTTCAGAACATTCAATTAGCCACAGGGGAAAAAAGCGTGGTAAGTGGAAAGTCCAAAGCCACTAAGGTAGATAGGGTGGCTGTTTCTAAACAGGTTCTAGATCCAGGACCGGGGGTTAAACAGCCTTTGAGTAATGCATCGCAGGGTAAAGAAGTGCCCAGAAAGAGGCTTCTGCGTGTAAACCTCCCTCCGGAATCTATGCCTCTGACTATTATTCTAACAGGGGTACCAGAAACTAACCCAGAACATCAAGAATCAGATAGAGAACTAAAGAATAAAGTCATTTTTTGGCTTAGTAGGAACAGGAGATTACCCCCGGGCTTACACTCAGAGATTTTAGGCGTGAGGCGAGTGGCATGGTTGGGGCATAGCACTAAGGATCTCGAGGGAGATTGCATAATTGTTAATCTCAGAGACCCATGGGTTGTGAACTGCATACGTAGGGATCCAAGGTTTGCCAGATTAGGTGACATCCAATCATTAGGTCTAGATTATTTCTACCCTCATGTGACTTCTAGTTTATCACAACAAACACAGAACTTTGGTAGAGGTAGATTTATGGGTTTTAACACCTCGGACTGGTTACCCTTAAGAAATAGGTTTGATCCACTCATGGGATTGGAGGGGGTGGACTGACTTCGGACCATTCATTCCCTTGATAGGGGGCAAAAGATATGGATAGGACTAGGATTGTCAGCCCAATGAGGATAAACCCAGTTAAAGCAGCTGGAACTGTGGTAGAGATGGTTAGTAATATGCATTCACATCCCAACCCGTCGACTGTTCCCTTCATGGTGGCCTGGGGAGGGAGAGACACGGCTGAACAAACAGTTATGGTACCCTGGATATAGATGATACCAATATTGCAGTAAATCAGGGTGGGAGTGTTAATACAAGACAGGTAGAATCGGTCCCATTGGTTGCAGACACTAGCTCTATAGTAGCAATTCCGAGCGAGAGTGACGCAACCCAGTTGAAAGTAACAATACCCCTGGGGGAAGCAGATAGTCTGGCTGAGGGTTGCCCTTTCCTCCTGATTTCATGGAATATAGCTAGTCTCTCCCGGAGGTTAGAGGACCCAGTATGGTTAAAATTTGTCGAATCCTTTGACATAATCTGCCTCCAGGAGACTTGGAGCAGAGGGGACATTGGCCTGGATGGATACCAAATCTTCAATGTTTGTGCCGAACCCTCACATGCTGGAAGAGCTAAGGGCGGTCTCATGACAGCTATTTCTGTAAAGCATAATATGATAAAAACTGTTACACTGGTGGAATCTCCCTGGTACCAGCTGCTTATGATTAAGGACTTATTTCTAGTGCCTTTGCTTTTAATTAATTGGTACTATAACATATTCGATACCCATGTTACTGCGGTTATTGAAAAATTACAGGATGAGATTGTTAAACCAATACTATATTTCCTCTTTTTATCATGTGGGTAGGAGACTTCAATTGTAGTTTATGTAAATTTAGTGGTTCCAGAGTCTGTGGTCTAGTAGATCTAAGTGACCAGCCATTGGCACATTTTAAGCACTCAAAACTAGGAGAGGCTTTAAATAATATCATAACGATTAATGACCTTTGTGTCCTGGATATGTCCAACTTTTCAAGACTTTTGAGTATATCTACTTTCCATGGCACAGGGGGTCAGATGAGAGTAATTGATTTTGCTATGGTCTCAAGAAATTATATTCATCTTATCAATGATTTTCAGATTGAGGCAAATCCAGCTAGTGATCATAACCCCCTAATTCTGAGTCTGTGTCCCTTTTTAACCCCTTCGATGCTGATGACGAGCTCCGCTCGTCATCACCCACGGGGGTCGTGTGCTGATGACGAGCTGAGCTCGTCATGGTGCCACTAAAATGGCATTTTCCAGCACTGGGGGGGAAAACGCCTAGCATCCAAGTGGTTAAGAGAGCTCAGACTGTGGCCCACCCAATCACGTTCAGCCAGAACTAGGGGGTCACCTTAAAGTGGGATAAGGTAGATGCAAGCCATCTAGAGGTGGAGATTTTTAAAACAAACAAAGAAAGGATAGATGCTTGCTTAACCCCCTCTAATGAGCCGGATGTAATAATTAAGAACTTTTAGGCTCTTCTAGGTAATGTGGCTTCTTACCTCCTAAAAACTGTGGGAGGGAAGAAAATGAAATGCTTGTAAATGGTTTTATGCACAATGTGCTAGAGCACAAACTAGATTAACGAAGGCACTACACCAAGTTCCACGGGATAGGGAGTTAGTTAGAAGGTCAAGGGAAATGTACAGAGATGCTATTATTAAGCGTAAATTAGATTTAAAGAAAAAGGCATGGGATGATTTAGGAAAAGCCTCAGAACTAAAGGACAGCCGACTCTTTTGGGAGGTAATAAACCGCCCTTTCTTAAGAAGCGAAGATAAGGATAACATGCTGGTCCATATCCCAGGGGACACCTGGGAAGCACATTATGGGAACATTTTTAATCCAAAAGGGGCGACCCTGCCAACTGCTAAAGAGGGGATCTGTGATTTCATTTTGTAGTCAGCGAACACGCTTAGCCTCTCATTGACACTTCCAGAGGTAGAGGCCGCATTAAGAAAAGGCACTCCATTAAAGGCCCCAGGGCCGGATTCAGTCCCTTTGGATCTCTTTAAACATAATATTACTCTTGTTCAGAGCAGCTGTGGTAGGATGCATTCCGACTTCCTGGCAAGAGGTGGTAGTGGTTCCAATATTTAAAAAGGGAGACAAATGCTACCCCTGTTGTTACAGACCAATATCGCTAATAGATGCGTCTTGTAAGCTGATGGGTAGGGTGATTTTGGCTCACCTGGAAACCTGGGCTGAGTCATCAGGTATTATTGTGGATTCCCAGTACGGGTTTAGGCGGGGAAAAGGAGCCACTGAGCTGTGCCTAATCATGGCTCTACATGAGGGCTAAGTGTGGTTCTATCCACTTGGCCTTCATGGACTTATCCAGTGCCTTTGACACTGTATGTAGAAGTAAATTGTGGCAAATGATGGAGTCCATGGGGTTTGAAGAACCGTTGGTCACCCTCCTCCGCAGACTGCATGCTGCCACAACAGTAAGGATCAGATGTGGCCCTGCCGGGGAGAAGACAAAGTCCATTCCATCAACTGAAGGTGTCCGCCAGGGGTGTATATTGGCCCCTTTCTTGTTCCTGGTGTACACCAATGGTCTGGAAGCCCTTTTGTTGGAAAGTTGTATAAATTTCCCCCAGGTTAACGGTAAACTGATACCGATGTTATCTTATGCAGATGACACAGTGCTAATGACCCTAACTGCCAACAGCATGCAAACTTGTTTGAATGCTTTTGAAACTTTTATGCAAGGATTAGATCTAAGGGTCAACTTCACAAAGTCCTTTACCGTGGTCTGCGGCCCAAAAGGGGTAAAATCTCGCTGGCTTATGGTGAAGGACTCAATTATTGTGAAAGTTGATAGTTTCAATTACCTGGGGAATCCATTTAATAAAACCTTGAGCTGGGATCCTCTAATATAAGCCCGTGTGCAAAAGGCTACCCAATCCATAGAGGCCATTTTCCGTTTCTCAAGTAAATTGGGTCAGAAGACGGTTGCAGAACTAAAATCCTTATATAAAGCAAAATGCATCCCTGTTGCAACATACAGAGTGGGCGTGTGGGGTACACAAACCTGTAATAAAATCCAAATCATGGAAAATAAGTTTATAAATCGCCTCTTATCTGTCCCATCGGGTACCTCAAACATCTTCTGCCATACTGAGGTGGGTCTTGAATCTGTGAGTGACATTATCCATGTCTCCCCCTTCCTGCTTTGGAGCAAGGTTTGGAGTTCTGAAGAATTGAAACTCACAAAGGAAATATTGCAAGATTGCCTTAAGCTTGAGTATTCTGCGAAGATCCCATGGTTATTATATGTCAGGGAAACCTTTTATAAGATACGCTAGGGTCATATTTATTTAAACCCCGAAACTGTTGGTAGTAATTGTTGTTAATAATTAAAGAGGCCTATTGGACCAGATTAGGCATGTTGAGAAATAGCGAGAGCGTGGTATATGATAGGGGAAGGTTGCAGCAGCAGCCTTACCTTTCATATATTGCGCATATCCAATGGCGCTTTTATTTGACTAGGTTTCGCCTTAACACACTGCATTTCCTATTTGCTTTTCCAAAGCAAGTGGGGTGGTGTGAGAGACTACCCCCTTGCCCCTGTAATAACAAAGTTTCACAAAACACTGTGCATCTTATTATTTTTTGTACTTTGTACAAAGATCCAAGAGATCGATTTATTAGACCTGTTTTGTTAACCCTTGGATCCCGCTATTACAAAGAGGGATACAAATATTTACTCTCTCTATCAACTCCAGCCATATGCAGTGCTGTGCTTAGTTTTATTAGACTGGCGCTCACCATCAGAAATCGATATGGACTATCATCATGGAATATTCTTTGATTTATATCTATGAGATCAGTGTGTAGATTGGTATCCTTATGGATTGCACATGCACTTTACAAAATCTCTTTTTTAATATACGTGATCTTTTAACCTACATGTATCCCAAATGTATTGCAAATAAACTTATGGATACATAATATGTTTTATGGATGTCAACATAACTGTATGGTCCTTTTAAATTATTTGTGTAATGTATAATGTTTCTTTTAATCTGTTTATACTTTTAGGATTCCGTTTTTGAATCGAAATAAAGTTTATTGAACTGAACTGAACTGAGTCCTGAGATTCCATCCTGCACTTCTGCTCTGCTCTGCTCAGTACAGCCAGTAGCTCAGTGTCTCACAGCTCTCCAGAATGTTGTTAGTCTGCACCTGCATGGGTGTGGCCACTTCCTGGTTGTGAGGTGGGGTGGATGCACATGATTGGTTGGTTCCTCTGTTGCTTGGTTGTGGGGTGGGGGCGACGCACATGATTGGTTGAATCCTCAATTGCTTGTATTTCTTATTCGGTATTTACCCATACCGAATCGGTAAATACTGAATCGGAGATTCCGAAATTTAACGATTAGGTAAATTTTAACGAATTATTTGCTACATCCCATTAACTGATTCTGAAATACAGAATCTGTAAAATTCTGTATTTTAGAATTGGTAAAATAGGATTACCTACATCTGGCCCATAGTGAGGAGAAATGTTAGCACATACTTTTTTTTCCTTCTATTCTAAACAATATTTTTTTTATATCTTTTATTAAGAATTACAGCAGTTAATAGATGGTTTTAGTCACAAGAAAGGAAATGACACGGTTTGCCGGGTAACAGTTTTTAAGCTCTCCAACGTATGTACATATTAAGGAACTTATACTTATGAGGATCAAAAGTGAAAACTTTACCGTTTCACATTTTGTAACTTTTCCCAACATGTGCACAAGTGAAACAGTGAAAACGGGAGCACGTATCAATTGTAAAACGTGACATGTAAATGGGCGGAGCCACATCTTCCTTCCATAGACTACTCAATAACCAAAAAGTATATAAACCACAACCGTTGTTCAATTAGTTTTGTTTTTGTGAGTTATTTTCGCGTGTCCATTCTGTGATGCAGGTTCCATTTTATAGCGTCGGATTCTTCTTTTGCGACAACAAAACATATTACGGAGTTGTAAGTTGTTTGATTATGGCATAGTAGATATTTATAATACGTAGATATTTGTGAATATTTAAAGATTTGTATTACGAACAAAAGTGTTATTGGATGTTTTTCCCATTTATATTTAACGTCACCAGGTGGTATTGAGAAACACCCAGAATAGAGGCAACACTGTTCCTTTTCAGGCTCCTTTGAGGTTATATACTGTGACTATGTACATTGTAATAATCAGAGTAAAGCGAACTTCAGAGGTGTAAGTGACCCGTCGATGCGAAGACTAAACATTCATATGTAAAGTGAACAGCTTCTCCTTCTTACTCCGTTTCCCCCCTTTGATCATATACTGTAAATCTTTATATTATAAGATTCACAGGCATTATGATCTGAGAGGAGTTTATGAGCCGTCGCCGTGAAGACGAAAGATCTCAAAGTTGCGGGAAAAAAAGCTTTCAACATAATCACCACTGAAAAATATTTCGTTATTGCTCTTGTTTTGTGTTAATGACTTTATTTTCCTTTTCTGTTTTTTGTGTGACATCACTGAAACTCTATATATTGTAATAAAGTATCATATTTTCACACAAGAGGAATTAGAGATTTGTTGCCACCGGGAGTAAACCATCTCAAACACAGCTTACTGACCTTTATAACTTACTTGATCAGATATTTTTACATTGAGAATATTTTTCGAAATTGCAGTTTTAAAAAAGATTATTTACTTAGATACTTTTTTTACTAAATGCCTTTGATAAACCCTACATTTCTTAATTAATATTTTCGTATTTCTCTTTTTCTTTGTTGTGGTTCCTAATCTCGTTCTCCGTATACAGTATATGGGATAGTATTGTATATATTACTACTTTTCTATATATTGTTAATGTAGTACATGATCTGTTACCAGAGCAGTGAGCGACCTCTAAGCACTACGACAAAACTATCCCGACTTCTACAGAATAGAGACTGTAAAAATGTAGTTTTTTTGGTTGTCCTCCTTATTCTTCTTCTCCTGTGCAATACTATAAAGTCACTGTGTATATTTTAATACTGTGACCTTATAGTACTTCAGAGGAGTTGGAGATCTATCTCTGCGACATACATTTACTACAGTTATTTCCGTTGATAACTTACTACCTCACAGTTTGTAACTGCTAATATTTTATAAAATAGTAGTCTTTTAAAAAAAACTGTATACATAGTGCTTTATTTAATGTTTTGATGAAGTATACATTCCTAGGTAATATGACATCATTTATTTTAAATGTTTTTTACTTGTTATTGTTCTTCTGACCTGAAATGATTTAGTACGGACTGTTTCTTGTAGCACTTCTTTTCTACTTTATCTAAAAGTAACTGATGCCCTCTTAAATTAACAAGAATATGGGGCAACACTTTTAAAAACTATAGGCAACAAAAAAAAGGAGGGTGTGGCCACGCTAAAGGGATATTTTTTGAATTGCGTTTTTATTTGTCACCCCTTTGATATATACAGCTACACTTTCTTAAGAAAGTATATTTGTGATTGCTTAATAAAAACTGTTTCAAACCTAGACTCAATTTTTTGCAGCACAACCACACTTACTATTTTGTTGCAAGAAAATAGCACTACCCGCGACAGAAGTAAGCACTGCACTAGAACTATACATTATAAGTAAACATTGCTCCCGAGAAATAGGTTACTCAGAATTTAAATGAAGACCGCAACAGCGAGCTTTCTTTTTCAACCCCCTCCTCCATATTATAATATTAGCTCCAAAGATGTAGCACTCCCCGTCAGAAAAGTAACCACCACATTATAAGTAAATACTGCTCCTGTGAAGTATCCCACCCGCTGACTTAATAAAAAGGAGACCGCAACACACTGTTTTTTTCCCGACATGATTTGTAGGCCCCATGCAAATTATATGAATGGCCCTTAAAATATATTTTAAAAATGTACCTTGACAGTCCCTGTACACCACCTTGTGACCACTGTACAGAGTTAACAGTGTTCCTACACTCCCCTCTACTACTTTGTTTCCCCGTACTCCTTTGAAGTGCATCACAAAATGGTTGACAACAGTGAACCGTTCCCACTTAATAAGGAGCAAACTTGTACTCAAAACATTTTAGTCAATAAAATGTCCATGGTGTTCCGCAGAAGGGGAGGGAATGGCTGTCAACACTTCTGCTTTTCATGCTTCACAGCCAATGAAAATTAAGCTTCGGAAGGACCCGCAAAATTAACCTTCACAGTCCCTGTCCACCACCTTGTGACCACTGTACAGAGTTAACAGTGTTTCTACACTCCCCTCTACTACTTTGTTTCCCCGTACTCCTTTGAAGTACGTCACAAAATGGCTGACAAAAGTGAACCGTTCCCACCCAATAACGAGCAAACTTGTACTTGGAACACTTTAGTCAACAAAATGTCCATGATGTTCCGCAGAAGGGGAGGGAATGGCTGTCAGCAATTCTACTATTAATACTTCACAGCCAATGAACATTAAGCTTGGCAAGGTCCCACTTGGAACACGTTACCCAATGACATGTCCCTAATACTCCGCAGAGGGGGAAGTGAATGGCTGGCAACACTTCTATGTTCAATAGTTCGCAACCAATCAACATTAGGCTCTGGAAGCTCCTCCTTAGAACACGTCAGCCACTCTGATGTCCCTTCTACTCCGCGGAGGAGAAAGCAATAGCTAGCTACACTTTTACTTTCAATGGTTCGCAACCAATGAACATTAAGCTCTGGAAGGTCCTCCTTAGAACATGTGAGCCAAAACGAGGTCCTTGCTACCCTGCGAAGGGGAAGAGAATGGCTATAAACATTCGACTCTCAGTGGTTCGCAGCCAATGAACATTAAGCTTATTGTTACAACACCTCAGCCAATTAAACATTAATTTTATTCAGCGCACAGATACAGAACATGCCCTCCCACATATTATTAATTTTCCTGTAACAAAGTGACACTATCCGTGATAACAGTGAACACTGCATTTTAAGTAAACATTATTCTGCATTATATTAAAGGAAGGCCGCAATACGGCGCATTGTTGTTTTCCCGATATAATTTCTACAGCCTACTGAATCCCCCTCCCAACATGAGTAAAGCCCAGGGGCTGCGGGGGCCCAAGCGGACTCCGCTATTATTTTTTAAGAAATGCCCCCAGGACCTAGCCCACCCAGAGGCATCAATAAAATATTATTTTTTAAGAAATGCCCCCAGGACCTAGCCCACCCAGGGGCCTCATTTAAATGAAACGTGGGAACGCGCGACCCCAGCGCGAATTGCTCCGAATTATTTTTTTTTAACGCTTTTTTTGGCCCTGGGGGTCCTTCTGAGACCCCCTAAGCATGCCTAGGGGGTCAGGGTGTTTCTACCCTACCCCCTTCTCTTGTTTATACCTTTGTTGCTCTATTTTCTGGTGACTCACTTCTAACGAGCCACAAGATGGCTGCCAACACTTCCTCGTTTGGAGTGTTGGCAGCCAATCACAGTGAAGCTCGTGCACTGGACTTAGGCAGCGCCCAGATATCGAAACTTTTATTTTTCTACTTTTTCAGCAACTACTGAATGGATTTACACCATTTAAAAAAAGGTCGCTTTCTGACCCACGCACTACCTTTGTGCCAAATTTGGGGTTATTCCGTTCAGTAGTTTCAGCTGTAGCCTTGCACAAAGATTCCTATAGGAAATTGATTTTTTGACTCTTATTTTTTTAATTTCTCAAAAACTACTGAACGGATTTACACCATTTAAAAAAAAGGTTGCTTTCTGAACCAAGCTCTACCATTCTGCCAAATTTGGGGTAATTCAGTTCAGCAGTTCGGGCTGTAGCTCGTCACACAATTTCCTATGGAAATTAACATGGAGAAAACGCGTTTTGGGCCCCCCCTTTTTCTCAGCCCCCCTTGACGAATCACCCCCAAACTTTCAGGATAGGAGCTGATCAGGATAGAATTCTTTTTTTGAATTTTGCAAAGATTCATCAAACGATGCTCAAGTTATTAGCAAATCAAAACATGCTTTTCCTATGGAAACTAGGTAATAACTATAACTACTATAAGGATCTGGGCATCTCAGGGTCTGCTCTGTCCTGGCTGGAATCCTTCCTGAGTGACCGCTCCTTCCAGGTGACGGACGGAAATTTCACCTCCAAAAAGACATCTATACACTGTGGGTTCCTCAGGGCTCATCCCTGAGCCCGACCCTTTTTAATGTGTACATGTCCCCCCTTGAGAAGATCGTCACCCCATCTGGGATTAAGCTATTAACCTACGCGGATGACACCCAGCTGGTGGTATCCCTCAGCCAACATGACCCCCCCCTTCCACCAATCTCTATACCTGTCTTGGAGACATAACCAAATGGATGGATAGGTCCCATCTTAAGCTCAACAGCGAAAAGACGGAGATCATGGTCCTGGGCAACCAGTTATACTTTCGCCCGGAGTCCCTGTGGCCTCCCTGTCTGGGCTCACCCCAATCTCTAAATGTGAAATTAAGAGCCTGGGGATTTGGCTGGACGATGGTCTTAACTTCTCCACCCAAGCCAGGAAAACTGCCAGCACCTGCTATGGCCTCCTACGAACGACCAGAAAAATTCTCCCTTTACTTCCTGCCCAATCTCAAAAACTTCTGATTCAAGGCCTCGTGCTGTCCTGTTTGGATTATGGCAATACCCTGTATCTAGGGGCTCCCAATAAGGTACTGGCAAAACTCCAGGTCGTGCAAAACACTGCCGCCCGTCTTCTCACGGTTACACACAGTCGTTGCTCAGCCCTTAAGTCACTACATTGGCTGTCTATCCAAGAAAGGGTATATTTTAAAGCCCTTTGTACCACCCATACAATCCTGCATAGAAAGGCACCTCCGATCCTAAAGGACCTAATCGTTCCACACAAAACTAACAGAACTCTCCGTTCCTCACACCTACACTTGACGTCTATACCTAGGATACCTAGGATCAGGAAGGCCCGCTCTGGAGGCCGACTTTTTTCATACAATGCTTCCAAACTGTGGAACGCACTGCCTCTAGATATCCGGGCCCAGCCCAATCTCCTTTCATTCCGTAAACTCCTCAAGACATGGTTGTTCCCCTAATTCACTCTTCCCTCAATTCTCCTCTGTTCTATCACTAGCGCTGGCACGTTCACGGGAAGCCATGCGCTTTACAAATCTGTAAACATAAACAAACATAAACTACCTACTGGCAACTGCCAGTAGGTAATATAATAGGTCATGTCAACGTTACTGCATCTGATTAAACAATAAGAACACGTTACAAAAAATAAACGAGGTGTAGAGCTTCACATTAAAGAAGGCAACCTGCAACTCACATAAACAGAACTCTACACATGGGTATATTTGTTAAAATGAATGCCCAATATAGTAGCAGATGCAATTATGAATACCTGGTTATAAAGGATTTTTTGTTGCTTAAGAGCGTTCTCATCTAGCTTATGCAAAAAAGAACTGCGATTTCTCAAAGTTGCGTGGCATCCACTGATTTCTGAAAGAAGAGTCTTCTCTTTTGCGATCTGGTTATGCATCTCTTGAGTTTTTTTGAAATGCAGGTCCCGCAATTGTTTCAACTGAACTTCAATTTCCTGAAAACGAAAATAAACATTGGAGTAAGAAATGGAGCCGTATAACAATAAACATTCAAAAAACCATACACATCTACTGCATGTACGGAGTGAGAGGTAACAGATCAGATAAGTTATCTTTCTGTTATAAGGATAGTGAATTGCTTACATACACTATGACTCCTAGCAAAGATATATCTGTAATATTCTCATAATCAAGTTGTATGGGTTGCCCTGAACATATTACAGGTCTACAAAAGAGAGCACCATTCTCATCAGACATCAAAATGTACTTGCCCCTTGAGTGAAGGATTGGCTTAGTTTATGCCATTAGTTACATATGGTGGGAACCAGCATTCTTTTGTTTGGGGACTGTGACTTATTTTTCCTAGTCAGATTTTGACAGTGAGTGTAAGTCAGACAGAAAAAAATGAAAGAGAAAGAAAAGAAAACTTTGACAAATAGAGAAAGCAGGGATTAAAAACAACTTGCAAGAATGAGATAAAGTAACATAATAAAGTAAGATTGTAATTCGCATTTGTAGAGCGCATTATCACCGTCAGCGCTGTAAGAGAGAGCCCTACCCTAGCATGTGAGGAGATGTTTCTAATTAGGTTGTAGCCCAAGCTTCCGCAAAAAGGACTGTTTTTAAGTTCTTCGTGAAAGGGAGAAGGGCTTGTTCCTTGAGCAAATTCTCCGGCAGCTTGTTCCAGAGTAGAGGAATGGAGGTTGAAAAGGCTCTTCCTTCTTTAGAGGTCAAACTAAAGTGGGGGGCAAGCCAGCAAGCCGTGTCTGAGGAAAGTAGTGCCCTGCTCGGAGTATAGTTGACTAAACGATCTTTAATGTAAATTGGGGATTGGCCATAGATGGCTTTATGAGCGATGCAAAGGCCCTTAAACTTGGTTCTCTGCCTGAGCGGGAGCCAGGGCAGCTGATGTAGGAGGGGGGAGGTGTGGGCCCTCCTAGGCCATCTAAAAATTAATCCCGCTGCATCATTCATGATGACCTGTAATCTGGCAGCAGATTTCCTGGGAGGCTGATGTACAGGGAGTTCCCGTAATCTAGTCGTGAAAGTATCATGGCCGTTACAGCCATTCTGAGTGTGGCAAATGTGGGAAGGGGGGCGAGTTTTCTTAGCGGTCTCAGCAGGCCGACACATATTCCTACTACCGCCGACACCTGCTGGGTCATAGAGAGCTTGGCATCAATTTTGATGCCCAAGCTTTTAATGGCATGGGATGAAATCAAAACTAAGCATCCTTGGTATTCAGCAATTATGCATTCAGCAGCAGGCTCCTAAACTTTGGGTCTTGCACTTATTTTTCGACAAATTAATCACTAGCTGGAGGTTATTATTTACATTTGTCAACTGTGACACTTAAAGTTAGATGCCCAAAGTGGACTGTTGAGCCAGCTACATATAGATATCAAACACTTGAATTTACAAGCACCTGTAGGAAATTGCACATTGAATATTCTGTACTAGCCCTGATTTGATTTATGTGTTGGTGGTGCAAAACAGAAATTGAAAGCAACAGGAAAATATATTAATGACATGTCTAAGGGACCATAACAAGCTTGATGCAACATGGATATCAACTCTCAAATATAGAGAATCACTTTCTAAGTTTTAATATTCTAGGTCTTCTTTTCTGTAATTTTTGTTGATCAAACAAAACAGAGTATCTGAATGACAATAAGACTCTTTTACATGCTGCAATTATTCCAATCCCTCTCCCTTTGCTCTCTGCATTCAATAAAGGTGTGTTTTTGTGTTGTGCATGTTTTTTAAAAACACATTGTTGCGATGTACAGTATTACATCTGTCCATGAGATTTATTTTTTACATACAAAATCAAATGTACACACATACACATAAATATATATATGTATATATATACATACACACACATACATACATAATCAAACGTAATCAAAATAAACTCTAGTTTGCTTCATTAAAATGTGTCTGTACCATCACATATTGTTCATCCTCCTTTAGCATTTCCTCTATTTGCTTAGCTTTTTCTTCAACACTTAGCGTAGACATATTCGTACATTTCAGTTTTTGTGACAGTGCATCATTTTGCTCCTTTGCAACTTCCAATCTAAAGAAAAAAATATTTTAGCAAAATTGTCAGTTTTACTGATAGAGTTAATGGGAATTTCACTTCAACAGCCTTTCAGAGACACCAGATAAAAATATAAATGCCTGTCCAAGTCATCCCCATCTGGCATAGGTAAAACAAACATGCAACTGATTCTACACTTAGGAGCAGGTTAAAGAACACAAGAAATGGTTCAGATTGACTACTTTAGGAATTCACAAACATTCCCAGTCCAGAAACCTTCCAGATGCAGGTTTACAGACGTACTACATTGTATATCACGTGACATAATGCCCTGGTTCCGATTTTGGACAGAATTGAGGTGTACAATACTGGCTTGGGATAATGCAACCCGATGATCAATTGTATCCAAATATGCCATTACACATATCACTTTCATTAAACAGTGTGAACGTGATCTGTTCCTTTTGATCCCATGGAAAGGGGGCTACATCAGCTCTGTGCTGGAGAAAAACTGCAACCATTATTAGGTTAAGAAAGCATCAGGTCTAAATCTATGAATGCTAACAAATTCACAAGTAGGTGGTGTTCATAAACTTTCAGAGCAAACAGAGGGTCAAGCTAGGAGAGTACCTCTCCCCTGCCACACCTGTGCAATGTGGGGTCCCACAGGGGTCAGCCTTGAGTCGGACCCTCTTTAACATCTATGTGGCCCCACTTGCCAGGCTAGTAAGATCGCATGGGATGGAGGTGGTGTCATACGCCGATGACACCCAGATCATGGTGTCCCTCTCCCACTCGGTGAGTACCTCTGCGTTCAGCTTCAGGAACTGCATGCAAGCAGTCTCTGATTGGATGATCTTAAACTCACTGAAGCTGAACGGAGAGAAAACCGAGGTCCGGATCTTCGGTAAGGATCAAGACACATGGTCAAGCGACTGGCGGTCCCCTTCTCTTGGAGCCTGTCCTCTGCCTTCGAAATCCGCCCGAAATTTGAACGTGATTATCGACACCTCGCTTGCCATGACACAGCAGGTCAATAGAACTGTGTCCACCTGCTGGGGAGTTATTTAGATTCTTAGAAAAATCTCCCATTTCCTCTCCCCCCAAGCCCGCAAACAGACTGTGGTTGCTTTAGTTGCATCACGGATGGATTACTGCAACGCGCTTTATGCAGACATCAATAAAGGCCTTATCCAACGTCTTCAGACCATCCAGAACGTGGCTGCTAGATTTGTCCTGGATGTCCCTAACATCTCCTCAGCCAGGAAGAGTCTGCACTGGCTCCCGATCCAGGCCAGGATCTCTTTTAAAATCTTGTGCCTGGTTCTTAGGGCTCTGTCTGGTGGCTGTGCTGAAGCTATAAGTTCCTTTCTGGTTCCTTACATCCCCAGTAGAAACTTACGCTGTGCCAACCAGAACCTTCTATCCATCCCTCGGACAAACAGAGTCAGATGGGGCGGAAGGGCCTTTTCTTCTGTGGCCCCTAAACTCCTTAAAGACGTGGCTCTTCATCGAGGCCTACCCATAGGCACGCTCTCAGACCTAGGATTATGTTTTTGGTTAGGCGCCCTTGACGCCCGATGGGATAAGTTGCGCTATATAAGTTTATTTTCATTCATTCATTCATTCATTCATTCATTCAACTACACCTGGGTCTGCCCACCAAACTCTCCCCAGACCCTCCATCACTCTTTGCACCATATTTACACCTGCAGTTTCCATCACACTCCGCAGAGCTTAAAACAATTTATGATTGTAAGGAATCCTCCTGTGAATTCCTGAGCGGCATAAAGGAAGCCATTTTGGGGCTTAAATGTGTGTTTAAGGCAGAACTGCCTGTCTGAATCAGTCTTTTACAACGGATTTCCTTTGCAAAAATTCTAAGCTTTTCCTAGAATTGGGAAAAGGTATAGCACATGTTGGGGTTACCCAAAAATACACATTTTTCAGAGCTGTGCCCAAATGTGCCTCAGCTTCAAATCCTTCCTTCCATCAAAATTAACTCACATGTTCATGCATGATAAACCCACTTGTTCCATAGGACTCTTGATATTAAGCTGCATGAAAAATTGCACATAAACACCGAGATGGAAATTAAGAGATATTTATTTTTAGGATCCAGCATATGAGAATTGGACTATGTGTACTTTTGTCTTGCGTTCATTCTGGGTCCTAGAGAAAAAAATGTGGCCCTAAAAAAAATCTGCTGTAATACTGTGCCTGGAGTGGTAAAAGGCGTTGCCATTTTTCAACTTGGCACTAGTTAATCGCATTCTAAAAGACTTCACTGTAAAAACGGCAAAAGGTTTTGTCATTTCTAGCTCGCTGTTGATGGCACAGTGCTAATTATATGCTTAAAAACTAAGCCAGAAAAACAGACCTTAGAGGTGGGCAGAGTGTCAGTGGTGTTACTGGGTGTTCCCTACAAAGGAGTAGCTCTCCATCAAAATGTAGGAATTACCCAGAGTTCTATGCTTTCTTTTTTGTAAAATTTATGTGGCGCTCTAAGCCTGAAAGGGAATTGTCTTGACTTATAATGGCACCTCCTTCGAGTCTGGAAAAAGCTATACCGCTCTGAAGAGCTCTAATAAGAACGAAACAGGAGTTGTTCTTATTCATTCCAGGCTGGCATGGATGGTATTTTACCAATACAAAGATGCAATACTGTGCCTGGAATGGTAAAAGGCTTTGCCATTTTCAGCTTAGTAAGGATGGAACTAGCTAAACTCATGCTTAAAACACTTTGCTGTAAAAATGGCAAAAGCATTGTCACTGTCTAGCTGGTTGGATGGCACTGTGCTAATCCTATGCTTAAAAATCTTACTAGAAAAACAGACATTTGAGGTCAGCAGATTCAGAGTATTGGTGGTGTTATGTGTATAAGCATATTGATTGGCACCCAAGCCTATCTGAGTGACAAGCCCGCCATCTTTGTAAACTCTTGACACACACACAACCAGAACATTATCAGACTGGAGACGAGAAGGCGAAGAATGGATAGGGCTAGACAACTGACTTTCTCTATCTGTGCAGCAAAGATCTGGAACAACAGCCTCTTATCCATCAACACCACTGTGGTAATCAAATAACAGAGTAAAGGTGGACCCAAAGAGGTATGAGTAAGTATGAAGTTTTATTTCCATTGACATATCACAAGCAACGTTGGGGAAGACTGCCTCGGGGGCATACACTCTAGATTCAAATCTAAACATCCTATGACAGAACTTTATGCAGAATACAATGTCAAATACCTTCCACAGGTACGTAAGAATTTGTAAGCCAATAACAACCACCCACACCCTTCCTCAATTTAGGAAAGAGATGAAGCTACACCTATTAAAAGTACACAACAGTGTGATACAAAAAAGTCAACATTCCCTCTCATAACCCAGCACACCTCACCTAGATTCACTCTCATACTGTATCTCCTTCCCCATGCACAGTACTCTGGTGCCTTTTGACTGTGTTTGCGATATATAAATACATGCCAGAGACATGCATTTCACTTAAAGGTACATGCTCTACCGGGTCATGATTAACGACTGCAGCAATTAGATGATAGTGAAACTGTGATATTGAGTTCTTAAAGCAAGTACTTGATGGGTTTAAATAAATAACTGTGAAATGTGCTGCTTGAGTACCTTTGTTTCTTGTCCTGGGTTTCTTTCTTCAGGTTTGCTACTTGTAGTCTAATGGATTCCAAGTCTCTGGCTGTTCGATCCACAGTAGCTTTTAATGAATCCAGCTAATCAGCAGTGAAACAAAATAAAAAGTTATGCATTATTGTCTGTTTTTCCCATCTGTTTTCTCAATTTCTGAACTCAAAACTGCTTACTTCACCCATATAAAAATCAATAGTGAACAATATCTCACGGATTTTAACCTCCACGACCTAGCCACAAACCAGGCAAAGTCCAATGACTTCATCCTTCCAGGGTTCCATCATTTCAAATCGCCCTGGGCAGGTAAGTAAAATCCTTATGTATTTTTTCACATGGGTAAGCAGCGGCAACCAGATAGGGGTTAACCCTTTTGGTGCGGGGGTAATTCCCTCAAGGTGCGGGGAGGGGGCGGGGGTGAGCACGGCACCGCAGTGCTCGTGACGAGAACAGCTCGTCATGAGTCACAGTGGAGCTGTGCTCATGACGAGCTAGTCTCATCATAACACCGCCCACTGATTAATTAGCCCGCACAGGCGGGGAATCAATCGCGCGTGGGCAGAGCGCAGCCGTTATGACGAGCCCAGCTCGTCATAAGCACAGCTCCATTGTGACTCATGACGAGCTGGGCTCCTCATGAGCACCGAAGGTGTGAAACAACTTTTGGGATTATGAATCTCTTAGATTTACATTATTTAGGAATGCAAATCCGGCACATGTGAAAGCCTCAAGAAACTTGCAATTGCTCTGCTAGCTGCCATTTGAGCAATTTAACGTCAGTTATTAATTTTGCTTCTTCATTTCAGAATATCAGAGCTTTAAGCATACCATCCACAACAAATATGAAAAAAGTTCACTGCATCAAGTAAAGCATTTTGATCATAAGAAGGCACATTGTCATAGATATAGTCCACCAAGATATAGTGAGGATTGTTTATGGTCAAGCAGCTATTAAAATGACATGTCACTCCCAATATAAGATTCATCAGCGTCACAAAGACTTGGGACCAGATGTACAAAGAATGGAGTCAGTAAAAGTCGTTTCAAAAGTGCGCACCAACTTTTACTGAATCCATTTTGTTTTTGTAAACTGACCAATGTGCTAATAGGTCGATTTGCAAAAACCCAATTCGTAGAGGTTTGCAATTCATCCTATATCATATATATTAATTGCGACCCACTAGGAATCGCTTCCATCACAGGTAAAGGTAGCTTGCTGGGGTCAGCATACAACCATGTGTGTGACTGCTTTTAAATAAAGCAATTAAAAAAAAATGTTTTATAAATAAACCCTGGCTACATTAAAAAAAAAATGAAATGTTCAACTAACATTTTTAAGACTAGGCAGTAGTCCATGGGAAACTGCCTAGTCTTAAAAATTGTTTTTTTAACATTTACTTGGGGATGAGGTCCTTTACAGGCCCAATCCTGCTTGCGAATGCTTTACACCTACCTTTCAGTAGTCGGTTAAGACTCTGGGCCTATTTACGGTGTTGGTCGGAAATCCTCCGACCGACATGGTAGGCTTAATGTTCAACTGCTGTATTATGAAGACGGCAGTCGGAGTTTTAACCGCTGCCGAATCAGACATGGTTCAAGAAGCCCATCGACCAGTGGGAAAGACCTCAAAATCCCTTAAGGACGGCGCTTCCGCCATTGGGGATTATGATGTTCGCCTTTCTGACATGGATTGGCTGTCCGAAACGGACTTTGGGGGCCCCTAGCAGGGCCCCCTTCCTCCCGACCCTCCGTATTTGGCCCCGATGGGCACCTATGGTGTCCCCCTAAACATCGCTGCACTGTGTGGCAGGCACGGTGCAGGGTTTTTGAAAAAATAAAGCTTGTGCTCGTACAATTTAAGTCTGCTGCACAAGCTCCCATTGAACACTGGAAGGGGGCTGTGTGCGAATGCTAAAAGGCTTGATACATCTGGCCCCTCTTTCTCAAAAACAAGATTAATTTCCTGGATGCAAGAGCTTATATAAATGTTCAGTCTTTCACCAGAACCATCATTGGACAATATGGGGCACCGACTGCAAAAATAGACTGTTCTGCAGGAGAGCTTACAGAATTGACAACTTTTGAACCTGGGACCAATAAGATAGTTAACAATGATACTTCCTTCACGGTGGCAGACGTGAATGGACTCCAAGGCTATAATGAAGCTTTTTGTGTTTTAAGTCTACATAGAGAAACTTTTCCTTCTTCTGACTTGGTGTTTCTGGTAGGAGGTGTAGTTCTCTGGGCAGACTGTGCACATTAAAAACTATCTAAGATTTACTGAGTGATTGTATTCAATTGGTGCTCTTCTGGTCCTGGTACTAATCTTGATTTGTTAGGCTCATCTGCGATTTTTTTTTTAATTATTGGTGGAAATCAAATCATGGATTTCGGTAGTGTGCTAGGCAGGGAGATCAACTTCTCTTCAAACGTTCCCTTGCTAACCCCAATACTCTAAACTGTAATTTGTGAAACGCTCATAGACTCTGTTGAAGCATATTAGGATCTTGATGGAGATAATGTGGTGAAAGGCACAATGTTTAACTTTCAAACCCCAAATTGAAGATTTGAAAATAAAATTCTTACATTTTTCCCCAGACACTTGTAGTCTAAACTCAGTAGTTAGCGACTATGGACTAAGAACCTATTGATCAGACTGAATCTCCTTCTTTGCAACGAAGCTCTTTTAGGAAATGGTCTAGCGAAAGTCTTGAAACAAGATGCAGAAAATTACAGACAGAAAAGTGGCTGAAGTAGGGTGTCAGTGTACGAGTGTTTGGTTATAACAATCTGAGAAGTGCCAGACAACATACCAGAGACCGAAAAACTGTTTTCCTGGTGTTTCCCCTTGTGCCAGTTGCAGTTAAATCCAAGCAATGAAGCATGCATCCACCAAAGCTTCTCAACTACTAGAAATCCTGAAGATTAAGTAAATTATGACACAAAAACTGGATTGAAAAGTAACAGTGACAATGATGAACCAACTAGAGTTGAGCTTTCTCCTGGGAAGATCTGCTCCCTCACCCCTATAATTTAGTTTAGTTGACTTTTTCCGACATTTCAATGCAGCAGCTTATTGCTTTCCAAAGCCAAAATGCCCAATGCCACTCAACTTCTTCCCTTTTCAGTGATATCGCCATAACAGAAATATGAAAATGTTTCAGAGAAACCACGCAAGGTTCGGGCATTCTTCAATTCTTAAATGAGCAGGTGCTGGAAGATCATCCCATAAGAAGTGGCTATGTTGTTAGCGATTTCTTGGCGATTGGGAGCACTTATATGCAATGTACTTTTAGGATGACTAGTAGGAAAGACGAGGAGATTGCCAGAAAATGCTGGACACCCATGAAAACATGCAGGGAATCGGCATGCCCAAATGAAGCAATGTCCAATGCATGTCAATGGAAGAGAAGTCCAATATAATATTGCTTTAGTTTTCGGTATAATTTTTCTTACTTACCTCGGCATGTAGACGACTTCGGTTGGCTTCCTGGTCTTGATAATCAAGCCGAAGTCTAGTTGCCTGACGTTCTTTAACAGCGATTTTCTTTTCGTATTCCACATTATTGTCAACCTCGCTCTTCAGAAACTGGATGCGTTCGTTAACCAGCATCTCTTTTTCTCTGAGGTCCTGCTTTACCTGGGCTAGAAGCTAACAAGATTAAAACAATGCATAAGTTTAGCATTGCCCCATTTAAAGTCAATTGAGCAATTTACAACATAAATAAAGAGGTTACTTCTTCTGTCTTTTTTAATGGACTTTTTAATTTTATAACAAACTGATACATTTAAAATTATAGATAATTTGCAATTGTTTTAATCACATTTGGATTAAATGTAAAAAGAGTACTCAAGTTCTGTATTAAAAGATGGAGACTCCCCTAAACTCTACGTCTATAGCTTTTCAACAGGTTGAATCTATTCTGTGTTATCATGGTATTGAAGCTGGGTACACCCATGTAAAACTATTCATACTACAGTAAGTATTGTCTGACACTCGTTAATTTAATATCTAAGCTTTTTAAACAAACCTATAATGCATTTTATCCTGCTAATTCGGGCAATCTAATTTTGTACTGATTCTGTGACTAAGCTTATTTTTTTAACCAGCTTATAAAAATAAATAAAACTAATTTCAACAGTTATTGCCTATGTGATACGTATTTAGTAGGCATATTTCTACACTTGATGCTGCAAGGCCACACCAACATACTTCATGCAAATCATTGGCACACATCCTTTTGAAGTTACGTATTCAGAGGCTATAGTTATTCCTTGACTTTTGAAAGACTACACCATCGCAGTCTTTGCTACATCAATCTGAAACTTTATAAAACTGAGCCAATTGTATTAGCAGTATGCTTTTATGCTAGGCAGAAACAATCAATGAATCAGAAGTTATCACCTATATGTACCACTGTAGATGACTTTAATGGCAACACAGCATAGTTAAAAACAATCTAACTTTGCATCATATCACTCTCAGACCCACCGAAACCCCAAATAACAAGCACATTGTGGGGTTCCGGCAACTACTGAATTCTTTCATAGGCTTTATGACTTCCCTAGAAATGAGCACAAATTACTCAGAATCGCACATGATGGTCTTAGGGCCCAGAAATAAATACCAAAGAAAATGCTTTGGAAAGGGAATAGAACTAACTAGGGTGCCCACTTTTTCCTACCTGGGGCTACTCTTTGATGAAAGGGGTTCACTGGCCCTGCTGAGTCTAGAGCAATAGGGGTAGTGTTTGCTTTTACAAAAAAGGTTTGGGGCCGAACCCGTACCGGCGGTATATCAAACAAAATGCATCTCTATTGAAAGTTACAGGAGTGACATATCGGGATATAAGGGATTTACAGAGCAGCAGACAATAGAAAGCTAATTTCTAAGGAGGTTACTGTTGATACTTCAAACTGTAGCTACCTATATAGTCCATAAAGGGTTGGGATGGAGCACATCTCTGATATGAAGGCCCTTGCCCATTTGACAAGGTGGAACAGAATCTGGTTTAATGCAAAACTGGGGTTGAATCAGGCAATCATTAGAGACTGTCTACTCTTGGAGAGGGGTAATAATATTCCATGGCTTAATTATATTAAGATCCGAATTGAGAAGTTGGGTCGTTCAAACCTATTTGGGCTCCCAGAAGGGATAACCAATAAAGAGCTGCCCTGGATAAAGAAACATTTCCTCTTGGTTGCATATGCCCATAGAGAAAATAGAGAACTTTACAAACCCTTATTAAGGGCGTATATTCTTTTAAAATCATGTCCTACAGCAGAGCCTCCTTGAAAACCATGCAATCAAAAATAGCCAATAAGGAGGAAACATCCAACTTTGCCAGAAATGCTTCACTTTCAATAATAGAGATGGCTTCAAAAGGTTACTCTCTGACATCCAAGGATTGATGTCACATGGCTATGTCAAGCTGACACCGATTAAAACAGAATTCATACCAATTGACAATAATACCAGAGAATCTCGGAAGCAGGGCTTAGTCTCTGAAATAAATTAAACCACAATTTACCACTAATGGAAAATCTCCTGCCTTACCAACTACCACCACTCCTTCAAAACCCATGATGACAAAAAAACACAACCCAGCTTGGAATCAACCAAACAGAATCAAGCTGTACTTCTCTGAAGTGGATTTCAGAACCGTCGTCCAAGCCATGGTTGTGTCCAACCTGGCAAATGGGAAAGCATTGTGATCTCTATGCCACCATGGCCCTACTGCAAACATTGTTAGTTGGGTAAACTGAGGAAAACATCCCATCATACCTCTCCCACCTTGTGGACCAACATACTCCAACATTGCATCATCTTCAGGGTCTGTTGCAGCATCCAAAATATTGCCATGCTGCAAGCCAGGAATTGCAAAAAAGAAATTAAACTCATGGTGGCAAGCCTTCTCCTATAAAGCACTGATGGCCTGCAAAAGCATCCATTCGCACATCATGCATGCGTCATCACTTGTGCAGGTTTGAAAAGAGCTGGAGCATATCACCTCATGGAGCACCTCATTTCTCAAAAATAAGGAGCCTACAAATGCAGCTTACAGGGGACCTAACGTAGTAGAATCGCGAACCTCCCCGCGTCTGCTTAAAGTCCAATATTTCAACTTGTTTATCAATATCCTTGTTAAGTTCTGCCAACCTCTATGCACACTATATAAATTCCAACACATTACTTACATACTGATTATGTTAGCATGCGTTTTACTTGTCAAGGGAAAGTAAGCCAACCAGAAGAAAATGGATTGCGATAATCTATCAGGTATCAGGATTGGCAGGTGCAGGGCAAAATAAAATGTAAACTCAATAAAGCAACCACAGCTAGACCAAAATAAATTAAGTGAAGTATGTCGGAGTCATTCTGGATAATTACATTTGGTACTAAATGAGCGGTACAAATGATTATAAAATTGCTGTAATTCATCCGTTAGCACATATCCAATTTTCTACATAACATCACGTCACTATAAAATATCATGATACAAGTACTTTGTTTCAAACCTTGTGGATTTTGAACAAGCTATATTCCAGCCCAGTTAGTGCTGCACAAGGTAAAGTATTTTGTCAAATCAAATTTCCAATACTCACCATTGGTTACCATCTGCACATGTACATGTCTCAAGGACACGCCACATGCGGCACTAATTTATATGTGTCTATGCAAAGTATCTGGGTCATGGAAATCTAAATGGACATTTGATGTTATATAGAAAACGGGATATGAGCTAACATAGAAAATATAGTCTCCTGATGCATTAAGATGCAATAACTATTATTTTAGTACTGACAGGATTGTCTTGACCCAGCTGTACATAGATGTAAACATAGATTTGTGTATGACATAGAAAATACAGAAACTTGTTCCACTAATGGTGTGCACTTAGGACACCACGTTAACGTGCATTTGGAAATGACTGTAAATGCCAGACATTTGGCTTTGATGTAATATCTGTTTTTAACTAAAACTCCTTCTATTCAGGATATGTTACTATGAAGTTACAAGTGGTGCAAGGGTATAGGCCCTCGCATGACAAGCCTATCTAGAACTGATATATAGGAATAACAAGAGGGTAGACTATAATATTAAAAGATCATAATAATCAGGATTGACAAACATCGCAATAGCACAGTAGTAGACACCTACACCTATGCCTCTCCATTTCCTTTTTAGACAATAGGTAAAACATTATTACCACTTTACACACCATGTGAAAACATACCATGAATTGCGGATTTTGGGACAGCAAACAATTGCAAGTTGATAGTGACTGCCATGGGTAAGGATCCCTGGTATTCTAGACCAGGGGCAGTGTGGGTAACTTTACTGAAATTCCAATCTACAAAAGCTCTCTCCTTGATTTTAATTGTATATACAAGTTTTATTATGAGGAGTTCAAGAGACATTACTTTTTTTTTTTAAGATCTTTATCTTTTACAAGACTCACAAAAGAGGTAGGTCATTGCTATCACTGTATACTAATTGTGTATTGGAATATAATTGTTGTACAAATAGGTATGTTTTATTATATACAAAGAGCATGTTTGTAATACAATGAACAAATATAGAAGTGTACATGAAAAAATACTTTTAGTGACCATTGCTGTTGTCATATATGGCATGAAGCCCTTGTAAATACAATGAAAGGTGATTTCTGTTTTACAGGAATTGGATGGTTGTAGCCATTTTTAACGTATTAAATATATTGTATTATGTTAAACAGCCCTGAAGGCATTCCTTAGTGGAACAAAATGTGTTGGCGGGCAGTAGAGTTTAAACAACTAGCTGTAACCTATTTGCAGTCTTGGCACATCAATATTTGCTTCCATACCGAATTGTCCCTGCGACTGGGTTTTCTGCCAATCCACTAACCACTTTATGTTAATTTGTTCATTGTATGCATTCCCTAAATCATGGCTTTTACGCCCTCTTAAGAGAGCGAGATCTCTTAAGTTGCATCAAGAGGGCTTGATTTTCCTAGAAAGCTTGGAGTCCCCAACGATTTGCTTTGCTGTTCTTAATTTTGTTACCCAGGCACTGATTATAAGGAAAGATATGTATCATGAATTCATACGTTTGATTGCTGGGTTTTAGGAGCTGTTATTTAATATTGAACACTTGATTTTACTGCTTTTACTGTATTGTGGCATTTCTAATTGTTTTAAATGTCAGCTTTTATAGTCTCACATTTGACCGAATAAAGATATTTATTGATTGACACGTCAATATTGTGAGAGAAAACTGAAAATTGGGAAAACAAAGAATGCTTATTTGATGGAATGGACTTTTGTTCAAGAACTCTTATTCTCAATTTACTTCAGCTCGTGCATTTCTAATCATTAAGCAATTGTGTTGCATCCCTGCCCATGTCTTAGACAGCCCCAGTATAGCAAGGAGTATTGCGGCTAATTCTCGTATGGAAAAGCACCAAAGTGTTTTCTTTAACCAATGTAAACTATTAGAGTGTGAAAAAATGTGTGTCTTAGCTGCTCCTTGTTATTTTACCCTGGATAAAGTCAACAAGTGATAGGAAAGGTACCTGGGATGTGGACGGTAAAGGCATTGTAATGTATTGTTAAAGAAGTGAGTTTTCAACACTTTCCTAAATGGTGCTCCAGATCCAGATGTTCCAGATCTTGGGCATATAGATGGAAAGGCCTGCTGCCTTGCTTTTCTTCTTTTTTTTGTGACACTTTTTAGTCCGCAGTTTGATGGTGTCCTGGCTGCGGGGTTGCTGAGAACCACCAGAGATATTGAGCTGGTCTGCAAGAGAAGCGGGGGTGCTGGTTGTGATGGCTTTGTAAATGATGGTGCTCATTTTGAGGCTGAAGCAGGTTTCCAAGGATGGCCAATGGTGCTGTGTCAGGGTGGGGGTGGTATGATCACAATGCTTCAAGCCCTGGCTAGGTTTTACTGTGGCATGTTGGAAGCCATTGAGGGGGCCAGTGTTGAGTCTGGGAGACCATGGAGCAAGGCATTACCACCATCCATATGCAAGAGTATAAGGGCTTGAACAGGACTTCTGAAGTCGCTTTCTGGAAAAACTGTTTCATTTTATTTAGAAGAGAGAGCTGGTACCAGGCTGTTTGTGTTTTCTTTATCACAGAAGTAGTGGTAAACTTCAGGGGCTATGCTTACCTTAAAGGCTTTAGTTAGGTCATAATTTGTCTGAACCTAGGGGTGGGCAACACCCCTTCAGACCACAGGAATCAGCCTAATATAACATATGTAGGTAGCCGGTTGTGGCAGTATAAGACAATAATATAATAAGTCTCCAGTCAGTGAAACATTTGTAGTAGGATGTCTCTGTTTTTTGGCAGTGTGTTCCTTGTGGGTGAGGTTGGTGTCCAGGATTAATCGCAGGGACTTGGCAATTGGTGAAATTATGGGTTCGAAGCCATCAATGATCATGTAATTGAGCCAGGTTTATACTGTTTCTTGTTTGTTGTTCTTGGCAAATAACAGGGATTCTGTCTTGGCTGGGTTAAACTTCAGGTAAGTCCTGGACATCTAGGTCTGGATGAAGTTCAGACAGTGCATGAGGCATTGGATGTCTGAAGAAGAGGAGGAGACTTTCATGTAGAGGTGTATATCATATGTATATTGATGAATCGTGGTGCTGTTATCTGTGAGTATCTCACCAAGCAATTCCATGTAGAGGTTGAAAGTGGCAGAGGATAGTATGGAAACCTAAAGGCCTCCGCAGACTATTGGGATATTTTGAGATTGGGAAGTGTCTATGTGAACAAACTGGTGTCGCTTGGAAAGTTAGGAGGAGCACCGGGAAGGACATTGCCAGTGAATCCCATTTAAGAATCCAGGGTGCGTATAAGAGTGATCTGATCGACCTTGTCACAGGCAGTTGAGGGGGCAATCAATATCAGAAGGCAGGAGTCATCTTCAACTGTGGTCAAGAGGGCATTACATACTATGTGTAATACAGTCATCTCCCTGCTGCAGGGTGATTTGGAACCGGGCTGGTAGTTGTGAGGATGATGGTTAGAATGCATTTGATCTTGTATATGGACATAAACTCTTTTTTCAATGATCTTGCCAATAAATGGTAGGTGTGTGTCAGACCTGCAGTCGGCGAGGCCATCACGGTCTAGTGTAAGTTTCTTTAGTAGTGGGAAGATATGGCCTGTCTTGACAGCTTCTGGGAAGATGCCCCGTAGGAAGAAATGTATTGATAATGGTAGGTGGTGGTGAGAAATTGTCCCCAGAGAGAACTTTGATGAAGGAATAGGGTAAGACATCATCTTCATAGGATGTGGCTTGGAGGGAGTGGAGTATGTCAGCGGGATCTGCATAAGACAGGGCTTTGAAAGCTGACCCTTTGCGGGATTCCAGGGGACAGGAAGGGTGTGAGGAAAGAAGGAAGCTTTGAGTTGCTGATGTGCTGTCAGATCTTCTGTGTTTTTTTCAACGAAGAAGAGATGGATGGCATTGAACTTTTCTATACACTTAATAATAAGGGGTCTGGCGTTCTCAATCGTTAAATTTTCTTCCATTTTCTATGATTTCTCAATCTTCTTCAACTCAGTTTTATTTGCATCACTGGTAGGTTCACAGAATTAAGTTATTCTTATATTACTCTTTCATTATGATATTGTAACTCTGAATGTTTATGAAATTTCACTTCCCACTAGGCTATTTATTCAAATAAATACCCACTTTTAATCACTTCTTAGTTACTAGAAAATAGCTGATTGGATTTCATGAATGTACTTGTGGCTCGCAGTTAGTTTACCAATGCATGTACACACACCAGTGAGATCCCTGTGGTGAAACCTCATCTAACTGTATTTTTTTTTTAGATGAAAATGAGTGTGCATTCCTTTTTTAGGCCATGCTTGCCTGGTATTCTGCTACCCAGGGAAAGTGATAAAGCAGACTTAATATAATTTGGTGTGTGCTGCAAACCGGAAAAGAAACTGCGTTTGGCTTCCTCAGCCGGCCTCCTGGTAGTGCCCTTCCAATTTTATGTGTTATGCAATAAACCCCCTGCACATTGACAAAGCTAGGAAGAAGAGGGTGTGCGTTCACAATGGCAAGGGGTGGAAAACTTCAAATCTTCAAACTAATAAAGTTAATGGGTCTCAGGCTGTGTTTCAAAATAAGTAAATCCTCAAATGATAGAAAAGTGCTTTGCTTGTCTCCCAGCATCTCCCCATAATGTCAAGTGATCCGGTGCTTCCCAGCTAAGCTCGCACTGTATAAATATCTACACATACAAACATACACATATATTGGAAACACAGCTTTGTACACTGAGGTACAAGGCAAAAAATCATAAGTAACTTAAAGGACAGATCTGCTACTAATGTCCACATCCAGAGCTGGGCAACATGACAGATAGCTTTGCAGACACAGGATTTTGTATACAGTGACCTTCGCCATTCTGCCCAGCTTAAATAGCGATTAACTATATGAGAGAAGAAGGAAAGGCCTTCCATATGGGAATTTTGTTTGTTTTAATGTTTACTGTCATTTTATTGAACTATGTGATGTATTTATTTGTAATACTTATGTTTTCAATAAGGTAATTTTATGAGTAAACAATTTTATTTCTACTTGCTAAGCATTCTTCACATGCAGGTTTCATGTGGAGACTTCAGCTTACTTTTAAACATTTAGAAAGGGTAGGATGCAGCTAAATATATTGAAATACAAAATTTAATAAACCATAATTGCTGCCTCTATTTCACAGAAGTATCAAGAATAAAGACCAGTTTGGTTTTTATTCCCTCTTACTTTGTGAAATACATGAAAATAATATCTGTGTGCAGCCTTGTTGCTTCTAACAACAGTTTTTGGGTCACACATAATTTAACATGTGTACCTCCATTTGAAAAGGCCTTCTAAAACTGTAAATGCTTTCATCAGACTTCAGTAAAACTCAACACTGCCCACTCTCCCAAGCACAGTCTAACTTGGTCTGACAAGAGAGCTCTACGAGCAGTCTCTACCAGTTCCTAAAAAGGACAAACTGCTAACCAAGGCATGGTTATCAATCTCCTGGTCCCGCTTCTGCATCTGCTGGATTGTGCCTTCCCACTGCCGGATCAGTTGTTGTCGCTCAAGGTGGGCCCGGCGAAACGTCTCAGCTGCTATATCCAGTTCCACCTGCAGAGGACAACACACCACATTATTCATTTGTGTACCTGGTTAAAGGTAATGCTTTACAGAGAACTCCATGTCTGTGTACTCACTTGGGCTGAGATTGTTTCAGTGAGTTCGTTGTCCAGTAGTTTTCGTTTGTGATTAGCTTCTGTCGTCATCTTTTCTATTTGTAGCGATAGTGTCTGGGAAAATGTTAATTTATAAATCATTGAAAGTAAACAAATTCTTTTTATAAAAGAGACATTCTCTATTTGATATGCATTTTACTACTACATAAGTAATTTTATGCTTAATTAATTGGCCATAAATGAAACCGCATTTAAGGTGGCGAAATGAGCCACAATACATAAATGTTTTAAAGGTTCTATACTCACTCAATCACCTTAACAAGTATTGGCAAAGCACTTAGGTCTGGCGTTATTTAGATTTCCAATTGAATACACATCTATTTCATTTAAAAAAATGAAATATAGAAGATAAAATGTTGAACAGGGACCCTTCTTGCTTTAGTATCTATTCAATATTTTCTCAATGAAATTTACAAAACATACCAATAATTGCTGATTGGGGATTCGCGGGGCAAAGGGAACATGACTTAAAATGCTTTCCAAATTGCACTGAAACAATATAATGGTATTGACATGTAATTCCTTGGTGACTATATTGAAAATCATACACAGGTGTAAACGTCTGCAAAAGAAACTTGTTAAGATTATAAAGCTGTATAAATGGTGGGGATTTGGGACCTGGCTCCTTCATGGGAATTGTCTTTGTGGAACAGAATAGAAATATATTTATGAAGAACTGCATTCACCCCAAAAGACATCTTGGTGCCATGAAAACAACAAAAAAATTTACTATTTTGGCAAACACAGATTGCGGTAGAAAGAAAGAAGAATGTTTTCTTTATTCAGTTAAATATATAACCATAAATGATATAAAACATGCTAAAAACACAGTAAAAACCAATACGAAAATGAAAACAAGACTCCTAATACAAAATATATAAAAAGCAAGTCAAACTATTATCAAAAAACATTTTAAAATACACAATAGATAAGAAACAAGCCAACCGGTTTACAGGTACCAGATTATCCAATGTTCACCGGTTCCAATAAAAACAAAAAACTATTTTAGGAACATCAGAAGCTTATGACCAGGCACCTCGAATTTTTACCACACTGCTCAAAAAGTGTCCTATACATACACATATGCGAGCGTTCCCAAACAACGAAAGGAAGAGCATGGCCAGTCTCACTTGATTAAATGTACCCTGCTTCATAATTGGGCCCAAATACTTTTTCCTTGGCGCAGTCTTAAAACTGCAAACCATAACGACATGCAGCATCGACTGCCCTGAGGAACCAAAACACCCACAGGGGTCTAAGCAGCCACTTGCCACCTATCCTTTAGAAAACCAACTAGTGGGAGAAACGCATTCATCTTAAACCTGGATGAAAGATGTTGATGATAAATGTTGTTCACCAAGGTTAGGCAAGGCTCCTGAGATCTAACTGTCTAGATCAGGCAATAAGCCCGAACCAACGGTTTTCAAAACACTATATCTTAACCGTTAACCGATAACCACATTAGAACATTTTGCTTAACCCACTGGGAGTCATCTTTAGTGGTCTCTTGTGGGTGCGTAAAAAGATTGGGACGACCCGAGGTTAAGAATGCAGACTTTAAATAATTCAACCACGGGATAGCCTTATGTTGTCTAAGGAAAGGAAATCCCAGATGATCATTCTATTCAATATGGGTTCACTCTTATACCAGATAGAAATACAACTTAATAAAGGCTGAGGTTTGAGAAGGTCTGAGATATACCTAATACTAAGTTATTCATGGACCGCAAATGTGGAATACCCAGAAGCAGCCTGAGGAACTTGTTTTCTTCCCACTGTATCAGGTCACAATCCCGATACCCCAGAGGTTACAGATCACAGTACTTGCCCAATGTTTAGCAGAACAAAAATAAAATTCAAGGCATTCCTTAGAGACATATAGAAACTGACTGATGTAATACTAAGAGGAAGATTATTTCAAAGTTGGTGTTCTAAAAAGGATGGATTGCAATCCTCAACTCTGGTTTTCTTTACGAGTGAACTGTAAATGGTAAATGCCAATGGGAAGAAAGGCTTCTAACCAGATAATAGTGATAAAAGCCAGAGCCAATGGAGATTTCATAGTGCCATACAAGATCGTATAGATCTAACAGTGTTTTGCTTTACCGTAAGCCAATGTAACATGATTCGTGGTTGAGACACAATCAGTTTTCTTCACTCCACTCACTACTCTGACTGCAAAGTTATGAATTCTCAGCAAGGTTTGCTAAGAAGCATCAGAAAGTTCTAACTATATGTTGCAATAATCCGAGTTCTACGATTAATGGTCCATTGCGCCGTGATTTTGCAAGTTGATGGGATTTCTACAGATTGAGATCTACCACAATTTCTTTTGCCTACTGATATAAGGACCCACAGTACATATTCCTGTGTGGTGCAGACTGCCATAATATATTTGCCATTTTATACAAAATTACATTTCACGAAGTCCGCCGTGATTGACTTTAAGCCCAGGATAGAGACTATACCTCCTATTACAGGACTGTGGATAGGTCATCTGGAGTTGGAGGTTCGTTTTGACCCATAAAGCTATATCCGTACTTTACAAAGACAACTGTACGCAGTTCTCCAATAAGATATTTTGAAACGATGTATTGGGCATAAGTTAATTAAAAAAAAGAAACGGAGGACTTGGGACTATTATGTCCATGTCGAGCAATCTGGGACCATTCTAGGAACCCATTTATTCGTCATTTCTTTTCCCCCGAGGAAGTTCCTTTGTATAGGAACGAAACACGTTGGCTGTTGTTGAGTGTTTGTATTAAGAAGAATAAAAGAACTTGTTTCATGAAAAGTGACCAATTTGTGACTTCATCCCTGGTGCTGTCTCCACTTTTGCATTGAAGTTCTAACTATATGTTGCAATAATCCATCCTAACAAAAGGACACATACTGAAACCACCTGCATGTGAAACTGTTTTGTTGCAAATGTCAGAGTGTTCATTAATACTTTAAGCTGAAAAAATGTAGGACGATGAAATTGCCTTAAATTGATGTTCCATGGACAGCTGGACTTCAAGTTAGACCTCTGCAGACTTCACGCTTGAAAAGGGTGAGAGGGTGGAGTCCAACAAACTAGGGCAGATGGAATACTGAAACCTGACAGTGTGCTTTCATATTAACAAGATCTCCATCTTATTAATGATTAGAGGAAACTGAAAAAACATCCAGCAATGAACTGTAGATAGACACAATAGAAGATTTTTCCCTGAGCTATGGGCTTCATTGTTCAATCATATGATCATATGTTGCCGTAGGAGATGACTGAACATCCACAGGATATAGTGAGTGTTACATAAGGACGAATGCAAAACAGTGTGGTAGAAAGGGAGTATCCTTGGGGCGCTCCCTGGGTCACCTTTTGAACGGAACAGTGGTAAGGGGAGAGCAACAGATTAACAGAGGGCTCTCCAAAAGAGGTAAACTAGGCCAAAACGGTTCCTCTCAGACCTAGTTCCCCGAGACACTGGATAAGGATGTCATGATACACAATAACAAATGCCGCTGGAATGTCCAATAGGAGGATCACATGGCTTTACAATGCCCTGTAAAGGCTTCATCATCCTAATGAAAAATGTAAAGGATATGGTGGAGTTGACATAGTAAGTATCACAGGGTTCTGGTGTATCTTAAGCGCTGTAACTTTCACTTTGTCTCTCTTCAGGAAGAGGTGGGAAGGCCAATTGTTTTTAACTTCTGTTCCTCCTATGCCAGCGGGTTGCTGATCTGGATTGGGCATTGGGCATGTGCTCCACTTCCAGAATTCAATCATTCACGCAGAGGGGAAAGGAATGTTGTAGTTGCTAGGCACGTGCAGCCACCCCATGTCATATAAAAACGTACACACCTAGTACTGGTTACAGAATTTATATCTGACAAAGCAAGAATGGGAAGCGATCATCAGGAATGTGATTTTGGACCAATAGCAAATTGAAATGAGCATGAGACAGGATTGTCCATTACTGCCTCTGCCATTTGCCCGTACTGTGCTGGGTACAGTTCTGTTTCAGGAATCTTGTGGTGGAGTGCCTGCTGAAAAAAATCGGAGGACTTCAACTGCTCTCTAGTATACGGATTGATTTGGTAAAACAATCCTATTCTCCACTGCTAAGATAGAGCTGGTTTATATACCACCTCCTTGTTTGATCTGATTCCCATCATATTTCAAATACATAAAGGAATGTAAATACCACACTGATGAACAACTTTGTTATGATAATGCTACTATGGCAATGGAGGCCATATGAAATGTCATTCAATTCGAGAAGAAGGTCCCCTTGTCTAGGCCTGGTAAAGAGTTTTATCACCATGCTGGTGACCTTAACTTGCATTCTCTGCTACTTTCATGATGTGGTTGTTATCCTCAGTCCCTTCAGGATATGGACTCCCTTTGCACTGTCCTGATCTGGAATTGCAACAGGAGAGTTGCCCTTGACAAACTTAATTTACTACTTGATGAGGGAGGGTTGGGTGTGCCGGAGATATAGGTGTATAACTTCACTCCGCAGGTCCCATTTGCAGTATGATGACATATTACCTGAATAGGATCTGCCGGTGATCAAGGTCAGGTTTGCAACACCGTTGTCGGTACTGCTCTGAGAGTGTGGCTGAGTCACCCACCCCCCTCTCCCCGCAACCCTCTAGATTGGCGACTGTGGCTCAATATTGCTAGAAGATGTCCCATAAACAGACCTCGGCCTACATGCATGTGATAATTGCCTCACTTTATACTATCACACTTGGTTCTTGGTTCTGGCACTAGCAGATGGATGTGTGGCGTATGCAGCTCAGGTATACTACAGTCCTACAACAAGACCAGACCGTACTTTGGCATTGCCATCAGTCAGTCAGTTCCTTGTCGATGCTGGGTGACAGGTGCAACCAGTCACCCTGACAGATGGGGCAATGAGGCACTGGAGACTGACATACATGGTGCAGCGCAGACTCAGATTCACACAGGAGGTGCAGGAATGGCAATAACTCTTCTATATTGGCCATAGTCGATGATGACTGTCCCCAATCTAGATATCCACTATGTTAGGTGGCCAAAGAACTAGAGGAAAGAACATCATGGATGAATAACGAGGAACAGTTTCGGACACCCTGGAAGGATCTCACACAATCCACTATTCAAAATGATGCAATTCAATTACTAATGTCGTGACCACCTCCTGCCCAATGTAGTATATATGAATTGTCATGAATCAAACTGATGGTGCAGGCCTGTTCGATATGATTTGGCGTCTGAGTCTGCAGGCAGATAATATGAGCATCCAGTGTGAGCACCAGGAGCTCGGCTGGATCATCCTTCGATTGCCATAGAAGGCAAGCCATGGTTGCAGATGATTGCAGAAACTGCATCCTGGCACGTAGGTGACCTGAGACTTGTGGATAAGTTGTGGGATAACCTTATCCAGAAGCATCGCTAGTACTATAGGCAAGATCATCAAGTCCAAGTTGGGGAGAGATATCAGCCGTTAGCTAGTGCAGTCTAACTGGTCCTTGTTGTCTTTAGGGAGGAGGGCAACTGTGGACTGGTTAGCTATTACTCTCAAAGAGCTCTGGGCCTCCGAAACATTTGGGTCAGATGGGGCACTAGGATATCTTTCCTTACTTTATAGTCTTCCCCTGGGAACCCATCCTCATCTGAGGATTTGCATGTTGGGAGGGCCAAGATGGCTTCAGCTACTTCCTCCTCTGTAAAAATGTCAGATAGTACGGCTCACCCCTCGTCCAGCAACAACGGGAGGTGCAAGGGGCCAGATAAGCAATTACCTGTGGGGGCATGGCTCCTGGGTCCGCAGTGTAGAGGAATGTACAGTAGGAAGATAATAGATTCACAATATCGTTGGGTTGTGCTAACAGGTATCCTGTCGAATCGCAAATAGCTGAGATGAACAAGAACGGTTCCCTCTGATACAGCTTTGCGACAAGAAGGCGACTCACCTCTACCCCATGGACGTACCGTTGCCATTTCAACTTAACCAGGGCCTTCTCAGATGCTTGTAAAAAGTGTGAGTTCAGGCGTATTGCGAGACCTGTTATGTGTTTGCCCGTGTATTGTACTGTGAGGGTATGCACATTGCTTTTCAAAAGATGGCGATCAGGGCGATATATGTGTTTGCCCTTGTAGATTCAGCCATCATCTAGCCACGAACATAGCACCCGGCGCAAGACCACCGAGCCCCTCAGGCCCAGAGAGCTAGGAATGAATGTATACTCTCAACTGAACTTTAGTCTCTGGTGACCTGTAGGCAAAAGCCTGCATGTGCCAAGGCTCGGAGGCAGCACAGAGCAACCTATCTTGAGGTCCAGTAGGATCGGGCCGTGGTCCGCTTGCCTACCCTCCTGGATCTCGTAGTTTTTAACATGCGAAAGCAGTTGCTCATGAAGTACATGATAGACAATGTGGGTCTGTGTCCTATTAAAACAGGAGGAAAAAAAAGAACATTTCCTGGAGCTCCGATGCACCAGGCGCCATACGTCCACTAGCAGGTGATCCCCCATGAGGTCACCTATTGGAGCTCTGTCGTTTAGGGTGTGCTTATCCACACACCACTTTCTATCCAGAATTGGTTCCGGCGCCAGGTTCCAGTCCACACCCAACAGAACAGGCATATTGCTGAGGGTGGGCAGAAGCCTAGAGAGCTGTGCTAGGAAACAAGTTTTGTCTGTGGTGATCACATAGACCGAGCACACAATGAATGCCTTGTCTCGAATCCTCAGTTTGGCCAGTGCCCAATGACCCTCCTCATTCAACCAGGTTCTAATAATTTTACACAGGAGGCTTTTCTCTACAAGAATGGCCACCCTGCATTTTTTCAGCACCGACCTGAGGAGGAGACCTTGCCCTGATCATTGGCCGACCTGCTACAGATGATGACGAAGCCCATCCAATCACGTATGAGCTTGGAGGATTCAACCTCACATAAGGGCGTCTCCTAGAGAAGTGCTACATCAGCATATTTTGAGCTAAGATAGTTATGTTATGTTATATGGGAATTTGTAGCGCGCACAACTACTCTTGAGTATCCTGGTGCGGTGAGATCTCAGACAAATGGCTAGAAAGATAGTTAGTAGGCCTGCTTAAAAAGGTGAGTTTTGAGAAGCTTCTTAAAGCATCTGAAGTCCTGAGTCTCACAGCTCGGTAGGGAGGGCATTCCAGAGCATGGCTACTTTGACTGAAAGACTGGCCACCCATCCTGGCCCGACGAAAGCGAGGGGTAGCCATCTGTCGAAGGGCGGCAGACCTTAAAGATCGACGAGGTGTGTAGAAGGCCACTCTTTCCCTGATATAGGAGGGGCCAAAGTTGTGTAAAGCTCTGTGCGCTAGGACGAGAGCCTTAAACTGTATCCGCTGGGTCACAGGCAGCCAATGAAGAGTACACATATGTGATCTGATACTGATTCTTTTAGAGATGCCAAGAAGAAGCCTGGTCGCTGCATTCTAGTTGTAGTTTATTTACCAGATATGCCGGGATGCCCAGAAAAAGCGCATTGGCATAATCCAGGCGAGATAGAATAAGTGCCCGAGCGACCATCTCCTTGGCCAGCTGCGGAAGCAGAGGAAAAAATCTGCTTAAGGATTTAAGAGTCCCATAGCACACGCCTCTTAATGTGATCCGAGAACCTGAGGTCTGCTCCAAACCAAATTGGTAGGTTTTTGGCCGGACCACCCTCAGATAGAGGTCGGGGGAAATCAGAGGGCCACAGATCTTCAGTGAAGAGAGGGGGAAATTGCCCATAGAGTAAGATTTCTGATTTCCCCTTGTTACACTTCAGTTTGGCCTGTGCGAGCCATGTAAACACGTCGGCTAGGCATCTTTGCGCCGTATCCGTGCATAAATCAGAATCGTCCCAGGTAAACAGGAGCTGGGTGTCGTCGGCGTAAGCCATAATTTTGGCACCCAGTTCTTCGGCCAGGGAGATCAGAGGAGTCAAATAGAAGTTAAAATGTAAAGGGCTCAAAGTCGTGCTCCAGGGGACTCCCGTCAGGACCTCCCTGGCAGAAGACGAAAAAGGAGGCATCCAGACTTGCTGGGAGTGGGAATTCAAAAAGGATTCCAGCCATGTCCACACCATTCCGGAGAGGCCGATAGATGATAGGCGGGAGAGGAGAAGCTGGTGAGGGACCGTGTCGAAGGCGGCAGAGAGGTCCAATAAAATCAGAGCCGCTCTGCCGCCCCCATCTAAGCATTCCCTGATAGCCTCAGTCACTTCCACCAATGCAGTCTCCGTACTGTAGGATGATCTAAAGCCAGACTGTGCTGGATGTAGGGCCCCCGAGGTTTCTACAAATGCATTCAGTTGGCGAAAAACCACCTTCTCGTAAACTTTGGCCAGTGCAGGGAGCAAGGATATCGGCCGATAATTGGCCAGTGACAGAGGATCAGCTGTCGGTTTCTTTAAAAGCGGAAGGAGCTTAGCCTGTTTCCATTGTCTGGGCATCGATGCTGACTGCAGCGACCAGTTAACAATGGCTGCGACTTCTATGCCTACAATATCTGCCACTCCGGCCAGGACTCTGGCCGGGCAGGGATCTGAGGGAGAGCCTGATTTTAGTGATTTAAGAATGATGAGAATATCAGGCAGCTCCACCAAGTCAAACTGAGAGAATAGCCTGTTAGGGGGGGCAGATAGTAGGTACGGGGAGAGAAGGTAGAGGGGTAGCAGACGAGGCTAAACTTTCTTCAATTAGTTTGATTTTGTTGATGAAAAATACTGAAAGCTCCTCGCACCAACCCGGGGAAACGGGGATGGGCTTAAGCTCTGCTCGAGGTGACAAAGCTTTGTACAATGGAAAAAATCTCTTTGCTGTCGTTGTTAGCTTTCAGGATTCTAGACACATAGTACTCACTTTTGGCTTTCCTCATGGCAGTATAGTAGATTCTCTGGAACTAACGCAGTTTAGATTTGGCTAAAGGACAGTATGCAACCCTCCAGAAGCATTCCAACCTCTTACAACTCAGTTTCAATTCTTTTAGCACAGTGGAATACCAAGGCTGAGAGGGCGACTCACGCTGGGACGCACTAGGCAGAGGTTTACATGTGGATTCAACCCCTTGTCTGACCCAGATATTGAATTGGTCAACTGCGCCTTCCAAATCAAAAGCAGGAGCTACCTGCGAGTGGGCCAGGGCCCCTAACAGCCCTGGAATATTAATCTTACGGGCTATGGCCCAGAAGGAAGAAGTGGGCGGCGGGAGAGCTTTCCCCTGGCCCAGGAGAAGACGATCAAGGCATGGTCAGACCATGACACAGGCAGAGGTTCTTTAACATCTAGTTCAAAGTTGGAGCACACCAGATCTATCAGGTGGCCCCTTAAGTGAGTGGGTTTGGAGACCCACTGGGTCATAGTGCAGGATCTTCTTGCGCTTTACGTAGTGTGTCAGGCCATTGACATTCATAACGATCATGGGCCGTGGGATGAGACGTGTGAAATATGGAAGTAAGTAATGGGCCTGGGAGGTGATCAGGGAAGAGACAATGAAGAGGAGCCTGAGAACCATCTGATGAGAAAGAGGAGAGGGCACTGAATATGGAGGAGGGGGTAGCCCCCAAGGGATAGGTACCACTAACTTTGGGCTTTGAGCTTGATCCACTGGTGCTGATGCTGGGATGGCATCCTCGTCTGTAACCAGGAGGGCATGGGGGGACAGGAGTCATAGCCCTAGAGCAGAGGCTATAGCCACACCCACCATTAAGCATGTGGTAATCCTTTGTGGCCCAGCTAGGGTGCCGAAAAGGAGCCGCAAATCAAGCAGACCCCAAAGGCAGGCTCACATAGTAGACATAGAACAAGTCCAGTGCCCACCCGCTAGTTATGCAGCTCGAGGGAAGCTGAGACAGCCGCCAGAAAAGGCACGGAAAAGGGCCCAGCACAGCTTAACAGGGTGTCATGCCCCCTACCCCATCGCCCTCCTGACTCCACCAATAGAGCACAAAACAGTAATACAATCTGGCATTAACAGGGGGTACAATAAAGTGAGAACAACATGCAAAAGACAACGGTCACATCACAATAAACAGTGGATGACAGGAAAGTACAAGGTAATGGATATAGTCAAGTTCCTCAGCCATTGTCGAAATCACTCGCTGCCTGCTTGAATCGGGACCATGACTTGTATCGGTCTCTAAACTTGTGGAGCACCTCCACCACCTGATGCAGACCAGCCAGATTTGATTTCCTCCTCAGCGTTCCCACCATGAACTGGTGCCTGGGTTGATATATAGAGGGCTTCTGGAGGGGAGGGAGTCCACTTGATGCGAAGCCATGGGCGTACTGCTGGTGGCCGCATCCATTGTGTAGTCCCCGAGGGAGTCCAGGAACAACTCATGGTCCCCTGGGTCAGTGAGCTCTGCGTTTTCTGATCCATGGTCACCACCATCCGTGCAGGTTCTAATTGGTCATATTTGATGTCCATTTGAGTTTCAGGTGACTGCTTAGAGTCAGGAACCTCTTGAGGCTGCCATTGGTGATTGCAGAAATGTCCGCCGTGAAGGATACCCGGCTTCCATTCCATGAAGGTTCATACATCTTCCTGGCTGCTGTGAAGATGGCCCTGGTGAGTTGGCGATGATACACACAGGCTATTATAGGTCCTGGAATGCTGGACTGTAAGACGTGGTGGGACCAGACATGGTGGGCCCCTTGATATTCTAGAGGTTTCCGCAAGTAGAGACGGAGGAGCTCTGGTATCATGTTAGTGAGATAGCCCAGCAGGTCAGTCTGTTCTACCCCCTCTGGAATCTCCTAAATCTGAAAGTTGTCTCATAGCGCCTTGTCTTCAAAGTGTACCACTTTATGTCGCAGGAATTTGATGTCTCGTCCCCAGTCCAGCAGTAGGGTGTATTGGGAGTCCAACTCGTCCAATCTTCGATCCATCTTGCCCAAGCCGAATGTATGGAAGCCATCTCTTGCCGCATGGATTTCACCTCTGATGTGAGGTCTGTCATCTTTACATCCATTGTAGAGAGTGTGGCCCCAGTGGCAGAGATTTCTTTGAGGAAAGCGTCCATGTGGTTGACAGAGTGGATCATGGAGGCAGATTGTGTGGGAAGTTGAGAACATCGTAGAGCCTCAAATAAAAGGAATCTGGCTGCTCCCAGTAAGATATGCATAGTTGCAGTGTCTGCTGGTCGATGCCTTTATAAACCAGGCATCCCCAGAGTTTTGGGGTCAGAATAGTAGGTGGCTGTATGGTCGGTTCAGCTGGCTTGCCCACCCAAGGGGGACAAGACTAGTGAGGCACAAGGATCAACACCGTGAGCACCAGGGGGCCCCGATAAGGGTCACATCCAGTCAATGGGCACCACGCTTTACTGGCAGAGGAGAGAGCAGCTGCAGTCAGGAATATTCACACTGCACCACCACCAGGGCCCAGCAGGGAGAGGAGTACCCTTCAACTGACTTGGACGCCAGGAAGCACCACTGTTTCACCTGCTGGCTCTCAAACATCGCGTGTGGGCATATAATGAGAGAGAGTTGAATCAGTGTGTGAGTTTCCCCCCGCAATCAGGGAGCACCCTCAGCTGAGAGTCTAGTCAATGGAGGTGGGAGTACGCAAGGTCCCCTACGATGGGAGCCTGCTCCCACCCGTGGTGTATTGTACACATGTTCTCTGCAGGGGCAACAGGGCAAAGGAGCCGAGAGAATCAGTCCCGCTTCCACGCAGGTCTTGCTGGCATCTGAAGAGCTGGTAGGCACCTCCACCTCCTAGGCCACCCAGCAATGCCTTCCGCCCGCTCACTCTGTAGCAGTTCCCTCACCGGCTCTGTGCAGTCACCACATGTGTGGTGAGGTGCACAGCCATTCAGCGGGCAGATCACAGCCCAGTGGAGGGTGCAGTCATGACCAAGTCAGCACAGAGGCCACAATCCTGTGTAGCCGTCACAGGTCTGTTGCTAGTGCCCACATCTTTCCTTCAGGGCAGAGGGGTGTGCAACACACTCCCCTAGGTCAACAGAGACATCTCTAAGCCCTCAAGATGTTTGGACGGGGGGGCATTGGGTCAGCGCTGGCACAGAGCACTAACTGGGACCGTCCATCTTGGGCATCTCCAAGTTCTGCCTTCGCTTGCTTCTTTTCTTAAAGGTTTGACACAACATTAATTTCAGAACACATGAGAGCAAAGTGTGAAGTGAAACATGCCAAAGATTTTAAAAAAGATCTTAATCTAGTGTGAAATTACTTTAGTAGATTTTAAGCAGTGCCATGCCAACATACATATAAATAGTCAAAACTCTTTTACTTTTCTACTTTGGGTTGTACCATTTTCTTTAAATATATAAATAGTAAAATAATCTTTATGGAGATGTAATTTGAAGTACATGCAGAGCAATGTGTATTCTCCATGCACACATTATGTTTTAGAAAAAAATAAGTCACGCTTGTTCTTTTTCCCCAGTCATCTATGATAAAAAATATCATCTGCACAATGTATAAATATTCCTCATAAATACTATTTGCAACTTTTATGCTGTTTTCAAGATTATTACCAACCTTGATTTTTCCATCATCTTTCAAAGCATACTTCTGGATAACAGCAGAGTCTTCATCTTTGCGTGCAGATTCTTCCAGCCAAGCCTCCAAGGCTTGTTGATCCCAGTTAAGCTTGCATTTTAATTCCTCCAGTTTTTGAGTAGCTTTGAAAATCTTATTCTGGAATAATTACAGTAAGTAAAATATAACTTCTCGTACAGCTTAGAAGTATATATGTTTATATAGTGCTTTTTTATGCTAAAGCACTAACACACAAAATCAGAACTATTTTGTGAGCACAGCCAGGTTTTTAAAATACATAATAGGAGACACTTCTCCACACTGCAGCTAATGGAAAGGGGTGAATTCCAAAAAGGAGGAGGCCTGCGATTATTTTATCAGGTGCAGATATACTATAAAAGCATCTTCAGTGTTTTCAAACAGTCACTCAAGTCGCCTTCACCTATCCTATACACACAACAGCAATTCATGATTTTTTATCTTGGATTGGGAGAGGCAGGTCACTGCAATGTTATTCTTGCAGGTGCAAAGCTCTTATGTAAAGTAAAGTAATGAAATAAACCTATCAAAAGACACAATCCTTTGGGGAAAGTAAGTCAAACAAAGAATTTCAACATACTGAATTTGTGTATCATAGTTAAAGACTAAACATACACTATCAAGTTTTAAAAATCAGTACTTTCATAATCCATAACATGACCCAAGGACCTTGAAGCTAAATAGGGGTGTTTCTTTCAGTGGTTTGAGACTATGCAGGCTGGCTTTTATAGATTACTAATGAAACACAGATTTACTTGTCTGTACAACTGTTCAAGATATACTTGAAGATTCTCATCTTAAGGCAATAAGAAAATAGAGGATCACACTTAAATCCAATACTAGAATAAACAGATAGATATAAAGACAATACTGATTGATAAATATTCACTACAAGAAACAAAAGGTTAAAGTAAAGTTATAGATAGGTGTTGAAATCAGATAAAAAATAAACTGTTACAAATCAAAATCAACCACTGAAATGTACTAGTCATAGTTTATTGTGCCAACTATAAATTGTGCCATGCACTGCTTATGACCTTACATATTATATCTGTCATAACATGTTAAACGGCAGCATTGATGACATCACTGATAAGAACTTCACTTTAACCTTTGTTTTATATTTATATATATATATATGTGTGTGTGTGTGTGTGTGTGTGTGTGTGTGTGTGTGTGTGTGCGTGCGTGTGTGTGTGCGTGCGTGCACACACACATATTCACTGAAAAAAACAAAGGCTAAAGTAACATTATTGTTAAGTGAATTTTTCAGTAACAACATTAACGCTGTGAACTAAAAAAAAAATAGAGTTATCTTTAACTTGGGAGCCCCGCTATGCACTGCTTATGACCTCACATATGACATCACTCATGGCATGTTCTGTGACATCACTCATGGCATCTTAAATGACATCAATGATGACATCACTAATGACATAATCCAAGGAGTGTGCTAGTTTGTTTTATAGTTTAAGTGACTACCATAATATATTTCTACCTAATTTTGCACAGCCTTTGTCCAGCTAATCGGTATAAGCGTTTAAAAAACGCAAGGGATCCTTATGCACCATGTGGAGGTATTGAACACACTATAAATCTTTGTTTTGACAATAACTCTGTGTGCAGGTGATAGTTGGCTTGTGTTCCTTATGATTTTACGTACTACATACCAAGTATTGTAAGCTGCCTTGAGTTATTAGGCAGAATTCCATAATTTCCGGCCTATATAAGCAAAAGCACGCCCTTTCATGTGAGACAAACAGAACCTCGCCACTGAGAACAAGGCCATGTGTGAGAATCTCAGGGAATGAGAAGGATGACACGAAATTACCAAATCGTGAATATAGTGATGACCTTAAATGTGTAACATAGCGCTTTGAATTTGATACGATTGAAGATTGTGAGCCAATGCAGCTCATGGAAAAGATTCAAAACTGAAGTAGATTTGGGAAGCCAGTAAAGAAGCCTAGCACCAGCGTTCTGCACTAGCTGCAGCCGACGGATAGTAGCTTTGTCAGCTCCCAAATGCAGCATATTGCGATACTCTAATCTAGAGATGAATATGGCCTGAATCACAGTCATTTGCGCAGAAGCGGGGATCAACCAAGGGATCTTTTTTAGCCATGTGAGCACTGCAAAACAAGTGCCAGTCACCCTAGCCACTTGGAGCTACATAGATAACGTGCCATCCAGAAGGAAGCCCAGGTTCTTGACCTTTGAAGATGAAGTAGGCAGAGCACCTATAAAGTAGAACCAATGTTGTGGGCCCCAGAGAGCAGGGTTCTTGCCTAATATCATAACCTCAGTTTTGTCCCCATTGAGCTTGAGTGAGTTGTTATTCCTCCATAGAGAGATACGACTCAAGCCCAAACTGGGATCAGAAGGTCCATGATTATGAGCAGATGACACAGTAAAGATGATCTGGTTGACATCAGTATGAGAAAAAAGAGACAAACCACTATTCTCTACTTCATCCGCCTAAGGGTGGATATAGATGTTAAACAACATCAGGCACAGCACAGAACCCTGCTTGACTCCAGAGGAAAGGGCATATATTTTGGACCTGGGAGTGGAAGAATAAAACTAAAAAGACATCCTTAAGAAGAGCCACTCCAGAGCAAGGCCAAGTGCCATCAATCTTTCCACCCAGATGGAGTGGGACACGGTATCAAAAGCTGTGCTAAGGTCTAATAAAAAATGCACATCGGTTCCTCCCTCATCCAGGAGCTGCAGCACAAGCTCAGTTACATCCAAAATGGTGGATTCAGAACAGTGTACAGCCCTGAGGACAGACTAAGATGGGTGGAGAAAGTTCTGAGCTTCCACGAATGAGGTCAGCTGGCCCTTGACATGTTTTTCCAGGATCTTGGAGAAAATGGGTGACAGGGAGAAGTGGCAGAAATTTGACAAATTGTCCAGGTCCAAACTATCTTTTTACAGGAGTGGAAGAACCATAGCTATGTTTCCACTTCTGGGGGACAAACCCCTCCCAAAGTGAGGCATTAAGAAGAAAACACAAGGAGATGATGGACGGAGCGCTAAAACATTGCAGACACTCACCCCAGTCTCAGATCTGGGTTGAATCCATCATCATTCTTTACCTCACTTAGCCACCTCAGTTCAGACCCAGCTATATGCAAATCAGTCTTGACCCTGTGCCTCATGGGAGCATTCCAGCCCAAACTGCCAAACCAGGTCTTCCCTGAACCGGAAACAAGCATCTTGGGACCGGTTTCTGGGTAACACCCTTTATCAGCCAGGCTAGCTTGAATCCAGTGGCAAAGTGACAAGGGACCCACGCCTGGGCATACCCTGCCAACTTGGGGCATACAAGAAGATCCATAATCACAAGTAGAAGGCTAGAATCTAATTAAATAAACATGTGGGGTGGTAAGGGATCCAGCGGGGAGTCTGACTTGATAGACTGAAGAATAGTTCTGAAAGCCATAATTTCCAACGGGTACCATGTAGTAAGTTTTGATTACCGGCCAGGAGTAGCTTGGCAGCTTTGACAGGCTACCAGAGAGGGGCTCCGAGTATCGGTATTTAGAGCAATGTCATTTAACTGTACGCCCTGTATGCAGTCTAGTCAATTGGGTGTAGATATTTTCCACTTTTTCAGTGAAGAACAGAGCAAGCTCCTCACACTGAATTTGAGAAAGCGGAGGAGAGAGAGGCAGATTACAGGGGTCAGATAATTCCTTAATCACCTTAAAAAGGTTTTTGGAACAGTTTTGAGCACTTAGAATTTCATTTGAATAGAAAGTTGCTGAAGCAGATTTACAGAGTCCATGCTATTTTTTTAATGCTGCTCTGTAACTGATTTTGGTGTCCTGTGCATGACCATTCCTACTTAACATACAAGACTATGTGTAGCAGGTCCTAACCTATGTACATGTGCTTGTTTTGTTTCAGAAATAGGACTATCTGTAAAGTTCACCACAGTAGGAAGGCTGCAGGTAGTATGATATTTAGCACCTAAAGACTCTTGGTTATTTTAAGTGAATAGTCGCTCCTTGAACACATTTTGCATACAGCGTACACTGTGTTTAGTAGATACTTTTGACTTCTCTGTGGTGTATTTCTCATGAAAGTTTCCCTGTCTGCAAAAAGTGTGGTACAGAGTAAACTCTCTCTTCATAGAGTAAACACTGTTAAAAGTACCCACTTAATTTCTCAATGTAGGTTCTGTGACTGTCAGGGGTTTGAATAATGTAAAGAGTGTCTGATGTAGGACATTAGTTATGCAAAGGGCTTGAGTATCTCGAGGAGCTTGGTTTTTCCTGAACAGCTGTATACAGATTGAACACCATATGCAGGATAGGTTACCCATTCATCTGTGGTTCCATAGTCAACATGAACTCAGCTGCCATTGAAGTGTATGGTATGGGGTCAATGTTGCAAATAACAGAAGCTTGCTTTACTTAAGGGGGCTGTATGTATGATAGCAGAAAGGAGGCTTCATATTATTCTAAGCTATTTTGCACTTACTTCCATAGTTCTAATGGTATTCCCATTTAAAGAGCAATGTATAAAAAAGAATATTGGATGTTGTCATCAGTGGTGTCATCAATGATGGAATTTTAAGATTTTATGAGTGATGTCATAAATGTTGTCATAGAACATGTCATAAGTAATGTCATATGTAAGGCCATAAGCAGTGCTTAGCTCTGCTAACTATAACTTGTGAATTTCTGTGGCTTTTTTTTTAGATCAAAACGTGAATATTGTCACTGACAAATTCACCTAACAATAAGGTTACATTAACCTCTGTTTTTTCCAGTGAAGTTCTAGGATTTTATTAACATAAAGTAATATTGGATTACGATACATAAATCCTACCCCCTACTTTGCACAGCAGATCTCTTTTTTGAGTTTTAAGGTGAAGAGCGAAGACACAACAGGCCATGGCGGCTGCATAAGAGGACACTCCAAAATAGGTTGCTTGCAAGTCATAATTACAGTTATCACATTGTCTAAGCGATGTAACAAAAAAAAGAACCGGTCAGACCACAAATAGACTGAGGCCCTATGTATGTACTTATTACCCTGTCTTCTGCCAGCCCCAAGTGCAGAAGGGAGAAAACACCTCACCCCATGTATCTACCCAAAAGGTCAAACCTAGTGGATATAAAAAGTGCCGTTGTTGGTGTCTTGGTCCACATCTCGACACGTGAGGATGAAGGAAAGTGGGGCTCCTCCAGCCACGTCACTGAAAGAGGCCCAGGCCCCTCCAACGAGTTCTGTGGGCCACCACTCAACATATAGCGGCCTCTATTTGCTGTTGTACAGTAGACAAGTGCCATTGATATTGCTTATCAACCGTTCCATAACAAGTTTGGTTAATAATCTATGATACCACTTAGGGAGTGATCGACATTCCGCCATTTTCCAGTTGTGAGCTATAGGCAGTTTTGCTGCCCCTAGGCATTGTAAAATCATATGGCAAATGTGGTTCGTCAGGGCCCCCAAGTCTGCAGGATTAAGATCTAGGAGCATTACTTCTGGTGCAGAGGAAATCGGGTAGCCTAAGACGCTGTGTAGTAGTTTGGAGAATTCCTTCCAAAAAGGATGGACCACCAGGCAATCCCCCCATATGTACAGTGCTAAACCCAGTTCTCCACATCCTATCCAGCATATTTGGAAAGGGTTGTGATACATCTGGTGTAGTATGTGGGGGTGTGGTACCATATCTTTTAATGTATCTCTGAGATAGAGTGTATGTCTCTGCTTAGCCTCTACCACTATTTATTTGTGATCTGTGTTCCAGAATGCATTCCCATTCCCTGTTATGTTGCACTTTTGGTGGAATGCAGGCACCTATAAAATCTTATAGAGACTGAAAACTGCCCCTCTGGTGCCTAGCAATTTGGAGAATTGGTACTTGAATGGTGTCTTCGCTCGGATGGCCACAGCAGTACTGGGGCAGCCTTGATGGATACGGAGAGGTTGTTCCAGATACTGTGTGCATAGATGAAAAGACATGTTGTCTTGTTTTTTTTCTTTTCAAACTTCTTAGTTTGCAGTCTGATAGTGTCCTGGCTGTGGGTGTGCTGACAACCACCATAGATAGTGAGCTTGTCAGCAAGTTGTAAGGGTGCTGATTGTTATGGCTTTGTAAATGATTCAGCTAGTTTTGAAGATGGTGCAGGCTGGCATGGGGAGCCAATGAGTTCCATCAGGATAGGGGTGATGTGATCCTATTTCTTCTGGGTCTAGATGCCCCAAATGGGTGCTAGTGCAGTCTGGGAGGCCATCGAATCAATTTAGGCCATCGAATAAGGCATTATCACCATCCAGATGAAAGAGTACAAGGATTTGAACAGCAGTTTTGAAGTCCCTTTCTTGAAAAACCTGCCTAGGGTAAAATGGTAGCTGTTTGTCCTAACTGACATGGCTACTGTGAGAAGAAGCAATATCGAACCGACATCTGTAGATGTGGAATGCGCTCATCCCTTCTTAAAATGATGAAACTATTTCAATTCAGTGGTTCCAAGACGTGATTAAGCCACAATGGAAAGACTACAATTTGCCTGAGTTTGGTGCGTGGTGGACTTCAGTGGTCTTCATTGATCTGGTTCATCCTAACAGAAGGGGTGATGTGGAAAGATCTAGAGCAATACCGGCCAATACCGGTCAATTTCTGTTGGGGAGAAACATTTACTGCCTTTAAATAAGACATTATTGAAATACAAATAATAATTGTTGTGGTTAGGTGGCGAGTGATTAACTGATGTCAATTAATACACCACATTAGATATTGAAAGATTTTTGTCTGTATGTTTTCCAGCTCTTGAAGAAAACAATTACATCCTTGAACATACTTCCAGATACCTACTGAATATGGGAACTGATTTTCTACATACTTATTTTTTGTAATCTTTATATGCAGATTGTGTTGGGTTTCATGAACCTTGCTTTTCTGAACTTTTTTTGCAAATCAAGAGAATAAAGCCAAACATACTTACGTTTTTCTCGGCTTTTGTGCCACACATCAGTACAATGTTTAACTATGTGCCAAAAACATCTGTGTCTAAGAGGGTAACACAAGCATGCCTAAACAAACGTACTTATAACTGGCGTCTATAAGTGCTTGTCAGGTAATAAAATACTAAAGGCTTACTTCTTGTGAGTTTTTCTTCTCTCTCAAAGCTACTAGCTCGTTTTCCAGCCTCTGTATCTCCTGCTGAAGACGGCCAATTTCCCTATCGGCCAATATTTTAAAGTGTTCTTCGGTTTCCGTTTCTTTTTCTCTAGCTCTGCAGAGAGACTATAAAATAAAGAGTTCACCATTACTTCATTTAATTCGATTTTTGTTAAAAATGCAGGTTTGAGCCAAATGTCCGACACGTGCCCTTCTACTAGAGCCAAGCTCAGCAACATCAAACAGACCTGACCTCTGAGCGGCCATTTTATAGAAATACACATGCAAACGACACATACAACATAGGCATCGCAGCTACGACTCACACCAATGACTAAACGCAACACAACTTCTCCAATGGCATGATTCCAACCCACCCACAAACGGAAAACCACCCATGTTGACAGGTAAGGCTACACAAACAAATCGGAGCCTTCATCAAGTTTGTTTGAATAAATAAAGTACTAACGGACAAAACAAGGCACTTTACTGCCTCACAGCACCATTAAAGACATATCACAATAGGTGCACACAGACACCCATGTTGACCTTGCCTACACAGTGCCAATTACCATTGTAAGAATTGACACACAACTCTCTATTTTTCCTTCCCTCGCTAACTGGCGAGAGGCAAAGGCTGTACAAATGGAAAACACTACCCCTGAATAGATTTACTACAACATATTACAATAAGCATGCGGCCACCATACCACATGATGACTAACAAAACATCAAAGAAAATACGAATGGGTAAAAAGTCGCTCTTCCCTATCTCTAATATAAACTATCGCCCTAGTCCCTACAAGAAACCACTGTTCAGCAAAAGACAGTCTAAAAGTCAGACTGAAGCCTTTGTGTTGTTCAACACAGACAGCATAGCATATCACACTCCAATCACAAACCCCACCAGAGTGCATTGAACACAGCACCAACGCCACACAATGTTAGACAGTTGTGTTTCAACACAAAGAAATCCATGCACAATACTCCAAAATGCAACATTAAGGCCACGGCCTGTGTGATCCTAAGAGTGATACACCAACACACATTCGTGGAAACCAGGTCAGAGAAGTGCAATAGAGCAAAAGATACTCTTATCAGTGTCAGAAGCGTGTCAGACAGATTACAGGCTCTCTCAGCCTGCCCAATTTCAAACCTATTGCCAACAATTTGTACACAGATTTCTCTATAGATTTAGTCAAACACAAAAGCAGCATGCACCAAAAATCTCAAATTGCTGTTCTCAAATGGCTGCTAATTGGATTTAAAAGAAGTTTATTCTTTAGTATTTTAATGAAGAGATATTTTCCGTAACCTATACATGCACTTTGACATGAACACATGCCTGGAATTGGAAGGAATTGATATGTCACTGATAAGTTGACACCATGTCAACAGTAAGGTTAGCGCTCTAGACAGTCACTGGCATTCTCAGGAATCGAGACCTGGTGGCCAGGAAGTGGGAGGAGGCTGGAAGGCAGAGTGGAGGGGAATGGAAGATAGCAAACACATGTGGGAGAATAGCTCCCTTACCAGTTGGTCCAAATGTGTGCATAATTAGGGTAATAATTATTGTAAATGTCCCTGGGCCTCCAGAGTATCTTTACACCAATCAATCAAACAGGATTTATAGAGCCCTGTTAATCATCTGCGAGGGTATCCAGGCACTGAGAGCCAGGTTGCTAAGTTTGGAATCAGTCGAACAGCCGAGTCTTGAATACCTTTCTGAATTCCTGAAGAGAGGGTGAGGTACGGAGGTGGAGGTGGAGGGGGGGGGGGGGCGTTTCAGGACTTTGGAGCAGGTAGGAAAAATAGCATCCTCCACTGGGATGTGAGCGAGGGAGAGGGAGGCACTGTGCAGGTGTCTGGAGGGTTGGTGGAAGCTCAGGCGGTGGCTGATGTATGCTGATACTTGATTGTGATGGGCTTTGTAGGCGTGGGTCAGCATTTTGAATTGGCATTTCTGGAGTGTGGGTAAAGTGGGTCCATTTAGGGAGGTCGATGATGAGTCTGGCTGCTGAGTTCTACATGATCTGCAGACTCTTCAGGAGGTGAGTGGTAATTCCTATGTAGAGTGCGTTGCCGTAGTCCAAGCAGCTAGTGACGAAGGCTTTAAAGACGGTATGTCTGGTAGCCATTTGAAGACCTTTCGGACCATGCGAAGAGTTAGGAAGCAGGAGGAGAATATTTAATTGCTCTGGCGTTTTTTATGGCGTTTACTGTCCAGGATCATGTGCAGGTTCCGCGCGTGGTCTGTAGGAATGGGTGAAGCTCCTACTTCAACAGACCACCAGGAGTCATTCAACGAGGAGTTGTTGTTCCCAAAGATCAGTACTTTGTTTTGTCTGTGTAGAGTTTCAGGTAGGTGTTTTGCATCCAGTCGGCAACGCTGGTCATGCACAGGTAAAAGTTGGCCCTCGTCGTGGATGGGTCTTCAGATAAAGAGAGAATGAGCTGGGTGTCGTCTCCGCAGGATATGAAATTCAGTCCATGGGTTCTGAAGATGTTGGGCAGGGGGTTCATGAAGAAGTTGAACAGTGTAGGGCTGAGGGACAAATCTTGAGGGATGCCGCAGATGGTGTCTTTGGGTTCCGAGGTGAATGGTGGTAGGCGGATTCTCTGAGTTTTTCCAGTGAGGAGGGATGTGATCTACTTGAGGACTTCTTCTTGGACTCCAATTGGATGAAGACTCTTGATCAGGGTGTGGTGGGACACAGTGTCGAATGTTGATGAGAGGTCGAGGAGAATCAAGATGGCCGTTTCTCAACGGTCTAGTGAGTTTCTGATGTTGTCTATGGCAACGACCAGGGCAGTTTTGGTTTAGTGGTTTGTGTGGAATCCGGATTGGGAATAGCCCAGAGTGTTCTTCAGGTATTCCATGAGTTGGCCAGCTCCCAATATTACAAACAGTGGTGAGGACAACAAAGAAAGGACAATCCAGAGATCTGCACTGTGAGTACACATTGAGACCTGCGTATAGTCAGAGAGTGACTCACTTTCTGCAGACACATTCCGGCCACACAGTGAAGCAGACACTCTGACAACTGCCAGAGCTCATCGACAATAGAAATGCGTGCTATACCCAGTGAGAGAGTGAGATAAAACCACCATATTTAGGCCAGGTTCTCCCACTGCACACCGCTAGAGGAGCCATTGCAACATCAGGCAGCCTGTTTTGAGACTGGGCGCCCCATTGACTTGCATGAAACCTGCCATTTTGGAGTCAGGCAGTACCGAGAACCAATCAAAGCATCAAAAGTAAAGAAGAGCACAGCATACAGACACCAGAACACGAGTAAGAAAGTACCAACAAGTGAAACAGAGAAAAACATCTAGCAAGAGCAGTGCATGACAAGATTAGCAGCTAATCCATAACCAGCACAACCACACACAAACCAACCAATTCAAGGAGATCAGTATCCAGAAGCTCGACCATCAGCTCAACCTCGTCGTACTCCCAAGAAAGTGACAAGTACCTGTTTATGGATGTCCATGATGACAGCACATGTTATGGCAAGTTCACAGCAATGTTTACATGCAAAGGGCACTCTGTAGAAACTGAACACATTTAATGTAATGGATGGTCCAAGTCTAGCTGAGTGTCTCCTCGGTTTGCTCACAGCTGAACAGTTTAAATGGATTGCCATCATCTGCAAGGGACAAAAACATTCCACCCACAATATGCAGACACCCAAAGCTATTCACAGGATTTGGAAAAATGAAAGACTTTAGAGTACAGCTGCACATCAACAAACATGTCAAGCAGAAAGCCAAGAACCAATGAAGAATACCGTTTCACCTTTAAAAGGCAGATGAAAAAGGGCTAAAGGAGCTCTTAACAGCAGACGTCATTGAAAAATCTCATAATCAAAGTCCCTGGGTATCCCTTCTATTGGCGATACCTAATGCAGTATGGACATCAAAGTGCGCATTTGTGACAACTTGAAACTGCCAAACACGGCTATTCAACAGGAGAGGTACCCTGGCCCCACCTGGTAGATAAGAACACACTCTTCAGTGGTGTGCAAATATTCTCTATCAGAAAGCACATTACATGGTGATATGTAAAACAACGAAAATGCAATATAAAGGAAATTCTTTAGATTAAATCTGCTATATACTAACACATTTTGTCAAGCAGATGCATACACTCAAACTGAAAGCTAACGTGAGCTCGACAAAAAAATGCAATGGGCTAGCAAATGTAAATAGTAACTATCAAATACATAGCAACACCTAGCCAGCAAGAAGAGAGGCAAAATGAAGCATGGGAGGAATTAGTATAGGAGAGCTTGGAGATTGGCAAAATGTGCACCACAAATCCATCACAAATGCATGTCAATCACAACACTCAGGCTGGCCATGATTACAGTAGGGTTAGCAGGCCTCTGCATCAAAAAATGAGGAACCATGTAGTGGTAACAGAGAGGTGCCAGACAAATAATGTCAGCCATTATGGTGGGTTTACATACTTATCAAGTTCATACTGTAAGTATTTGATTAGTATACCCAAGGTGTTGCTTTTAATGCGAAAAGCTTTTATTTATAATTGTCTTCTGAATTCACCAAGTGGTCCCTGCCACATGCTGAAAACCATGCAACTCTTACATTGTAATGAAATCATACACTGGGAAATGAAATAGTACAAGTACCAGCCAAATGCTGTGTTTTGAGACAAATACTCCTCTTAAGCCCCCTCTCTTTATAGAACCATAATGACAATAGCTCTGGCAAACAACTAAACTTGTTTCTAGCTAGACCTAAATATGGTACACTAGCAAACATTTCGAGAGAGGAGTGTACACTAAACGTGAGACACTGAAGGCAAAAAACTTTTGGTGGAAAACCTTAACAGGTAAACCCGATACATGGACCATCTTCTGACTGAAATACCAGATATTTTTGTACAGTAAAAACAATGGGTCACCAAAAACCAGGCGTTTTTTTAATAAAAAAATGTAATTTTCGACTTTGGTACTTCAAAAATTAAGACAATGCAGAAAATATTGGGAAGCAGTTCTCACATTTGAGAATGGATTGTTACCTGGGTGTATGTAAGCTCCTGGCGGACATTTTTCAGGTGTGCAGACATAGCGTCAATTCTTTCTTCAAAGTCTTTCAACTGATTTTCCATACTGGATTTTTCTTTCTGCCTCCTCTGAAGCTGTAAGTAGACATTTTCACAAGGTTACTAGTACATTGTTCAAAACTGTGAAAACACTTCTTGCCTCCCCCAAAATAGAACACTATGTATCACCATTTACAATTGATAATTTGAAGAGGATAAATCTCTTTTTTTGAATCCTCAAACGTTTTTGGAATCATAGGATTGTGAATGTCTATTTGTGTTGGGTACAACATTCTAATGCAAAGGGAAGTACTGACATGCCATCCCCCTGAATCTACCGCCCCAACTTGCAACTAACTTTCTTTTTAAACCTTTAGATTATCTCGTATAGAAACATTCCCTAATCTGTCTTTACAACCCCAAGCCGCTAAACCCTGGATTCTGGAAGCTTTACTTCTTAGAAACTGCCATCACTCATGTATAAAATGCTGTCATCTCGGCCCACCAAAACAAACTATATTGCAACCTCTTCATCATCTCAGCAGCATTTGACATCCCCAATCTATTATTAAGATAGGCAACCAGTGGCCTTAACAGCACGTTGCCCAATATTCAGCCCACCGCCTCCTCATTTTTAGGTCTTGCCTATTATATCCCGCAGGGATTAATAGGCGAGATTATAGTAAGCGGAAAAGAAAGTCTACCTAGCCTGCGGATCACGTACATTTCATGTGAGCTGTGCGCGTGCACATTATCGCCAGCCACATCACACACCACCATTTATCTGTGTCTAGGCATGAGACTTCAAAGGCTGCCGCTCCCCCGCGTGCACATCCCACACCACTATTTGTCTGTGCCTCGGCATCAGACTTCAAAGGCTGCCACTCCCCCGCCCCCCCACTCCCGAGTGCACATCACACACCACCATTTGTCTGACTTCAAAGGAATCCGCTCCCCAGCCCCCCCTCCTCAGGCTTCAAAGGAATGTGCTCCAGCGCCACAGCAATGCCAAGAGTTTTTTTTTTTTGCATCCATTTCGCGGGGAAGCCGTGTTTTGTTCGGCGTTCTCTGCACCTTTCTCGGTTTTTTTTCTGGACGAAAGTGAAAGCCTACCGTGCTTGTTTGCTCCTCAAATGCTGTTGCTGTGTTGCCATCTCTAGGGATACTCAGCTTGAAAACACTCTACTTGCTAGCTGCAATGCTACATCCGCTATGCTTTGCCTCTAGACACGTTGATCCCTCGCAGACTGTGCTGACTCTGCCCCTCCTGATTCTGAAACTGACCGACGCAGTCTCTTCTCTCGGTCTTATGATGTCTGCCCTGCCACCATTTACTTTGGACCCTCACCCTCACACACTCACTCACCCTCACACTCACACCCCCTCACCCTCACACCCCCACTCACCCTCACACCCCCACACACACCCTCACCCACCCCTACTCTCACACCTCCTCACCCTCACGCCCCCTCATCCTCACCCACCCTCACACACCCTCACCCCCACACACCCTCTCATCCACCCTCTCACCCACCCCTCTCACCCTCACACACCCTCTCACCCTCACACCCTCAACCACCCTCACTCACCCTCACCCTCACACACCCTCACACACCTCCTCACCCCCCTCATCCTCACCCTCATACACCCTCACACCCCCTCACCCTCACATGCCCTCACCCTCCCTCACACCCTCACCCTCACACCCCCTCCCCTCACATCCCCTCACCCCTCAAACACCCCCTCGCCCTCACTCACCCTCTCACCCACCCTCTCACCCTCACCCTCACACACCCTTTCACCCTCACACACCCTCTCACCCTCCCTCACCCACCCTCTCACCTCCACACACCCTCTCACACCCTCACCCTCACAGCCCCTCACCCTCACACCCCCTCGTCCTCACACACCTTCACATCCCTTCACTCTCACACCACCTCACCCTCACACCCCCTCACACACCCTCACCCTCACCCGCACACACCCTCTCATCCTCACACACTCACCCCCTCACACACCCACTCACTCACCCTCACACCCCCTCGCCCTCACCCCCCTCATCCTCACCTCGTCACCCTCACCCTCCCTCACCCCTCACCCTCACACCCCCTCACTCACCCTCACTCACCCTCACACACACTCACACACCCTCACCAGCATAGCATAACAAACATAGCATAACAAAACACAGCATAGCATAACGAAGAAAATCATAGGATAGCAAAACATAGCATAACAAAACAAAGCATATGATAGCAAAACAAATCATGGCATAACAAAACAAAACAAAACATAGCATAGCAAAACAAAACATAGCATAACAAAACATAGCATAACAAAACAAAGCATAGCATAGCATAACAAAGCATAGCAAAACATAGGATAGTATAACAAAACATAGCATAGCATAACAAAACACAAGAAAACATAGCAGAACAAAAAATAGCATAACATAACAAAACATAGCATAACATAACATAAAACAAAGCATAGCATAACAAAACATAGCATAACACAACATAGCATAGCATAACGAAACACAACAAAACATAGCATAACAAAACATAGCATAACAAAACAAAGCATAGCATAACATAACAAAGCATAGCATAACATAACAAAGCATAGCAAAGCATAGGATAGTATAACAAAACATAGCATAGCATAACAAAACACAACAAAACATAGCAGAACAAAACATAGCATAACATAACAAAACATAGCATTGCAAAGCATAGCAAAACATAGCATAGCATAACAAACCACAACAAAACACAGCATAGCATACCAAAACAAAGCTTAGCATAGCATAACAAAACAAAGCTTAGCATAGCATAACAAAACATAGCATAGCATAGCAAAACATAGCATAACAAAGCATAGCATAGCATAACAAAACATAGCATAGCAAAACAAAGCATAGCATAATAAAACACAACAAAACATAGCATAGCATAACAAAACATAGCATAGCATAACAAAACATAGCATAGCATAGCATAACAAAGCATAGCATAGCATAGCAAAGCATAGCAAAACACAACAAAATATAGCATAGCATAACGAAACACAAAACATAGCATAGCATAACAAAATATAGCATAACAAAACAAAGCATGGCATAACAAAACAAAGCATAGGATAGGAAAACAAAACATAGCATAACAAAACGAAGCATAACATAACAAAACATAGCATAACAAAGCAAAACAAAACACATAGCATAACAAAACATAGCAAAACACAACAAAACATAGCATAGCTTAACAAAACACAACAAAACATAGCATAGCAAAACAAAACATATAATAGCATAGCAAAACATAGCATACCAAACACAACAAAACATAGCATAGCATAACAAAACATAGCATAGCAAAACAAAGCATAGCATAATAAAACATAGCATAGCATAACAAAACATAGCATAGCATAACAAAACACAGCATAGCATTGCAAAACAAATCAAAGCATAGGATAGCAAAACGTAGCATAGCATAGCATACAGCATCACTCAGCACCACCACAGCATCACTCAGGGGCACAACAACATCACTATGTGCTACCACAGCATCACTGAACGCCACAGCATCACTCGTTCGCCATCACAACATCACTCAGCGCCACCACAGCATCAATCTGTGCAACCATTCAACAACACCTGGTTCAAATATGTTCTCTCAATGTTTCAAGCTTTATTACAAATGTAACAAAAAGATGTAAATATTTCACTTCTGTTTCGTCACAATAAAATACACTGAACATAATCTTCACAAAAGTTATTTACAACACTTTAAGCTATTGCCATTATAAATTACAATAACTTATTTAAGTATTAATTATTTAAAAAAATTAAAAGCCATTGTTATTTGTAATATCAATACATGTAAGTCACGTAAATACAACACATATTGCATTACAAATGCTATAGGTGTCATATTTGCGAAAGTTATAACTATTGGCATTGTAAATGACAAAGCTATTAACACCTTGGCTGCTAGGCGTTTTCCCCTCTCATGCTGGATCCTTTGCTTTCCCATTGTTTCATGACGAGCTCAGCTCGTCATCAGCACAGCTCACCCGTGCATCATGACGAGCTGAGCTCGTCATCAGCATCGAAAGGGTTAATTTCGCTATTTTCTAAAACAAAAACATAAATAAAAAATGTGTCATTTACAATACATATAGCTTAAACTTTCCTAATGCGAGACCTATTGCATTGCAAATGCTTGTTCTTCCTTGTAATACCCATACTACTACCTCTTTGCAGATCAAGCTCAAATGTATTTCCCCTTCTTCTGTCCATTCCTCTGGTCTTCAGGTCTTGATCTTCTCTTAGACTAAAGTCCTGAACTTCCATGCCTTCACTTCAGCAAACTCCCTTCCAGGTTCCAATCGCATCCCCGATGACACACTGATATAATGCATTTTTCCACAGAAACCCTGGAGTAATCTTCAATACCATCATGAAACGCGAAGCACTGAATCCAAGTCACCACTTCCTATTCTGTATGGGTGAGGCTCTAATTGAAAAGTGCGCTCAGATGTCCTGCTTGCTCCATTCAGAGCAGCACTCTGAATGGAGACACTAGCACAATTCCTTCCAGTTCCACAACCCAAACCTTTGTCACTCTGCCCTTTAATAACTAGAGTGCCAGCAGTGTTTATAACATATATTATGTATAGATTGTATATTGGTTCCGTATTCTCCTTGGCCTCTGTCAACCACACATTCAGGACCACCTTTATCCCCAAACTGCTTGCGCTCAAAGGGACATTGTTCATTGTTCAACACATTACTTGCTATTTTTCAAGACAATTAAGATTGATGAGTTGATACATGATAATAATAGAGCTCTCTATATTTCAAAGCATTCAAGTGTCCAAAGGACAAAAAGGAGGATGTTAACAGATCTGAAGCAACGATTTTCTGAGACTTCAGCAAAACTAATTCTTGTTGTTCAGCTACTCACATTCCCCTAACAACAAGTCCAATTTTGAGGCCAGTTGTTGCATTTACTCTTCTGTGTCCAATTGTGGTGGTGCCATAAGGTAGATGTCTATAGTGGCCTTAATGTATCACCAACTGTCACTCAACTTTTCACGTTTGGCTATCATCCATGTGTACAAAGGACTAGGGGGGCCTTTCAATCAGTCTATAATGGAGGGAGTGTGGTGGTATCAATCAATTTACATAGTGGTAAACAGCCATCATTAATTTGCCGATGGATGCCATCTTTAAACACAATATAGAGGCTAGGCTATTTGTTCGAGTTCTATAGGGGTGCAGTCTGTCATTGCATACGTGTTGAAAGGTGGCTATTCAATGCACTATGTATGTAAGTGTATGGTATTTCTATAGCACAAACCTAGCCAAAAGGTAACAGAGTGTCGGGGAAGGTGGTCATTTAAATCACTATGGAGGGATGAAGAGGACATAGAATGGTTGCTATTTAAAATGCCATTGGGGAGCGGGTGGCAGTTGATGGTGCCTCCCGAAATCACTTTTGTACAATATAGCACACTATCACTCAGCATCCTAAGGAGGCAGTCAATCAATGTGCTAAAGTAGCATGCTATTTAACGTCACATCCTTGCATGCCCCTGGAAGGGGTTCATTCAGCCTGTCAGGAGAAAGGGCTATTGTCATCACAATTTGGGAGAGGGATTTTGCTCAAAGTGAAGTGCTGCCATGAGGGCTTAGCTCAAGAGAAAAAACGAGGAACACCACAACAGAGGCACATTCAATGTCCCATAGAGTACTGTCACTTAGTTCGGAGGACAAGGATAGCTCAAAGAGATGCAACTACAAATAAACAAGTCAGAACCTCCAGTTACTCAGCCACATTGGAGAACTGATATTCACCCTCAAAGCACTGAGGATGAAGGAGTGCAATCCCTATTAGGCCTGATGTGTTTGAGGAAATGAACAGCCCAAACCAATGGGAGTAACTAATAGCGATAGTCCCAAAGAAATACAATGGAAACGTTTAAATCCTCCTAGGCATGAGCCACAAAAGTAATTGAATAAGAAAGGGACCCACTGCTTAATATCAATGATAAAAAGAAACCCCTCAAAGGGATGAGGATACTCTCCATATGTGACCTCCACAAAGGATATCACCAATTGAAGCTAGAGTAAAGCTCCAAATACATAACAGCATTCGCAACACAAAAAATGATTTAGTTACAAAAGGCTCAGCTTTGGCATTTCGTCAGCAGAGTGGATTTGCCATTAGGTGATTCAGAGCCATACAGCAGATTGTTTTTTTTATAACTTAATGTCATTGCTTTTTCTAAAACACAGCACAGGCATGTATACATCTGGCAAGACAGAAATAAAAAACTTGCAATTTTCACTACATACAGGCCAAAACCCCAAATTCTGCAAAATATCTCACACCCACTGGTCATTGCACACTTAACCAATGGTGTGTATTTGTCAGTGTTACCTAATAAAGTCTTGCATACTGATCCATAGCCCCCAAAATCTTTGATAATTTTGTAGACACCCACTGAACTTGTAAACCGTTTTCTCCACTGACGCACAGCCAGTCTGCCAGTGTGGATGTACTGCTCCTCCTATATCTAGCGATTTTACACTTAGCCAACATCAAACCAATTCCCGCCAAGATTTTGGAGCTAGTTGTGGCATCCCAGTCGTTCATCTCCCTTAGGAATACAACTTTTGTATCTAGGACTACCACAGTCATTATCTCTCTTTGGATCTGCCGCCAATAGTCTGCAATTATTGGAGAACCCGATATAAAGTGTAAAAAGGTGCCATTTTCATTGGTATGGGGTGGATAGCGAGGGAAGGGCGCCCTACCCATATACCCCAATCTAGTTGGAAATATGGCAGATTGTTAATGTGTTCAACTATAGTGACAACCAGTAGCGGCTCTTGTGCCGGCAGAGTGGCGGGCAGAGGGTGGGCGACGGATGACAAACAACAAAAGAAACATACAAAAATGAACAACTTACCTGCCACATCGCCGCTCTTCTGCTACGTCCTCACCAGCACAGACTTCCAGAATCCTCTGAGGCCAACCCTGACCCTGCTCTCATGCTACTGGCAGGCTGCTGGCATGAAAGCAGCATCAGGATTGGCCTGAGCACTGAAGATTTGTGCTCCCAATGAGACTGGGAGCCTGTACTTGCTGTCTTTAACCCGGCAACGCAGCTCGAGATGACCACAGCTTCAGTGTGCATGTCGGTTTGGCCGTCCTGAGACGGTCAGCCAAACTCACATGCGCACTGACAACAATGCCCTGCATACCAGTCCCCCTTGATGACGGCCCCCAATTAGGCTCCGCCCCAAGACTCAGCTTTTTAAAGAAAAATAAAACGATAATATACACTTTTATTATGGTTTTATTTTGAAAGTTTTGAGGCTGGTGTGGGGGGGGGTGGGGGGGACGCTCCTCTGCCGTAGCAGAGGAGCCGCTGCTGGTGACAACATTTTAGTGTTGGGAGCCACTGAAAAAAAAAGAACACAATGAAGCATTGCACAAAGTCTGTATTGTGTTTCAAGAAGCAAACATAATACAAAGCAGGAACGTGCAAGTTGCAAAAACAGAAATATTTTATCTATGGACACAATTTCTCTAAGAAACACATGCAGACAGAAAGAGCAAAAGTAGCTACTCTTTATGCAACCACTGCAACTAACAAATGTCAGCACGCTCTGCTCCTTCCCAGGGATGATAAGTTACTGAGCTAGATAAATAAAAACTACAGCATAGTGAGCCCCTCCCTACAAGAGCTGCCAAAATAAGGACATTAATGCATATTGTTGCATTAATCATCATCAAGAGTGAAGTTTTCAATGTGGAACAACTAGTCCTCCATCACCCATTGTGGGATACTGAACTTACAGAAGACGCCAGACCAGCATGTCTGGATGCCATATTGGTGTAACACAAGAAAAACACGGAGACAGCCAGGCATTTCATCGCATACACCATCTAGACCTGTGTAATGTTGAACATAGTTATTCAGAGGCTGCTTGGTAGCCTTGTGGGCATGTGAGCACCACCATCTTTTATACAGGAACCATTTCAGAGTTGTCACCGCTCACAGCCACTTCTCACTGTCTTTGGAAATCCCATAGCAAAAATGAACTTATTGTTGGGGTATTCGACATGCATACCATTGCCCCATTGTCCACAAGCCAGCATACTACATTGTCCACAATCCAGCATACTACATCCCGAACTCCCTGAAATGTGCCCTGCGTGAACAGTCAATTGCAGAAGATGCCTAATATTTGCCTTGATAATTGTCACACCTTTATCCATCTCACTCAGTCAAATAAAATATGTATAAGACAAAGACACAAATCAGAGACATGTTAAACTCTGAATCGGCATCCAAACATTAAGAAATGCCGAAGATCCCGGTCGGCTCGATGAAGCCATGGATATTGAACACATTAATGCATTCTGTAACATACAGGATCAGGCTTTCCCTGGTTAAGTGTGGCAGCTGATTGATTGATGCAGAGTGAGCTGAGTGAGCACTGTTAATTGATCCCTTTGTTTCTGCTGCTAGAGAGAAATGTAAAACAGTGGCACAACAAGGTGACAAAAAGCCTGGGCTCTGATCCTGAGCTGAGCCAGAGAAGTATGACAATTCAGGATGACCCATGAGTTCTACAGATATTTTTGAGGCTGGAGTTTGCAGGACAACGGGAAGTGAAACTGCACTCCAAGGTAGTTTTCCCCCTATGTGTATAATAAAGTGTCACTACAGACAAAACAGTAAATCATACTAACTTTCCCTATTAGTGTTAACTAACATTATAAGGCCTACTCCAGGTCAATATTTAATCCTGCTGAGTATCCTTTGCGCCAGCTACCTGTACGCAGTTACCGGGCTGCGCACCACAGTAGCCTTACACCTGCAGCCCACACACGTGTGCACCCGTGTTTAAGTGTAACCTTTACTCTTGGTGTGTCCCAGCGGCCTTATTGCAAATGGTAGACACTGGAAATAAATACTTATAACATAAACATGACCGCGGACACCCTAGCACAGTTTGTACTTAACATGTATATCCCCAAATACTCAAACATGAAATATCACTGAAATGTGCGCCCAGTATCAACACGTGATGTCAAGGTGTGGTTCAAAATTAAGGGCTACCCAAATGTAACACACAGTTAGGTGCACAAAATTATATCTGTAAACAAATAAGCAGTCCAAAAGGACGGGTTTCAAATATATGTACAAATCTTCTTTTTATTCTGTAAGTTATTTTAAAACTCTTGGATATATGTGACAATCAGACAGCTAACACATTTCATCCAACACACTGCACTACATCTAGGTAAGATGCAGAATAGATAGTATCATAACTTGTGATATATATATATATATATATATATACACACGTCTCTAGGTCTAAGCAGATTGCAGTTCTGAAACATCACATCAAATGTGTCCTAATAATAATTTGCTCACAAAGTAAAACAAGGTCTGCAGTTAGTATTACCAATATATCTTCCAGAGGCCTAAAACAAACCTTCCAAAATGAGAACAATGTGGGGTCAGTCCACCCCAGAAGAGCACCAGGATCAGTACCCAAGAAGCCGGCATACTGAATATCTAGCAAGTATCGGACTGTTACGCCGGCTTCTTTTCGTCATGTGTACAGAAACGCGGCTGTGGAAAGATATTATCTGCTCCTTCAGGGTATGCTTGATGGTGAGGACAACGCGATTCTGAACACCTATGGCCCACAAATTGATGATGGGCAGTTTTATGGAGCCATGCAGGCATTGCTAGAGGGCAGCGTGGGGGCCCCCATAATCTATGTGGGAGATTTTAATTACATAATAGATGGAAACAGAGACAAGCACCCACCCGACCGGGTATGAAGCCCCGGATGTCTGACTCCATCTCCCTGGTTATGGATAACTTGAGTCTAGTGGATAGCTGGAGCACACACCACCCACAATCGGCAGAATTCACATGCCATTCACTGACACACAGCACATACAGCTGCTTAGATCGACTGCTGGTGGGAGGGCAGATCCAGAGATTATTCAGTCAAGGGATCACTAGGGGAGATTCCTCTCGGACCATGTGCCAGTGCTGTTACGTCTACATTGAGGGTGTGGGGGAGGTCACAAGTAGTCAGAAGATGGCGCATGCCCTCTGAACTCCTGACCGACTCAGCTAGTCGGGAAACATTTGCAACTGCCAATCAGGAGTATCTGGAACGCAACTAGGGTACTACTACTTCTAGGGCTAATGAATGGGAACCCCTTAAGTTGGTGATCCGGGGGCTTGTATAGGTACCACATGTGATGGTCATCGGAAATTGGTAGCAGACACTGGCGCCTGTGAGCAATGATTGGCTGAACTTTGGGGGGAGACGGACTCAGCAGAGGTGCAATGGCAAATTCTACATGTTCAAGGCTCCTTAAGTAAAAAATGGGAAACCTTAGACTGCCACACACTTACTGCATACCACCGGCCCCTGCACAGGAAGGGTGACAAGTCCGGTCGGTTACAGGCCAGAATATTGAAGCACGAATGTTAGATCACACCTATATTGCACTAACAGGCGCCGGATGGGCGATGCGTGATGAAACGTTGTAATATTCTTGAGGTCTTAGTGGACCAATTTCAGGGTGTATATTGATCCGGGATCCATGATCAGCTAGGGCTGACAGAGCCATTCCTTACAGGACTGGACCTACCTTGTCTCTCACAAGATGAGGTGAACGATTTAGAGGAGGCTATTATACTTTAGGAGCTTAGGCTTACCTTGCTGGAGTTGAATGCAGCAAAGGCCCCTGAGGGTTATGTCTTCCCAGCTGAGCTCTTACAGGCCTACTACGTAACACTGATGGAGAAACTACTGGAGGTGTTCTTGGAGGCTCAGAGGGTTGGGACTCTGACTCCTACTATGCGCAAGGGAACCATTTACCTCATACTGGAGCCGGGAGGCGACCTGGAGGATACCTCCTCGCACCGACTATGATCAATTTTGTCTTAAAGGTTCTCTGTAAGTTGTTCGCAAGACGCTTGTAGGGGGTGGTTCGTGGGTTGGTCCATGAGGACCAGTGTGGGTTCATGCTAGCTTGTAGCATGCCGCATTATCTCTGGCGGTTAACATATGTACTACATGAGACAACTGGTAGAGACCAAGATATGGCACTAGTATCAATCGACCTAGAGAAGGCTTTTGCTACTGTCAACTGGAGCTATCTCATGGCAGCACTCCGGGGGATGGGCTTTGGCCTGGCATTTCTGGGCTGATTCAACTGTAGTACAAAGACCCAATAGTACGGATTTGGGTGGGCGGCGAGGTATCAGAGGCATGGCCTGTTGAGCAGGCACTCTACAGAGTTGTCCCCTTTTGCTCCCTTTGCCGACTGTGGAGCTGATGGCAATATTACTGCGCAGGAAATTGGGGCCTTGGGGTCTATGTGTGGGTGAGCAGAATCACATTGCCTCCTTAAATGCAGATGATGCATTGATCTATCTCCACTCACCCGGGTCGCACTCTTGATGAGACACATGGCTGCTTTTGTTCATGTATCTGGCGTGAGAGCCAATATCACAAAAACGTTACTGTTTCCATTGAGAAGGCTGGCTATGATACTGCCTGAACATCTGCCCGGGCTCTGTATTTGCTGGAAGGGTATGAGTTTCACTACTTGGGGCTGATGGTTGAACAATCAGAGGACACCTACAGGTGCCTCAATGTGGACAGGGTGTTGAGGGGCCTGACTGGGTCGATAGACTTTTGGAAGACCCTGCCCCTTTCAGTGATTGGACAGGCAGCCATTGCCAAGATGGTTGTTCTTCTTGGTTGCCCATACCTCAATCAGAACTCACTGTTCCCTCTTGGGATGGACTTCTGTTGTCGTCTTGATAGCTTGTTAATTTCTCAGAGGTGGGTTGAGAAGCGCAGTCGAGTCGCCCTGTCAGTACTGAAGAGGGAGGATGAGGGGCTAGCGCATCCGGATATGCAACTCTACTATTTTACAGCACACCTCCAGCATGTGGCTTGATGGTTAACAGACACAGATAATTGGGAGAAACTACTATTGCGGGGTATAATTGGTGAGGACACCTTTCTGCGCCTGCTGATGAGAGATGCCTGCCCTGGTGACCTGATCCCCTACCTGTTACAGCATGTGGATCTGGTGTGGGAACCGGCGGTGAAAAGGGTGTTTTACGCACGGCCCCCTTTGACAGGGAGTTGCAGAACTGGGACGTTGAACCCTTTTGGTCCATAGATCAAGACACGTCTATGGAAAGATGGAGAGAAGGAGGTTGCCTTTTAGCGGGGGACCTTTACCCGGGGGAGCTTTTCCTCATGTTTCAGGATGCACACAACACCTTCCAAGTAGGGCAGGGTCACTTCCTCTACTACGCCAAGCTGGAGAACACAGCCAGTTAGATCTGGCACACCCACCCGGCTACTCCACTGCCTTGTGATACACTGGGAGGTCTGATTTGGTGGGGCGAGGGAAATACATCTTGTTGTACTTTCCTATAAAACTCTCGGGGAGGATGCCTCTACAATTCTCTTTCAGGGGAGGGCAGCATGGGAAGCAGACCTGGGCAACCAGATCGAGGACTCAGATTGGGATCTTTCATGTGGTCTGGTGCAGAGGTTGCACTTCAGTTGACTACATCGTACATATATAACTCAGGGATGTCAAATTCCTGTATAACTCCTGCTGTGCTCCTCAGAAGAGACCCTACGAGGGCAGCAAAATGTGTTTGCTGCAGGAAGGAGGGAGCCACCATTTTGCTTTCAGCATGGTGGTGGACACAAGTTTTAAACTTCTGGAGGGAGGTGGTCCCTAGAGTGGGAAAAGTTACAAGCATGGAGATTCTTTGCACACCGGTGGCATACTTGCTGGAGATGGCAAAGAGACCCCAAAAGCTCAAAATGCCCTACAAATTTCTGCAACTTACATCGCTCCTGGCTAAGCACAGAGTAGCCATAGGCTTGATGGGGTCCCGGCGTGCCGAGCATAGACCTTTGTATTTGAGATGTGTTGGAGTGGGTACTGTGGGTAACTTTTTGACGATGCCTCTTTTGCTCACTGCTTGAAGAGCATTAAATCTGGCTCTCCTCGCGACCCTTTACCGGCCAAGATCCTGAAACAACTTGATCTGGACTCCCGTCGTGTTGTGATGAAACTCCTCAACTCCTCCTTGATAGAGTCATATGTTCCACAGGAGTGGAAACATGCGATGATCATCCCTCTGCTTAAAAAGGTTGGAGCTGATGCTTCTAATTTATCCAACTTTAGGCCTATCTCACTGTTGCCCATTTTTTCTAAGATCTTGGCACCATATACATATCTCCCACGCGGATGAGAGGGCTCTCAAAGCAGTAGCGGCTTGGAGGCAGCTGCTGGATGAGTCTAATACATGTGGAACCTTGGACTCTGACCAGGGTGAATCGGTTGGTTAATACATAAATTGGGTACACTGATATCATCAGATGGGGTCATCTAGTGTGGATGTATTGAATGCATAAGTTAGTCTGGCTTTTAGACTTGGTGTACACAAGGATTTTTCTTTTGTTCTGCTTGTAGGGCACAGCAAGGCTGGATGTGGAACATGCTAACTACGCAGTTGATATGACATGTTTACTGTTTTGCAAAAAACGAAAAATAAAGGGTTAAAAAAACTGACTGTGCTGGATCGTAATAGGACAGCAATGTATAGTCTGGTGCTGGTAGATTTCATTAAGAAGTACAATATGGTACAAGTTTAAAAATCCCAGCATAATAAATGGATAAAACAGTCAGATATGATGTGACAGATGACATTTATATTTGGGAAATACAGAAACTTTAAATTAAGCCAGGGCGGAATTTAGGAAGTTCCGCTACGCAGAACTCCGCAAAGAGCAAAAACCTGCTGTTATATAAATGCTGTTCACAGTGATTTTCAGTGCCAGGTGCTTGTCCGCACTATGCAATCATCGTGAACGGCACCATGCACATCGCAGGTCGGCACGGCTTCCTTTCTGCTGCTCGAGTAGATTTTTACTGGAGCTGCAGCTTTCTCAACGCAAACGGACAGTTTCTCAATGCAAGCGGTCGCAAGAAACCGCGACCACTTGCAATGAGAAATCTGACCGCCAGCGTTGAGAAATCTCGCCAGGAGGTTGATTTTCCACACTCAAAGTTCACCAACTTGATGTTGAGGATTGGGAATGAGGAAAAATCTCGCCGGGAGGTGGATTTTCTTTGCTCGCCAACTTGACATTGACGAACGCGAGCAAGGAAAAACACTGAGAGCTCTGCGTGACGTGGAGTGAAGAAAACTCCGCGAGCGGAGCAGAGTTCACCGCCCAGGCTTACTTTTAAAAGTCCAAGAATCTGGGGCTGTATTACATACAGTGCCCCAGCGATGCAACAGGCGTGATCACCCATTTCTGTATCATAGAAACGTGTGTATCCCCTTCTTTAACACAATGTCGGTGCTATCATAGGGAGGCATTCCCTCATTGCGGGAGAGGATTGTCCCATGCACATGTGACAAACACTTAGCCTCCGTGCCGTATTATGGATGCAGCCGCAGGAACAAAGAGACTGTCAGGAGGCGCACTGACTGTGACCCACAAAGAGGTCGCAGTTGTCTAGTACCGATACTTTCTATGCATCATTACTCGATTGCTTCATTTCCCTCCCTGTCCAAACCCACTCACCCTGCAATTTTGGGCACTCTCAGCATTTCCACGTTCATCCAATTCACAGAGACTGGTGAATAACTCTTGATTTTGGTAATTGGATTGATTTAACTGCCTATCAAGACCTTGAAGTCTTGGAGGAGAGCTGTCTTCACCAGGCACCACTTGTTGGTCTTGGACCATTGCAGGCGACTCTCACACATGGCTGTCTGACCTTGCAAAAACATTTTTTGTCAATAGATCAGTACCTATACTTTACAGTACCTACAACTGGAAGGTAAGACCTTGGTTCCATGTTAAATATCTGGCTGCCAGGTGAATTACCAAACACTCTTTCATATTCCCATACAGATACATTACGCTATTCGTCTAATAGTGATGCCTCTTGAGCAATGTCTTTCTTCATCCACACTTTGTCTCTATGAGCCACTCTTCTCTGCGTATTTACTACGCAGAACCTCTGCCTCATCCTATATTGCTGACTGATTCATCTGCCTTTTACCGATTCCTTACTCCCATAACCCACTTCTTCCACTCAACTGATGTGTTTCCCTTCCCCTTTTTCGGAGCTCCTACCTCTTTTACTGCATCGCCATCTTACTCCACAGGCGCCCATTGTCCCTAGTAAGTGACTTTTCCTTCTATTTATTCAATCTTATCGACCCACCATCTCTAGTAGTTAATCCTTTATTGTTTTTAGACCACAGTGCTCTTCACTATTCCTAGTCCTGACAATGACCTCTGACATACTAGAGCTCGAAACGCAGTTAACTTTAGGCAACACATAGACTCGCTGACCCTCAATGGCATATAATTCTCTGGAGTCAGGATTCACTTGTCTTTTTATGTACACACACTTCACTTTTTCACGTTTATCACACTGTGTGATTACTGTTCAGAGCACTGCCATTTTGGCCGCTAATGTAAATAAAGTATTTAACAACTTTAATATTTGGTGGGTTATTTCTAATATATTTATCATTTATAGGACTGATCTCCAGTCCTGGATGCATTATGCATCCAAACACTATAGAATGTAACCTTGAAATTAGACCACAGGGAACCGTTGTTCTATTTAAGTTATTAGCATATATGGCATAAGCACCTAGAAGACTACCTGCCATCTTGCTGAGAGGGGTAAGGAGCTGGGAAACCCTGTAGATAATAAGTGAGGTGCAGCCTATCACAGGTGTCTATGGGACATACTGAGGAAGAAGACTCAGGAGACCTTGTGGTTTCCTATTGGTTTTGTGATCCTTGTTGTCTGTGGGTCAGCGGCCTCTCCATCACACATATGTGCAGGAAACGTGAAGACTTAGACTGTGATCCCAGAGGCCCAGTCTGGGCTGGCATCTTGAGTCAAAATCTGACCTGCCTGTGTCATTGTCTTGGCGTCAACATCAGGGCCAGATTGGTCATAGCGGGCATCAGGCATTTCCCAGAGAGGCTACAAGGGTGTGGGCTGGTTTTGCAGCGGTGAGGGACATTTTTGTTACTGGGAGCTGGTTTTGCACCGGTGCTACAATATCGGCCCCCAGTAACAAAAGCAGCAGTGCTGGACACTTGAACACCTCATGGGGGGCTGGTCCGACAAAATTGCCAGGACTGCTTTGGGTTCCCAGTCTTGACATGGTGAGCATGTGGATGGCTGTATTGCTAATAGAAGATCAGCCTGGGCATGAAAGACAACACAAGCATAAGATTGATGCGTGGCTGCCCACACCAAGCCCGGAGAATCATTTCGGGCATGGCAGCACCAAATCTGAAGAATCAGCACGTGAGGGCCTCAACTGTCTGCATTGTGAACACGCCTCGCCTAGGACCATTGCTCCCTTATACTCAACAAGTGCAGAAGCTCACAGTATTCCATGTCGAAACTGGGCCGCCAGATGTACTGCTTGCCGTCAGGCACTCCATCGGCCAATACGGGGATCCCTACGGAGTTGCCAACAGCACACCACCTCCCAGAAACAGGAAAACGGGCAAGCAAGCTGATAAGATAGTGGGGGGCTGTCTGAAGGACCACAGGTAGTAAGAAATGTTAAAACCTGAGCAGTGAGAGACTGAATGCAAACACATTTGAGGAAAGATTTGCACTGAACCATAGGCACGCTTATATACTATCCTGAAGGGGGTGGGGGGGGTGAACCACCAGATCAGATAGTGAAGTGCGGCGTTGGGGAAGGAGTGAATACAGGAGCTGCCTTGTCCATCAGTGCCAAGGACACTAACTTGTGTTCAGACTACATTTGTGTGGTATTCATTCTAGTGTGCATTAAAGCACTTTTCTTTTTTGAAAGTCAACTACTGTGTTAGACATTCATTTCCTGCACTGCTGTGTGGTTGTTGAGCTTTGAGCTTCCTCACACTACATCCCTGAGGAGCATGTGACTCCTCACTATCGCTAACACTCAGAGTGAGGTGCTAAAGGGTTTGCACTTGGCCCAATTTGAAGACCTATAGAAGGACGAATCTTTAGACCTCAGAGGCATATGGCCCCAGCTCCCAAATTTCAGAGACATACGGCCCCAGTTCTCACAGCAGAGGTCAATTAGCGCATTCTTGGGCCCTTCCCCAATGAAGTCTTACAATGGTTGAGAGAATGATTCCTTATATTGGCCACTATCCCTTACTTTATAAAGTCCTGGCACATTTTCGAAATATTAGACTTCCGCCACACACCAGTTGAATTGTAGGACTTGTAGTTAACCCTGGAAGACCAGAATCAAAATACTGCGTTCAAACCCTGGAAGACCAAAATCAAAATACAGAGTTCAGTGTAAGGATGTTTAATTACCCACGTGGTAGTAATGTTCCTCACGGGGTTATTTTATAGCTTTTGTTCCACTTTCTTGTTTTGCGATTTTAATTTCATGTTGAAAATATGATCTGCTGAGTTAATAATGTATCTTTATTATTTCTTAGTAACAAATGATAAATAAAAGTTGAAAAAAGTTATGTTTCCTCCGATTTCTTGGGTCCAAGATCTTTGTAAACTAAGCTTGTGAGAAGGCAGAAATATATATCTTCGCCCCTGGTTGGTAAATTCCTTGCACCATTTCGGCTTCAAACAATGCACTAGGCAGATAACGACATACACATGCACCCTATTTTAAACCCCAATAGCCTTATGAAGTTCATTATGGGATGTCACATTGAGCTCATTATTAGCCCAAATACATAGGGAACAATGGTAAAGTTATTATATGATAATGAGACCACAGGGTCCAAATATTACCGATCTCCAATTTAGTATCAGCCTACTGCTTCTCAAACGTAAAACTGTATATTGGAAGAGGATTTTCATTGTGTGCGCTGGCTATTTGGTTTAGTGTTCACGTTTTATATGCAATACACGTATATTACAGGCTCATTGTAAAATGACATTTCAAAGTATGTATTCACTTAATGAAACGAAACGTTCTTTGAGAATAGGTTACCCTGTACATTCAAGAACTACACGTTTTTTTACCCTTTACTGGACTAACCTGAAATTGTTCGAAAACAGCACACGTTTGGTTATGTATGCTAATACAAATATAAACAGCAAGCTGTAATTAGTGGATGTTTTCACAGGATTACCGAAAGAACCCTATTTTCACATTAAACAAAATGCATCTATAGTTAGTGCATTTTGATAAACGTATATCCTCTTCTTGTTGTGATACCATATTTACGAGTAGGTTTTTATATTCTCGCTGTATTGATATGCATCTCTTAGCAACCCGGCACTCAGTTGCTGTCACTCACTTCATCCTCCAGTGCTTTATTTTCCGCGTTGGCCACAGGGATGGCGAAGCAGTCATCCCAGGCAATCTCTGCAAGCACGGCGCGGCTCATGGTGGCGGTGGGCGCCCGGTGGGTGACTTTAGTAGGGAGCTCTGTACACAACGCTCTCTCCAGCACCAACGCTGCGAGCTCAAGGATTCGATTCGGCCAATTGTTGGTGCCGGGGCGGCCATAGCAACCGCTCTTGGTTACCAGAGAAAACCGGAAGTGTAAGAGGAGCAAGACTTCCGTTATGTCTGAAGCTTCTGGGAAGGACAGGCAGCGAAACTAGCCGAATCATAGCGGCCATCTTGAAAGAGTGTTTTCTCCTCCATGGAAATTATAGTGAGGCGCGACTTTACGCTTAAAATATATATTCTAAAAGTATTTTTATATCAACTAATTTTCTTTTATCTCCAATATAAAATACAGTTTTATAAAAACCTATTTTCACTTCACCCTGAAGTTCATTTAAGGAACGCAGGAAAACAGGCACTTTACTTTTGCTTTAATTTTCTTTGTTTTGCGTGAAGGACGAAAACCTCAAGAAAGCACACATTTTAGCCTCTTGAGTCCTGATGCTTGCAGTTCTATATACCGGTCATAGCAGCCAAGGTTTCAGATTGGTATGTGTGACATTTTCATAAGTGTAATTATGATTGACATTCAAGGACTATGAGTGACAATTTCTTTCGAGCAAAATCAAGCAATGAAGCCAAGGAAAACACATAACTATAAAAAATGACACCCATTTGAGCAATAAGAAAGCCTAAGAATATCTAAAAACTAATGCAAAGCACCAGAAATGGAAGGGCACTAATCTAGTGCTAAATTTAGTTAGGCTCATGATTATGATGCACTAAAAGTAAATTAAATAAGGATTGAAGAAGGTACTAGTGACACTTACTAATCTGTAGCAAGCAGCATGTGACTGGACATACAATAAAGAATCAAACATTGCAGTGAGTGTGTTCAATTCTTATAATAATAATAATAATAATAATAATACAGCATTTTATAAAGCGCGAACAGCTACCTCACAGGGAGGTGTCCCGGCGCCAGAAGAACAGGCATAGCCACGAGGACCAGAATTAAGCGCCTAGCGCGGTTGGGTGAAGAGCCAGGTCTTCAGCATTTGCTTAACGCAGGACTCGGATGGGGCCTGCTGAAGCGCTGGGGACAGGGTGTTCCATAGTGCCGCCACATTGGCCGAGAAAGATCGTCCTCCCAACCGAGCCCTTTTTGCTTGTGGAACTGCAAGCTGAACGCTGCAGTTGGAGTGGAGAGAGCGGGCCTGGATGTATCTCGGCAACCGAGCTTTCAAGTAATTTGGGCAGGTGCCATACAGAGATCTAAAGGCCAACGTGAGTGCCTTAAATTTGATTCTGCTGGCTACTGGTAACCAGTGAAGTGAGAGAAGGTGCGGAGAGACCGACTGCTTAAAAGGAATCCGCATTAGCAGTCTCGCAGCCGCATTCTGGACCAGTTGTAACCGCTGAGTTAGGTACTTTGGTAAGCCCAGATAGAGGGCGTTTGCGTAACCCAGCCTTGATGTCACTGTGGCATGGATTATTGTTTTTCTGCAGCCCTCTGGTAGAAGTCGCAGAATTTTCCGAAGATTCCTCAACTTACACAGGCAGCAACCAACTACTTGCTGGATGTGCGAGGCAAAGGACAAACTGTCTTGTTTGCATTAAGTTTTAATTTGTTTGTGTTCATCCAGCACGCAACGTCTTGGAGACAGCCCTTGAAACTCGAAAAGGTATGCCTCCGACACCTCCGAATACGGAAAGACCAGTTGGGTGTCATCGGCATATGAGATTGCCTTGACCCCCCAATTGGCTATCACTGTAAAAAGTGGAGCCAGGTAGATATTGAATAATAGTGGACTAAGTGCCGACCCCTGAGGGACGCCACAGCTGAGGACCTTGGGTGTTGAAGAAACGGTCCCCAGCGCCACCTTCTGTGTTCTCTGAGTCAGATACAACTGTATCCACCCCAGCGCCTGATCCTGGATGCCTACCTCAGCCAGTCACCTCAACAGCCTTGCGTGGTCGACCGTATCAAAAGCAGCCGACAGATCCAGGAGCACCAGCATCGCTGAGTCTCCTGAATCCATCGACCACCTCACTGACTCTGCCACCTCAATCAGTGCTGTCTCAGTGCTGAAGCCGGGTCTAAAGCCTGATTGCGTCTCATGCAATATCCTATTTTCTTCAATGAATTTACTTAACTGCCGCTGGATTATTTTCTCAAACATTTTGCCCGGCGCTGCTAACAGAGAAATCGGACGAAGATTACTAAGGTCCGTGGGGTCCCCATTTGGTTTTTTCTTTAACGGGAGGAGGGTGGCATGTTTCCATATCTTCGGGAACACCCCGGAGGAGATGGACATGTTCCAGATATGCTGTATTGTGGGAGCCATAAAGTCAGCCATGGTGCTCCAGAGCTTAGGTGGACAGGGGTCGTCAGGTGACCCTGACTTACAACGATTTAGTTCCTGCATAACCGAGTTCAGAGATATCGGCTGGAATTGTGCAAGAGTTTCACCAGCCACCTCTTTAACAACCCGATCCGTTTTCACCGTTCTCCTCTCCAGGCCGAAGGACTCATAAACTCGCTTAATTTTGCAGTCAAAGAAATCTGAGATGCTATCGCACAGTGTTGCCGACGGGTGGACCTCCCTCTCAATACACCTGGGTTTGAAAAAAGACTGTACCACCTTAAAGATTTCCTTACTCGAGTGTTCTGCCTGCTGAATTGATTCTGCAATGAACTGTTTTTTTGCCTTTCTAACAGTCTTCTGCAGTTTTTTGGAGGCTTCTTTATATCGGGCTTTTTCTAGGGTCCCGGCGACGTCTTTCATCCCTTCGTGGAGGTTGGTTCTGGCGGTGTCGGGGTCTCTGGTGAGGGAGAGGGTCAGCTGGGTGTCGTCGGCGTAGGAGATGATGTTGAGGTTGTGTTGGCATGCGATGGCTGCGAGAGGTCTCATGTAGACGGTGAAGAGGGTGGGGCTGAGTGATGATCCTTGCAGGACGCCGCAGATGACTTCGGTGGCCTCGGAGCGAAACGGGGGGAGGCGGACTCTCTGTGTTCTTCCAGCGAGGAACGAGATTATCCACTTCAATGCCTTCTCTTGGATGCCGGTGTTGCTGAGGCGTTGGGCTAGGGTGCGGTGGCAGACAGTGTCGAAAGCGGCGGAGAGGTCCAGGAGGATGAGTGCCGCTATTTCCCCGTTGTCGAGAAGGGCTCGGATGTCGTCGGTGGCGGCGATGAGGGCGGTCTCTGTGCTGTGGTTGGCTCTGAAACCGGACTGCGAGGGGTCGAGGGATCCATTCGTCTCGAGGAAGGCGGCAAGCTGTTGGCGATCTTCTCGATGACTTTGGCATGAAAAGGGAGGAGCGAGATGGGGCGGAAGTTTTTGAGGTCGGTGGGGCTTCCAGCTCTCTGGGAAGGTGGCAGTGTCGAAGGAGGTGTTGATGACGTCTTGGAGTTGGGGTGCGATGGTGGAGTCGGCCTTGTTGAAGATGTGGTGGGGGCAGGGGTCAGTCGGAGATCCGGAGTGGATGGTGTTCATCGTGCGGGCTGTGTCTTCGGTGGTCACTGCGGTCCAGGTGCGGAGGGTGGCGGAGGGGTGCGTTGGTTCGGCGGTTGGGTGCGAGGATGGTGCGCCTAAGCTGTTGTGGATGTCGGCAATCTTGCGGTGGAAGAACGAGGCGAGGGAGTCGCAGAGATCTTGTGAAGGGGTGATGTCCTTGTTGCCGGTGCTGGGGTTGGAGAACTCTTTGACGATGCTGAAGAGTTCCTTGCTGTCGTGGACGTTGTTGTCCAGTCGATCCTTCAGTGATTTCTTCTTGGTGGTGCGGATGAGCTGGTGGTGCTTGCGGGTCGTGTGTTTGAGGGCGGTCAAGTTGTCAGTGGTCCGGTCGAGGAGCCAGGTTTTCTCGAGGGTGCGGCAGGTCTTCTTGGAGTCCTTGAGTTCGTCTGTGAACCAGGGGGCCTTCTTGCTTCTGGGTTTGCTGGGAGGGTTCTTCATTGGTGCGAGGTCATCGGCGCAGGTGGTCAGCCACTGCGTGAAGTTGCGGGCTGCTTCGTTGGGGTCCGGTGTGCTGGCAGGTGGGTTCTGGCTGAGGGAGGTGGTGAGCTGGTCGACGGTGATCTTGCTCCAGCTTCTGTGAGGAGCCTGTTGCGGGTGGTGGTGGGTGATGGTTTTTCTGAAGTAGAAGTGGACGCAGCTGTGGTCGGTCCAGTGAAGTCCGGTGGAGTGTCTGAAGGCAATGTGCTTGCTGGATGAGAAGATGGGGCCAAGCGTGTGGCCGGCGTAGTGGGTGGTGGTGTTGACCAGTTGCTTGAGTCCGAGGTTGTCCAGCAGGGTGACAGTGTTGCAGTCCTTGTTGTTCTCCAGGTGGAAGTTGAGGTCCCCTAGGAGGATGTAGTCGGCGGAGGGGAGGGCGTGCGGGCTGATGAAGTCCGCGATGTCTTCGCTGAATTGTGTGCGTGGTCCCGGGGGTCTGTAGACGAGGGTGCCCCTGAGGGTCGTCTTAGGGTCGGTGTGAATCTGGAAGTGGAGGTGTTCGGCGGCGGTGTAGGGGTCGTTGGTGTTGGTCGTAATGCGGATAATGTTCTTGTGGACGATGGCGATGCCTCCCCCAGTCTGGTTGATGCGGTCTCTCCTGATGATCTTGTATCCATCCGGGATGGCGATGGCAATGTCTGGGGCTGAGGAGGGGTTCATCCCGGTTTCAGTGAGGAACGCGACGTCTGGTGATGTTGTGTCGAGCAGGTTCCAGAGTTCGACGGCGTGTCTGTGGACGGAGCGGGTGTTGAGCAGGATGCACTTGAGGTCGGTGCACGGGTTACGCTTGGCGGGTGTGATGCATGTTCGGAGGCAGGTGAACTTGCAGGTGAACTTGCAGGTTGTGCAGGTGAAGGGTCCGTGGAAGCGTTTCGGGGCGGCCCGGCAGCAGGCGGGGTTCCGGCCGGCATTGAGTGCATTGAGTGCGGCGGCGTCGTAGGTGTGACGAGTCGTCTGTCGTCGGTGGGGGCCAGGGGTCCTGGCGCTGGGCGCGGTCCAGGCGCGGACGGGCGCAGACGGGCTTGCCTTAGACGCGCCTTCGGCGCGCCAGCGGCGCGCCCGCTGTGCGCGTCCGCTGCGCGGCCTCGCAGCGGCCGCCATTTATGGGTATCTGGGGGAGGAGGGGTCAGATGGGAGGTGGGCGGAGGGAGGGTAGGCGGGGAAGAGACCGATTTACGGGCAAAACGGCGGGAAAGGGTGGCGGGGGGACGGGAAATGAGTGAGGGGGGAATCTGTGGAGAGAAAGGGTGAACAGAGGCACACAGAGAGGTCAAAAAACGAAGGGGAATCTGTGGAGAGAAAAGAGGGTGAACAGAGGCACACAGAGAGGTCAAAAACGAAGGGGAATCTGTGGAGAGAAAAGAGGGTAAACAGAGGCACACAGAGAGGTCAAAAAACGAAGGGGAATCTGTGGAGAGAAAAGAGGGTGAACAGAGGCACACAGAGAGGTCAAAAAACAAAGGGGAATCTGTGGAGAGAAAAGAGGGTGAACAGAGGCACGCATAGAGGTCAAAAAACGAAGGGGAATCTGTGGAGAGAAAAGAGGGTGAACAGAGGCACACAGAGAGGTCAAAAAACGAAGGGGAATCTGTGGAGAGAAAAGAGGGTGAACAGAGGCACACAGAGAGGTCAAAAAACGAAGGGGAATCTGTGGAGAGAAAAGAGGGTGAACAGAGGCACACCGAGAGGTCAAAAAACGAAGGGGAATCTGTGGGGAGAAAAGAGGATGAACAGAGGCACACAGAGAGGTCAAAAAACGAAAGGGAATCTGTGGAGAGAAAGGAGAGTGCAGAAAACTGGCAGATGGCGGAGAGCACTGGTGGCGCTGCACGAGGCAGCGGGAGCGACCTACCCTTGGGTCAATGACAAACAACCATTTTGGTTTCTCACTACTGTGAGGCTGACCTCTAATAGAAATGCATTGGGGGTTCTCTGATATGTGTTTCAGTGGTATTTCCTGATATGAGAGAAGCAGCGTGATAAAGTTTGGTATGTTTGGACATTGGTGATAAATGCTGCGTGGTGGTGTGCGCAAATTTATTATAACTATTTTAGAAATGCCACTTTTAGTAGTTGGCATTTCTATTCAATGTGTCTTTGTGCCTGCCTGTTGTGTATTGCATGTCTGGCTCTGGAGTGACAGAGACTGGGGAGGTGCAGCGGCTCCAGAGGGGCTGGGTGAGTCAGCTCTAGGCTGAATAGGCCTGATCTGCATTTGGATTAGTGGGAGGAATAGCCCCTGACCCTGAATAGGTCCGTGCCTGCCATGTAAAATGCTGGCTCCGCCCCCCCTGTGGTGTGTCTGGGGCCAGAGCCCACACTAACAATGAGGGTGTTTTGTGCACTGAAAGGATGTTCCTAAGTGCCTCCCAGAACTGGCATGGGTATAAGTATTGGGGCTGGGACCCCATGAAGGGGTGCTGCATGGTGCTTACTTGGGGCCGGCAGGAGGAAATGGTGGGGGGTAGTAAACTCCTGCTCACGGTCGACCGGAGTAATGCAATCAAATAAATAAATAAAACAAATTTCATTGCGCACACTGAAATGCCAAATGCTTTTCAGCGCGCGCAATTACGTTTTGTTTTATTTATTCATTTACATTACTCTGTTCGGCCGTGAGCCAGAGTTTACTACCCCCCATCCTGCCCCTCCCCCACCCCACCGCCGCTCGGCACTCCCTCCAGTAGCCGCTACTGCGAGCCTGGTTGCGGGCAGGGCCAACCAGAGGAGAAACCAATCGCGGAAATGACTGTCGGAAGTCAGGCAAGCTTGGGCCTGGAGGAGGGTGGGGCTTCTGTCTGCCACTGATAGCCCCGGGTGTTGTGCACAGAGGGAGATGGGGTTGGCGGAGACTTTGCTCAGTGCTGGGACGACCTCCGCATTGCCACGGAGAAAGCGGGGCCTCGAAGGCTCCCTGTTGGAGTCCTCAATTTCCCCAAAGATAAGCCCTGGTGAGTGGGGCTTCCAAAGTGCACTGTAGGTGCCTACAGGTGCCTTTTCCTCGCAGCAACAAGAAGCCCCGGTGAGTCGGGCTGGGAGGGCACACGGTTGGTGCCTGTAGTGATTCACACAGCCGTACCGCCAGATCGCGGGCAGCAGCAACGTGGGGGGCATTTTTGTGTCAGAGGAGAAGACATGGGTAAGTTGCACCCTTGCCCCCATTCCGGTACCAGACCATCGGAGCCCAGACAAAGCCACGTGCTCATAGAGCCCTGACTTTGGGGACAGGGGGGCATTACGGGACAGTCCAAGACGGGCCCACCGAGGAAGGGCAGTTGGCCTGGAGGTCACCTTGTGTTCTGGTGGGGCGTAAGGCCCTAAGGTGATGTGTGCACCTCATGAGGGTTACTGTGGCGCACTGATAATTTAGGAAGTATGCCTAAGATGGGATGCATAATGTGTTTATGCTACCAGCAATGTTACCAGTAGTTACTGGTTGTGATTTTCGCTACTTGTAAGTTCTAATGGTGATGGCAGTGGCCCGATTGGCCCTGTAATGTATGTAATCACCTGTAAAGTAATACCTAGTGCCAGGTGGCACAGAGTCCACATGTGATTATGCTCTAATGTGTGTTATGAGTAATACAAAGGCAATTTATTTTATTTAACCTTGTGTGGAGTTTCTTTTCTGGTGTGCCTAGTGTGTCACTGCTGTGTGAATGTATTGCGCAAATGCTTTACCTCTGGGATAAACCTGACTGCTCTACCAAGCTACCAAGGGGGTTAGCAGGGGTTATCTTCGGTGTGTAACTCCCTTGCCTAGACTAGAGTGGTGGTTTCAGCCTGGCTTAGGTGCTGCCCTAGCCAACCAGAAATCCCATTTGTAACAGGGGCATTGGCAGAGACGCAGTTGTAAACCCGAGCCTCTTCAAGGCTTCCTGTGCAAAAGGCTGGAACATGTGGCCATGGGTGTAGGAAGCCAAGGGGAAGAAGACTGGTACAGAGTGACACTTGACTTACTCTGTCAGCCGCGAGTACCATTGCCAGTATGGACCAGCTGCAACAACGCCCCACTGCACCGACCAGATCGAACACTCCGGACTCATGCAGCATTGGCTGCACAGGGCTTCAGTACAAGCTGCCAAACAACTTTAAACGATGCTGTGACTGCCTGCTTGCGCTTGCCCGCCATTTGTAAATGGTCAATTAAATCCTGAGACTGAAGCCTCATGAGACCTGACGTCAATGATTGCCAATATGTATGGTGAAATATTGTAGCCAGCCATGCCCAAGACTGAGGCAAGCTGACAGCTAAGAGATTTGGCAGTCAGTGGAGGTGCTAAATATCAGCACCACGGCATACAGCTTAGGCGCTATAAATGCGCGACAACGCATTTCAGTGCCTTAATGTGGAACACCACACTGAAATGCGTTAGCCTGATCCCTGATGCGTGGTACTTGGCAGGGCTGGTTCTTTAATCAGGAGTAGAGTGTAGTTAGCACCAATGATTCTGGACATATATGTGGATTTGTCATCTGACCATGTCTTTTCAGTCACTACATAGGCACAGGGAACTCCACTTTAAATGCCACTGAACTGGCCAGAAATATTGGATACTTCAGGTTCACAGTATTCAGGGCATCCATGCAATGCATTTGACCAAAAGAGAGTGTGTTCAGATAGTATTGTTACAACTAACCATGCCACGTACACCATTGCGCCATGCATGCGCAAGTTAAACCTTGGCCCACATAGATTATTGGCTGACTTTGACCCATTATGAGAGACAAGTCATTCAGATTGCCACACCCCACACGTAATAGGCAAGGGCATGCAGTGTGCAAGAGGCAGAAATGTGATTCCAGGTGCACAGTGTCTTTATTTTCTTTCACTGGGTATATATATTGATTGTTTCATGTAACTGCCTTACAATATTTTAAGAACAGGCAATATAAAAAACACACAATAAAAGTATGTGTACAGCAATCTATCAATTAAATGTACCAGAAACATTCAAATGCAAGTACAATAAGGTGCTAAAAATGTGCATTTCCATCAAAGGTATACAACCTGAAAGGAACATGTTAAATTCTTCAGATACAGTAAAGCGCAAGTGCAGTGAAAAGGTGCACATTACCATCTGATGCAACATCCTAAGTGAGAGAAAAGCATATGCATCATTGTCAGTTAATAAAAACATAAGAACATTTGGGAATTATGGGCCATAATATCAAGAAAGGGCGATACATTACCGCCGCTTTTATGGGCAGGAAACTGCAGCTAAAGCGGCGATAATGGGCTGATATTATGCCCTTGTGAATTCCCATAGAAGCCCAGGTTAACACCAGAAACTGGGCTTCAATGGGAATTCACATGTGTCGCCCTTTCTTGATAATATGGCCCTATCTTCTTATGCAGTAAATAGCAGCATGTTCCATCATAGGAAACGGCCAGGTTCATAGAGCCTACCTACTTAAATATATTCCTAGAATGGAGGGCAACTTCTCAGGCGAGGCCACGTATCCCATAAATTTGACGCTACAGAGGAGACTACGTACATATCATCTGATTTAATATATAACGCCATTGCTGGTTTAACACATCTGACCACACAATATTTAAAAGGGGGAGGAGCCACATCCGCCCTGCGGCTACATATTTTGTACAAAACAGAATAAAATGGGTTAGATTGTCCAGACCAGCGAAGCTACAACCACAGTCGCGTTTCTAGTGTCGAGTATATGTATACATATAAGAAAATCCCAGGTCGGGAGGATACCTAGCTGGAATTTTAAGTAAGTATAATGTTCGCTTCAATTCAGGGTACAACATGTCCAGATATTCTGGACACGGAAGGCCATAGATGTTGCTGAAATAATTGCTCGTGAAAAATCCCAGCTTCTACTCCTGGCGTTTGTTATCTGTGTGTATTCATGATACCGTTCTTTAATCAAATCTGCAGTATCCTGTCTAATTCTACCAGGAGCTTCCCACAAAGACACCAACTGTAGCTCCTTTAAAAAATGTTGTACATGTGATGACCATGCAGGGACATGTCTTTCAGATTGCCACACCCCACACGGCGCGTAAGGGCACTCAGCGTGTAAGCGGCAGCAGTCTGATTCCAGGTGCACAAAGTCTTTATGTCTTTTTGGCTGAGACGTGCTTTCTACTTAGGACTATTGCTTTTCTGACCACAGATTGTACCCAAGCATTCTGGAAGAAGCAGAACCATATAGATGTTCTAACTATGAAACAACAACCCATAGTTCTACGAAACAACAGTCCATATTAGAGTATTAGACAGAAATCAACATCGTTTATACCAGGTGCCATTAGTAGACATAGTGTATGCTGATGATTACTTTTGCTCCCCCCCGCCACTCTCCCCCCCAGGATACCCTCACTTAGGGCTAGATGTAGGTAAACTACATTTACCGAATCTAAAATACCGAACTTTACCGATTCGGTATTGTAGAATCGGTAAATGCTATGTAGGTAATTACTCTGTAAGTATTACCGAATCGGTAGGATTCGGTATTTACCAAATCGGTAAATACCGATTCGGTAATTCCCATTCATTCAGGCCCATAGGAATGAATGGGAATTACCGAATCGGTATTTACTGATTCGGTAAAAGGGGGGAAACATTCAAGGGTGGCAGGGTGTCACTTTGACACCCTGTTGCACCCCTGAATTGTGCACGGGGACACATGTGACACACATACATGCCCTAAGGGCATGTATGTCTGCCACATGGCACTGTTATTAAACGCAAAAAATTTGCTTTTTTAGGGTTTTCGTAATTTACCACCAACTTGTAGTTGGTGGTAAATAACAAATCCTTACAGGTGAAAAGCACTCACTTGAGGGCTTCCTACATTTCAGATTTAGTAATTTACCGAATCGGTATTTAAGAATTCGGTAATTTACCGAATTCTTAAATACCGATTCAGTAAATTACTGAATCTGAAATGTAGCCACCTACATCCCAAATGCCTAATACTGGTCGGTAACGGCCGAAATTCAGTAATTTCACCTGTTACTGACCGGTAATAGGGTTCCTACATCAGGCCCTAAGTGTCTGATATACCCCATCCGGAAGATCTGAAACTTTTATAAAAACATACTTTGTTACACAATATGACGAGTGGGGTGTGGCCATAACGTGAGAGACAGGGTTGACACCCTGAGATAGGATAGTGTAGGTAGTGAATGCGCTTGGGTGAATGCTTGCATGTTGTAGGGATTCGGTCTTTTTTCTCTTGTTTCTGCATCTAGAAGTTCTCTGCATCCAACTTCATGTAATGTCCTTCTATGTGGCCTATTTTCATACCTATACACTGCCTACGTGTGATCTTTCTTATTCACTCTTGAAAGGAGATGGGATATAAGGTATTTTTTTTTAAAATATCTTTTTATTAAATAAAGAACAAACAAAACAATATGTGAAAGCATCAGGTGAGCAAGTCATAGCAACATTGCAAGGTTAGAACTGCCATTCGTACAAAATCGCAAATACAGTACAAGAAATTTTTCCAGGATCACGGGGACTCCAGCGCTGCAACATCTAGCTGTCTCAACGGGGGTGTACACAGATCGCCACAGTAAGTATTCCAAGCCCCCCAAATCTTTCCCCACTTCTCCGGACAACCCCTAGCCACATATACCGCCCTCTCTGTAAACATACACCAGTCTAGATCCTGGGACCACTTGGCAGGCTGGGGTGACTGGCTGGCTCCCCATAATTGAGCAATGTTACGCTTCGCCACCATATACGCCAGTGTCACCCACTGTTTCTGATATCCATTCAAATCAGTGGTTTCCCATATGTTCAATATACATCTGCGGGCCTCCGGTTGCATCACCTCCCCCAGCACATCTTTGATCACATCAGGAAAAAATATCAAAAAATTTTAAGTCAACACAAACTCAACTACTTTTCCACAAAAATTTTATCTTCATCTAACAAGTCCAAAGACATTTTTAATATAGTTAATGAACTCTGTGACAACGACAGGACAGCCCCTTCAATAGCTCCTACGCAGAAGCTATGTGATTCCCTGAATAACTTTTTCAGAGAAAAAATTGTCACTATTAAATCGAGCATCGCCAGCTCCCCAACGTCACTTCCTTTGGATGACGTCTTTTATAATCCCTCTGTACTAGATGCCTTTCCGGCCATCGATGGTAAAACTTTTTCTTCACTTTTGATGAGGGTAAAGTCCGGCTCCCCTAATGACATCTGCCCCCCCCACATCTTCTCGGAAATCGGTCAGACTATCCCTCAGGGTATCCTACCCCTACTAAACAAATCACTGACCCAGGGCAGGGTACCTACTGGCTTTAAACACGCCCTGCTAATCCCTCTAATAAAAAAACCAGGTCTGGACCCCCGGGATTCATCAAATTATCGTCCCATATCCCTGTTGCCGTTCTTATCCAAGATATTGGAGGCTCATGTCTCCAATTGCCTCTCCAACTTTGTGGAAACCACTGGGTTTCTGGAGCCAAATCAAGCTGGGTTCCGTCCAGGCCATTCGACCGAGACGGTAACCCTGGCAGTCCAGAATACACTTCGGTGTAACGCAGACAGGGACGTCCACCAGGCACTGGTGCTTCTTGACCTGTCTGCTGCATTCGACACGGTCGACCATACTATTTTGGTCGGCCGTGTCGAGCAGGCAGGCCTCAGAGGTACTGCCCTGAGCTGGGTGGAATCATTTTTGTCTGACCGAACTCAAGCAGTGAGACTGGGCACCTTCACAGCCCCTAGAATTAAGAACGACTGTGGTGTCCCCCAGGGCTCCTCCCTGTCTCCCCTTTTATTTAATTTATACTTGCGTCCCCTCTTGTACTCCTTGAGGAAATTCAAAGTGTGGATCTTTAACTACGCAGATGATCTGCAATTGATTTTCCCCCTAGGCTCGCCGGACGCTGTTACTGAGTTTAGGGAGGTCATGGCTCATATCCAGAGATGGATGGGCCTTAACCACCTAAAACTTAACCCAGGCAAGACTGAACTGATCCTGCCTGGGAAGAGCGAACTCAGTTGGGGACCTCAATTTTGGCCTCCGGAGATGGGAAACCCCCCCTCTAAATCCCGCACGGTCAAGAGCCTTGGAGTCACCTTTAGTGAAGACCTCTCCTTGAAAAGTCAGGTAGGGTCAGTTGTTTCCGCATGCTTCTTTCAGCTGCGCAAGATTAGAAAGATTGCCCATTTCCTAACCCATTCTGCCCTGATACAGGTGACCATCGCCCTTGTGCTGTCTAGGCTGGACTACTCAAATAGTTTATATTTGGGCCTTCCAGCCGGGCAGCTCAAGAGGCTGCAGCTGGTTCAAAATCAGGCGGCCAGGCTGATCTGTGGGCTTCCTAAATGGCAGTCCATCAGGCCAGGCCTGGCAGATCTGCATTGGCTGCCGGTAGCCCAGAGGGCGGCTTTTAAAACCGGCTGCATTATCTTTAGGGCATTACAAGGCAAGGGCCCCAAATTTATCATCAACTTGCTTGCCAGATACGTCCCCTCTCGCAACCTCCGTTCTGGTCACAAAAGCTTGCTCACGGTGCCGGTTGTCAGGAAACAACGTCAGGGCGGCAGCTCCTTTCATTTTCTTGCTGCCTCCATCTGGAACTCCTTGCCAGCTTCTTTAAGGTCACACGAGGATATTTTAGCCTTTAGACTTGCTTTTAAGACCTGGCTTTTTAGGGAAGCCTATCCTTAGATGTTCTAAGTTGTCCTCCTGTTGTTGTGTTGTGCTTCTGAAAACTTCCTACAGCGCCATGAAGCCTACGGGCGTACGTGCGCTTTATAAGCTAAATTTAACATAACATAACATAACATCATGTATTTCCATCCAATAGGTTTGTATCTCCTCCCAGTGCCATAGAATATGCATGTAAGTGCCCAATTCACCACACCCCCTCCTACAGTCTCCGCTTGCCACTCTCCCCATGTGCACCAGTCTAGGCCCTGTAACGTATGATCTATGTAAGATTTTAAGTTGTACCAATCTAAGCGTCATCTGAATTGCGACCACCTTGGGGGAGGAAACCGCCTCCACCCAGTCTTCATCATCCAATTCCAATCCATCCGCCCCCCATGCTTTCCTAATGCTCCCAAGAGGATCTTCCATATTAATAATTAGTTTCTTATAGATCATGGAAATGTTTTTTTCTAGGAGATGACCGTCAAGCACTCTGTCCTCAAGGGGGGGGGGGGGGTGGGGGTTCGCTCTGGTAGTTCTGTGCCTAGGGGTATGTGAGCTAGGAGGGCATGTCTAATCTGACAATAGCGGAAGTGTTCATTATCATGTAGTCTATAATGTTTTTGAAGAGATTTGAAAGTCTGCACACAGCCCTTCCCCCATACGTCCTTGATTTGACTAATTCCAATAAGGTCCCATTTGTCAAACCCTTTGGTCCTCCACAGGCTCCCAAGCTTCTCTGAATTAAACAGCGGAGTTGCCATAGTCAGCTTCCCTTCCCATCTCAAACCTCAGGTAGCCGCATGCCAGACATGTACCGCATGTGCCGTTGGACCCGACAGTGTAAATCTTCCCGGTCTGGCATATAATGCTCTAACAATATCTCCACCCAGAGCCTGTCCACGGTCCATGGCAAAGCCAGGGTCCCCCGGGGGGGCCATAAATTACATGATTCACTGCCGCAAGATGAGGCCAATACCCCAATCATACCAAGGAAGAGTCGGTTTAACAAAGGCTATGCGGGTCCTACTGTCCCAAAGAAGCTGCCTTTGGAGTGTCTCAATTTCCCTGAAATAGGTGACAGGCACTGGGTCCATAGTATTTTGGAGTACGTATAGGAACTGAGGCAAGGACATCATCTTGAATAACACCCCTCTTCCAAGCAAAGACAGAGGGAGGACCCTCCAACGTTCCACATCTCTTCTAAGCCGGTTCAAGGGAGGCTCTAAATTATTAGCATATCTCGCTTTGGGATCCAGTGTTATGTATATGCCAAGATATTTGAATCATACCGGTTTGATCTTTACAGGGCATGTCTGCGGGACCAGCGGCGGATCGCCTGATATAACAAACATTACTGACTCGTCCTTTTTATGGCAAACCCAGTATATCTACTAAATATCATCAGGACATCTAAGAAGTTGCTCAGGGATGCTCTGGGGTTAGTGAGATATAACAGTATATTGTCAGCATTGAGCGAAATTTTACCCTCCCATTCCGATGTCCACCACAATCCCCTTATTGATCGGTCCCCTCGGACTCAAGCCGCCAGCGGCTCCAGCGCCAGTGCGAAAAGAAGTGGGGACAACGGACATCCCTGTCTCGTGCCCCTCCGAAGGGTGGAGCTGACCGATTTACAATTATTTACTATCACTCTAGCCAAGGGAGCGGCATACAACAATCAAACCCACCCGATAAATTTTGGGCCAAAGCCCAGTTTGGTCAAAACCGCAAATAAATAGGCCCATTCAACCCGATCAATGCCATGGTGGCATCCAGAGACACCAAGACCACCGGTTCCCGTATCTTAGTGGAGTCACTCAAAATCCCATGAAGTCTCCGCAATTTCAGGGCTGTATTACGACGTGGCATGAAGCCAGATTGTCGTAATAACAAAATGAGAGAGAGGGTAAAGGGCACTCTCGGTCCCCCTGGCCAGTATTGTTAAACAACTAAAGAGTGTCGTAAAGAATATGTTTTGTGAGGACTAGACACAGAGAAAAAGGAAAACACCCAGAATGAGTCACAATGGACATCAGAGGGGATTTTTCAGGAAACCCTCACTCAAAACCCTGGGTGGTGACATGCTTCATCATCGGGCCCACCAGGAGAAGCCGAATGCCTCCCTCTTGTGCTACAACACCAGATTACTGCGGAGCTGGTTCTTCGTGGCAAGAGTGTCAAAAAGAAATGTGAATTAAAAATGTCAGTGACTGTACCATACAAAAACTTTATTCAATGGTCAGTTTGACATGGATAAAATATGTGTGGGAAAACTACCAGTTTATGACTTGGTTGTTTCCACTTAAAGTGGGGTCAACATCTTTCTGCCCATATATGTGTCATTTACTGGGCTTTCGTCAGGACCGTCAGTTTGTGTACCTCGGTGGTATGGGCACGCTAAGGCCCACCCTTACCAGAGGACGTGAAAGTTAAAAGCAGGTGTAGAAAATAAGTGCAAAAAACAAACCATAAGTGATGGAATACCTTCAAGTTAGAGGTATCTGTATAGTCTGAAAGGCAAAAGGATATACAGACAAGAAAGACAAACAACACATAGTTAGTGTAATCCATCTCAAGGGTTTTCTGCAGAGAGAGAACTCTGTGTGGAAGTGCTAAGGATAAAAAACAGGTGATTATTGTGCCATAAATGCTATTTTAGTGCTGGAAAACGCTGTTCTCAAGGTAGTGCAGCGTATAGACATGCACTATGTCATAAGAAATGGCCGTTGGACAGATCGGCTCATAGTACATCACTCGTGTCGTAGCGATCAAGGCGCCCAAATGGGGGGCAAATGGTGATGTCAGGGATCGTCAAGAAAAATTATTATTGATGAATACTTGGTGTAATTCTCACTTGTGATTTACAAGATCCACACCCCATGGGTCTCGGAAGGGGGTGGAGGCGACAATGGCACACCCTGTATGGGAACATTAAAAATGGCGAGATCGGAGTTAGGCTCAAAGGGTAGGCGAGGTTCACAGATTACTTATCTGGTTCATGGTGAAAGTAGTCTGAGGATCTTACTCCCGTAACGCCTGTCACCCGTTCAGCACCTAGCGTCTCCTGCTACCGGACCCCGTGGATGTGGGGCCGGGAGCCGAGAACGCTGAAGAACGGAGCTGACGGGGGCGTGGACAGCCGGAGCTGGTGACGATAGCCAATCGGAGTCAAGGCCAAGAACGAGGCTTGAAGGTGTCAGCCAATCAGACCCGGGCTTCATAAAGAGGCTGGAGTTCGAAGCAGATGGGCGATTTAGCCCAATCGGTGAGCGTGTCCAAAGCGAGGCTTGGAACACAGCTCCATGGGAATCTCTTCGTGGGAATATACTCAGATTGTATTATCCTGAAGATGTGTAAAATGCTGTAAAAGCAGAGTGGATGGAAAGGCATCATTGTGAATTGTAAATTCAAATTGTTGATTAATAAGACATACTTTTGTTAGGAGCAGAAAGGATCGAATTACAGAACAGAGGTGTTTACTTTTGAGCCAAAGACACAGCTATGGGATAATCTTTGCAGAGTCATTAACCTTTGAGTACTGAACTCACTGTTCTGAGATTTGGCATACCTCTTTCTTTGTGGCCGGGTCCTTCAAGTGCCATGCATTGATCGGGGTGATTCTACCAACCGCTGACTGCCCAATATCGACTTGCAACCACATCGGGGAATGGTCCGAAACACCCCTCCCCAGATATCTTGCCTCTCTAATCGTTTGCGCCATGGCTGCCAGAACCAGTATGTAATCTAGTCTGGACATACTATTGTGTGCGGCGGACACATGAGTGAAGCATCTCTGAGTCAGGTTGCACACTCTTCAACTATCTACCAATCCCAGCGACTCGAGAAAGTCAGGGAGCCACCTCTGTGCAGTCGCATGTGGACGCGGCGGGAATCTATCCACCCCGCCATCCAGTACGGCATTGAAATCTCCCCCCAGTACCAGAAGACCCAGGGTCAGGGTTAGAAAGATAGCGCTCAGATCTTTAAAGGTGTCGGGCTGAAGGCCAGGTGGCACATATATGGACAAAAAGGTGACCGTCTTACCCCCCAGCTGCCCCGAAATACCCGTCTTACCCCCCAGCTGCCCCGAAATACCAACATATCTGCCCCTCTGGTCTGACCATGTAGCCCGCAAAATGAATGGGAAGGAGTTTTTAAGAAGGATAACAACCCCTCTAGACCCGGATGTAAATCCAGCAAGTGCAACTAATTTGTATCCCCCTCTACGGAGAGCCATACACCGATTCCCAACAAGATGTGTCTCCTGTAACAAAGCAACCTCTGGGGAGTGTCTTCTGATTAGCTGGTTCACCATCCCTCTTTTGATCTTGTCGCCCAGCCCATTTACATTCCAGCTCAACACTTTCATCCCTGATCCCTGACTAGTATGAGACATTCACCCCACACCACTAACATCAAAATACAAGACTGTCACCTGATGCAAAGAAAAAATGTGTAAACAAAAGAAAACTCAAACTCAAAACAAATCACAATTCTGAACCCCATCCCCCCACCCTGCACCCCTGCATACAGCTAACGCTCATCCCCAACTAGCAGTGTGCCTGTCACCCTCAATCTAATCTACAGTTAACTAAAAGTAGAAAACAGAGGAGAACCATCTGGCAGGTCCACTACACCTTTCCCCTCCTCCCCTGACCCATCATAGCCACCCCTGCACTTTTCGATTCACCGAAATAATTTGCTGGACTCAGCTAGGCAAGGGATCCAATTACGTGCCCCCTTCAAACCTACAGCCACTTACTACAGATGATAGCCCCATTACATCCCCGCAGTTACGAAGTCATTGTTCATCCGCCTCTGCTTGGTCTTGAGTCTCTGAGCCTGGCATTTGGGCATTATCCAACCAGTCCGCTGCCACATCAGGAATGTCACAGTACCAGGCCTTCCCATTGAGCTCTACTCGAAGGCGGGCTGGAAACATCATGGCGTATTTTGTACCCTTGTCTCTCAGTTTCTTTTTTTACCGCCAAAAAGCCCTGCAGTTGCTTTTGTACCGTTTGGCTAAAGTCCGGGAAGAATGAGAAGGTCGCGTTTTCGAATCCCAATGGAGCTGCGTCTCGAGCCGTCTGAAGGATTACATCCCTGTCTCGCAAATTAAGAACTCTAGCAATCATAGGACGGGGGTTCGCCCCCGGTCGAGGTCAACCAACCGGGACCCTGTGGGCACGCTCAACCGTAAAGAAGTTGCTAAGACCTTTAGGTTTGAGATGGTTGAGAAGGGATATAAGGTATTTATCTATGTCCACGCACCTCTAATAATGATAGAGCATGCAATATAACTGCAGGACACGGCGGTCCTTGGTGGAGAAATCTTGACTTAGATTCAAACAAAGGAAAACTGTTAATATGTCACAAGCTCAGTAACTTTAAAACTTAATAGAAGTTTGCAAATAATAAATTCATTTGCCTGACTGTTTTTGTCTCTATGTACTACTTTTACAGATCACGCCCTTAGTTGCGATTTTAAAAGAAATTAGGTTGTGCTCTTATATAGAAGGGTTTTATTATCTATCATCTTTGGCCACATGTGATATATGTATTAGGGTTTCCAACTTTATCAAAGTATCTTTGGCAATTAGGAAACGGTATTAAGCCTTGCTACTGAACGCGATTAGAGTAAAACATTTTCATACATAACCCAAAGCACTGATGTACCTTTATGGAGGGAGCCGTAAAATGAAATTATGATGAGTGCCTTGTAACATAGACTGTAAATTTTATTAGAGGAAAGTTTTACGGTCTATATTTCTTCCGCCTTTTCTATAATGAATTGACGTGTATAAACTGTTTATTTGGCTGCTTTGTAAATAGTTGTTTGAAATAATAATCCAGTATAACTATTTTATGAATTTTTATGGTCCTTGTTCAAAATTAAATAAGTATATCTTAACTTGATTGATGAGACTGGAATGAATTGTTCATTTTGCTGCTTTGTATATAGACTTCTGAACTAATAATTTGTTGTGAAAGTTTTTATGAACTTTTATGGTTTTCGTTTGAAACCGAATAAAGTTGTCTTGACTTGACTTGACAAGAGTAATTGCATCTAGTCGCTAATAACTGTGGGCTCCTTAATGAGATGTCATCAGTGATGTCATCAGTGATGTCATTTGAGATGTCATCAGTGATGTCACTGACCATGTCATGAATTATGTAATATGTGACATCATCAGCAGTGGATTGCGGGTGCGCGAAATATAGTTAGTACAACTAACTATATAGGAGCAATTTCAATGGTTTTTTAAATGCTAATTCCTAACTATATAAGGCCTGAAACCTATGGTTTTTTAAGTGAATTTGCAAGGTTTTTAAAATGCTAATTCCTAACTATCTAAGGCCTGAAACCTATGGTTTTTTAAGTGAGTTTGCAAGGTTTTTTAAATGCTAATTCCTAACTATATAAGTCCTGAAACCTATGTTATTTTAAGTGAATTTGCAAGGTTTTTTAAATGCTAATTCCTAACTATATAAGGCTTGAAACCTATGGTTTTTTCAGTGAATTTGCAAGGTTTTTTAAATGCTAATTCCTAACTATATCAGGTGTGAAACCTCTATTTTTTTTCAATAAATTTCAAAGGTTTTGTAAATGCTAAGTCTTTGTTAGCGCATCTGTTTTCCCTCTATTTTATTACTCTCTGGCTAGATTGGGCATAATCGTCTTTCATCTAGTATGCAGGGTTATTTCTGGAGCTGTGGTATAGATGTTGCAAATCTGATTATCTTGTGAATTTTTACAGCTATATAAGAGATATCCTTAATAAAGAAACTTCATTGGTTATCTTTTGCCACTTTGTAATTTGAGAGTGGCTAACACAATGTCCTTAGGCGGCATCATGAACGCGTTATTTTCATTAATATATGGAAGAAACTTCATTTTTTATTTGATTAGGGTCAATGGACCTGGCAACAGATTGCAGTGCTACTTTGTAATCTGAGAGCGGCTAATACTATGTCCATAAACGGCATCGTGAATGCGTAATTTTTCATTAATATTTGGTATTAGAATACTATTGATAATCATCATAACATTTAAAAAGATTTTCTTTTTTCTAAAGTGCAAGTAAACCTGGAGCATGATGAAGTTGTTCCTGTAAGACCTTCGCGGAGGTCTCGGGACTCAGGGTCAACTGGGCCAAGTCCGGAATATACTCGTTCGGCCGGGACCAGGAGGAGTGCGATGTGCACCTTGGAGGGGCCCGGCTCGCTTGGTACCCAACCACGTTTAAATACCTTGGGCTACACATCTACAGAGACCCACAGGACATACTGGAGGGCAACCTGGTGCGTGCCATTTCCTCCTTGCGAGCCCAGATGTCCTTCTGGAAAACTCTGCCGCTGAACGTGCCCAGCCGGATAGCTCTTTCCAAAATGATAGCGCTCCCCAGGCTACTCTATCACTTCGCGAATATCCCTACGTATGTCCCCACACGGATATTCCGTGACCTGGAATCAATGCTTCGCGGCTTGATCTGGAACACGGGTCGCCCACGGGTGGCGCTGGCTAAGCTGTACTCCCCGACTGCGGAGGGAGGATTGGCTGTCCCCAACATGGAGCTGTATTACCTAGCTGCACAGCTCCAATGGGTAACGTACTGGCTCAGCGGTACGCATCTAGACGATACGGCCTCCGCAGACTACCAATGGACCCACCCCCAGGTTTGCGCCCTGTTTCACCCGTTGACCAAGGGACCCCGTCCTCTACCCTTGCATATGGCCGTGGCCCGCAAATGCTTTATCCGTAGCCTGAAACTGACACAAAATGTCAGATCATATGCTCCTGCCCTCCCCCTGTTAGGCACCCCCAGGAGGAGCGGGATGGTAACGTCGCGCAACCTGGAACACTGGACCACAGCCGGAGTAGAGACCATGGGCGACCTGTATGCTGACGGGGCCCTGCTCCCGTTTGCGGAACTATCAGCAAGCACGGGACTGCCGGCTGGGCAATTCCTACTCCACGCGGCGGTTCTGCGGGCATACACTGATCCCTGGGGAGACATCCAGGAGGAGACACCGATGCACCACCTGATCCAATATCTACATGTAATGGGCAGAGGCTCACACATCACGCATTGGTTAGCGCAGGCGCTTCTCATCCACACGCAACAGCCCACGCAGCAGATCAGGGCTAAATGGGCAGCGCAGGGAGGGACTGGACAGATAAGGAGTGGAACCTGATCCTAGCCGGCCCTGTGAATGTCCCCCGCAACTCCCGCTTCCGTATCATCCAGCTGTACATATTGCACCAGGCATATCTGACACCGAATAGAATAAATAGATACTTCGCGATAGACACTGCCGTTTGTCCCAGATGTGACCTGCTGGGTGCAGACATCCTACACATGCTTTGGCACTGCCCAACCCTGGCCACGTATTGGGGGGAGGTGATATCACTCCTGATTCACAGCACGGGCCCGGGACTGCCTGACACGTGGGAGGCGTGCATTCTCGGGTTATATAAAAGAACCAAACTAAACAAGACGCAGGCACGGTTCTGGGATCTGGGCCTCATCACGGCCAAACGGCTGCTCACTAGGCATTGGAAGCGGCGGGAACCACCCACCCCGGCACATTGGTTCACATCCTTCACAAACTGGGCCAGGGCAGAAGGCACGGCACTTTACCGGGAAGAAATAGCAGGCCTGAGGCAGTTCCCGATCGCGCAGCTCTGGGATGGCATCCTGGGGTCCCTGCAGGGGGAGGGCGCTGTCAGAGGGCTCACATAGAGTAAGCGCCACTGGGAGTGGGCCACAGAGGCTACAGCTCCGTTGACGGAACCACCGCACACCGTGCCGCCCACCCCCCCAACCCAGACACAGATAACCCAGCGCGCAGACCTCAGACACGGCCGGCCACCCACACAGGCGCTCACCAGCAGTCATCGCCCGGCGACACGCCCCCAGCACAGAGTCGTTGACACCGCCCCCGCAAGTACACTCCACCCCCCCTCACCCCCTTCCCCATATATGTTCACACGTTTGTAGTATCGGACCCCCTGCTCACCGGCGGTGGCCTCTCCAACCCCCCACGACACGGTGGACGGACGCCGCCAACGGCGCCCCAGGCAGCGAACACAGGCGCAGATGCCGCCTGATACACCAACAGCTAGGCTAATCCGCCTGACTGCTACACGCGCCACTAACCAGGCCGGCGGCCGGCGAAGCACCACGGCCCTAAGGAGCTGTCCCACTTTAAGTCCGAGATCACTCGCGCATGCACAACACTGGCCCCCTGATGTACTGGAGCATCATCGACATACACCACACTGACCAGAGGGGTCTCCTACCAGCACTGTGCAAACAGGACAGCCTTGACGCGGCGCAGCCGCGAAAGGAACATTGGGATATGCTGATACGAACTGTACTGTTTAGTTTGCTGAATTTGTGGTTTAGTTCTAGAAAAACTGAAAAACAAGACGTCATTTATGGAACTATTCTTTTACTGATTAAAGGTAATGTGACCATACTGCCTGTGCTCTAACATGCCAGAGACACGAGGAGCGCAACAACACGCCCTCCTGTGCAGACCAGCGCACTCACGATTTACCGTTCTTTTGCAGCCGGCCCGCAGGGTTGTAGGCTTTGCTATATGTACTGCACTTTTGAACATTAATAAACGTCTTTAAAAAAAAAAAATGATGAAGTTGTTCCTGTAATCGTATATATGATGTTTCCTTATTTTTTTTTACGACGATCTTTGTTTCATCTCGTCAGACGTCAGAAAGTCGTAATTATTCCTGGAGCCCGTATTAAACTGAAACTTTGTCTATTAAGCTCATTGTCTATTAACTACTCCCGTTTCCAGCCAAAGTCATCGAGAAGACCGTCAACAAACAGCTGGCCGCCTTCCTCGAGACGAACGGATCCCTCGACCCCTCACAGTCCGGCTTCCGAGCCAACCACAGCACCGAGACCGCCCTCATCGCCGCCACCGACGACATCCGAGCCCTGATGGACAACGGAGAAACAGCGGCCCTCATCCTCCTAGACCTCTCCGCAGCTTTCGACACGGTCTGCCACCGCACCCTAGTGCAGCGCCTCAGCAACGTCGGAATCCAGGAGAAGGCACTGGAATGGATCGTCTCCTTCCTCGACGGAAGAAAGCAGAGAGTCCGCCTACCACCGTACAAGTCAGAGGCCACCGAAGTCATCTGCGGCGTCCCTCAAGGCTCCTCGCTGAGCCCTACCCTCTTCAACGTCTACATGAGCCCCCTCGCGGCCATCGCACGCCAACACAACCTCAACATAATCTCCTACGCCGACGACACTCAGCTGATCCTCTCCCTGACCAACGACCCCGCCGCCGCCAGAACCAACCTGCACGAAGGGATGAAAGAGGTAGCCGAGTGGATGACACCAGCCGCCTGAAACTGAGCTCAGACAAGACGGAGGTCCTCATCCTGGGCTCCTCTCCCTCCGCCTGGGACGACTCCTGGTGGCCCCCAGCCCTGGGCACCGCACCCAAACCGACGAACCACGCACGCAACCTGGGCTTCATCCTGGACTCCTCCCTCTCCATGACCAGGCAAGTCAACGCCGTCTCCTCGTCGTGCTTCAACATCCTGCGCATGCTTCGGAAGATCTTCTGGTGGATCCCCACGGAGACCAGGAAGACCGTCACCCAGGCCCTTGTCACCAGCCGACTGGACTACGGCAACGCCCTCTACGCCGGAACCACCGCCAAGCTCCAGAAGAGACTCCAGCGGATCCAGAACGCCTCAGCCAGACTCATCCTCGACATCCCACGAAACAGCCACATCTCCGGACACCTGAGAGACCTGCACTGGCTCCCCGTCAACAAAAGAATCACCTTCCGGCTCCTCACCCACGCACACAAAGCCCTACACGATCAAGGCCCGAGCTACCTCAACAACCGAATCGACTTCTACGCTCCCAAACGGCACCTCCGATCAGCCAGCCACGCCCTCGCCGCCGTCCCACGCATCCGCAGAGCGACAACAGGAGGAAGGTCCTTCTCCTACCTGGCCGCCAAGACCTGGAACTCCCTCCCGGCTGACCTGCGCCTGACCCAAGACCACCTCGCCTTCAGGAAGAAGCTCAAGACCTGGCTGTTCGAGCAGTAACGGCACCCCCCCCCCCTTAGCGCCTTGAGACCCTACGGGTAGGTAGTGCGCTCTATAAATGTCTTTGATTGATTGATTGATTAACTAATTTGTAGTTAGTTTGCGTTCCATTTAGGCTAACAGGGTCTGATTTTATTTTCATATATATCGGCGTTTTTTTCGTACACGGCCGTCTTAATTATTTTTGACGGAGTATAAATTGGTATCTCATTGGCTGTAATTTAACCGGAAACAGTTCATTACCGGATGTGTTATTTTGTTTTTGCCGGATACCGGATACACTTTGCACAACCGGATATAATATATCTGATTGGCTGCAGTGGCGGACGTGAAGGAGAACCTATACTGGGCAATCTTTGAGGCTTACAGGCGTGCGCATTAGACAATGCGGACCTGAATGGGAGCATATAGCTATTACTGATGGCGCGAAAACGCTGGCGCTTTTGATTGGTTCAATGATGATTTAAAGGGAAGTTTGGAGTTCGGCTTCTTTGCACGCTGTCGGGATCACACGCCAGACGTCGCCTGCCGAGACTCCCCTGCTTGTATTGGAACAACCTGTTTTTATGCTCTCAAGGTGAGGTGCTGATGATAATAGTCGTACTGACTTCTGGGTAGTGGATGCGTTTCATCTTTGGGTTTTTTGCTTTAATAATGATGTTACTCGAGCCCTGCCTCATTTGTGTATTTTTTCTTTTGTAGCAGAATTCGACTTGAATACTCAACAGTTGCGATTATAATTAGTGCTGAATATCGTCTTTGCTCTAGGTGAGAACCTGAAACGGTTTGGGTTGTATAGTCATGGGAATATGTTGAGATCTTTAATGTTGTACACTCACATTTGTGTTTTTGGAATATACAAATTTAATATTAACAGGGAGACATCTGTATTATATCAGTTGTGGATCTTGCTATTGTGATTTAGTGGATGTTTTTTGACGGGGCAGGTTGTTTATGATATCTCAGCTCCAGTTTTCTAGATATCTTTAATAGTTTATCCCCCCTCCTACTGATAATGTTGTTTGGCATTTATTAGGAATAAGCTTTGATACTAGACATATTCTTTTTTTCTACACAGTGATTTCAAGCGTAGAGACTGAATCCATATTATAAATATTGAAAGGGGAGCTCAGGCATAGACACTCTATCCGTGTTAATATCAGGTGAGATACCCTCCTTTGTGCAGCATATATATGAGGAAACTTCACGGTTGAATATATGTTGTCTCTATCTTATAGGATTTAGTAGACGATAAGTATTGTATATATTAATGTCTTAATATTTGTTTTATCTCAATTTGTATGATATGCAAACAAGGTGTTTATGTCATATTTCATCCCCCAAAAATGTTTTTCACTTAGGTGTATCACAGTAGGACCAATCAAGTATTAAGGACAAGGTCTCGTCATGAAATAAGATATACACTTACAGGAGGTAGGGAGGACTATTCTTTACCTAGAACATTTATTTCTTTTTTTTAAGAGTTCTGGTGGTATAAGAAACACTTGTTATAATTGCTTTGTCCATTTGTTTTTGAATAGATTGTTATATAGGCAGGTGTCGCATTAGCTTTTTCTGTTGCACTTTGTGTATTCAAACCTGTCAACTTGGCATATGTGAATAATAGATTAATTTATTAATGTAATACTCTTCTATGTTTTGATATTTACAGCCCTGATGATGTCCATCTGTGGACGAAACGCGTCGGCTGTTTTTGTTACGGTTTCAAATATTGAAGAATTGCTACTGCTTTGAACAACATCATCTCTGTGAAAATCATCAAATAAATGAACATTTTCTGAATTCACTTTTGTGAGCCATTGGACTTTGTATGAATCAGTCGCTCCCTCAATTTATTGTATTCTCTTAATTCTATTAGCGGATAACGTTTATATATGTTATTATCCTTCTGGGACCACCTGAGCAGCCATCTTGTTTCTCAGGAGAAGTGAGGCACAAGAGAGCACAAAACAAGAGTGGAAAATGCGAAAAGGGGGCAGGGTTAAGACCCCCTGACCCCCTAGCCCTTCTCAGGGGGTCCCAGAAGGACCACCAAGTGCAAAGAAAATGTAATTTTTCTTTTAAATCGCGGGGTACGCGCACCAACATTCTATTGAGAATAACTTTGGCGCCGATTGAGGAATCTGTGTGTAATTTTCCAGAATTTTGGCCAGCTCCGCTCCGCTCCTTCCCTGGAAGTTTCGGGGGGATTCGTCAAGCGGGGGCTGAAAGAGGGGTCCCAAAACATGTTTTCCCCATGTTAATTTCCATAGGGACCTTTAGACACGGCTACAGCCCGAACGGCTGAATGGAATTACACCAAACTTGGCAAAATGGTAGGGCCCGGTATGCAGATGTGCCTTTGCTATGTTTGATGAAAATCCCTCCAGTAGTTCTTGAGAAAATTGAATTTGAAATTTTTCAAATGGCATTTTCTATGGGACCTTTAGACACGGCTACAGCCCGAACGGCTGAACGGAATTACACCAAACTTGGCAAAATGATAGGGACAGGTATTCAGTAGTGCCTTTTCTATATTTGGTGAAAATCCCCCCCCAGTAGTTGTTGAGAAAATTGAATTTGATCAAATTATATATCTATATGCGCTCACCGTACGCTCACTGTATGCGTACGGTACGCGTACCGTACGCTTACATGCGCGTATCCTTACGTGTGCAAGCGGGTTTCTGATTGGCTGGCAGTCGACTGTCAACATTCCAAACTGTCCAAACCAGGAAGTGTTGGCCACCATCTTGTTTTTCAGGAGAACTGAGGCACAAGAGAGCCCAAAACAAGACAGGAAACTACGAAAAGGGGACAGGGTAGAGACCCCCCAAACCCTCTAGCCCTGTTAAGGGGGTCCCAAAAGGACCCTCAAGGGCAAAAAAAAAAGATATCACGGGGTACGCGCACCGCGCAATTTCTTTGCACTTGGGGGTCCTTCTGGGACCCCCTGAGAAGGGCTAGGGGGTCAGGGGGTCTCAACCCTGCCCCCTTTTCGCATTTTCCACTCTTGTTTTGTGCTCTCTTGTGCCTCACTTCTCCTGAGAAACAAGATGGCTGCTCAGGTGGTCCCAGAAGGATAATAACATATATAAACGTTATCCGCTAATAGAATTAGCATTTACAAAGCCTTTGAAATTTATTGAAAAAAAGTAGAGGTTTCACGCCTGATATAGTTAGGAATTAGCATTTAAAAAACCTTGCAAATTCACTGAAAAAAACATAGGTTTCAAGCCTTATATAGTTAGGAATTAGCATTTAAAAAACCTTGCAAATTCACTTAAAAAACCATAAGTTTCAGGACTTATATAGTTAGGAATTAGCATTTAAAAAACCTTGCAAACTCACTTAAAAAACCATAGGTTTCAGGCCTTATATAGTTAGGAATTAGCATTTTAAAAACCTTGCAAATTCACTTAAAAAACCATAGGTTTCAGGCCTTATATAGTTAGGAATTAGCATTTAAAAAAACATTGAAATTGCTCCTATATCGTTAGTTGTACTAACTATATTTTGCGCACCCGCAATCCACTGTTGATGATGTCACATATTACATCATTCATGACATGGTCAGTGACATCACTGATGACATCACTGATGACATCTCAAATGACATCACTGATGACATCACTGATGACATCTCATTTGACATCACTGATCACATCACTGATGATATCATTCATGTGATAATACGATGCACCTCCTCACACTCTAATATAACCTTTGATACACCCAGTGTTAAATACAGACTACCATTCTTGAAACCATTGACACACCAATACCAGTTACTACATACGCACTCACTGATTGCTAGGTCTAAACACACATTCACTCATTCACCCATAGAACCACTCATACATACAGTCACTCATCAATACAACACTATCATATGCACTCATACACCTATACAGACACTCACACACTGCCACTCATCCATGGAGTTACTCACACACCTAGTCAGTCGTGCAAAGAATCAATCACACTTCCATTTCCTCAACTATACAGTTGTACACACAACACCTTAGTTATTCAAACATATACTAACACATGCTTACTCTCTTATACAATCACTGATACAAGTACACAATGATCCATATAGCCACTCGCACATTCACTGGCTCTCATGTATAGTCATTTATATATGCCAACTCTCACATGTACTGTGTTTTACATACGTACTTACTTGCACATGCAGCACTGAGATATCCATTCACTCACCAAGACACCCATGCACACAGTCAACCGCCCATACAGCTGTTTCAACATGCACTCTTGAACTCATACATCAAGTGAATCAACTGCTCACACAACTATGCACAGCGTCACACACCTCCCAGCCACCCACACACACACTCAGTATCCCATTCAAATACTTGGGCAACCAATCAATCACCCATATAGCCACTCATATAGCTACTGATCAACACATGCAGCAGCTTACACAACAACAGACATACTGATGCACACATTCAGACAGTTTAGTCACTAACCCATGCATTTAGTAAGACACATTTAATCACTCACTCATACAGTCAGTCACGCACCTACTAAATCCTTCATCCAGACACTTATACATCCACTCATTCTTCTATATGTAAAACATATTTAAACTTTACAGAAACACACAGTCACTGGATGATGTCATCAGTGATGTCATCAGTGATGTCAAATGTGATGTCATCAGTGGTGTCATCAGTGATATAATTTGAGAGGTCATCAGTGATGTCATCAGTGATGTCACTGACCATGTCATGAATGATGTAATATGTGACATCATCAGCAGTGGATTGCGGGTGCGCGAAATATAGTTAGTACAACTAACTATATAGGAGCAATTTCAATGGTTTTTTAAATGCTAATTCTAACTATATAAGGCCTGAAACCTATGTTTTTTTTAAGTGAATATATATATTTATATTTATATATTTATATATATATATATATATATATATATATATATATATATATATATATATATATATATATATATATATATATATATATATATATATATATATATATCACCAAGTTTGCCATTAGTGATAAAGACGCACTCCCATGTAGACAAAAAATGATTTATTTTCAAGCAGGAAGTCTAGTGCTTCCACAGAGAATTTTTCTCAGATGTTTTAAAGTTCGACTGGAGGGAAAGCAAATATAGAAACCACCAGCACCACAATGCAGCTGACAGGTAACCCACCTGAGGGCAATAAAAATCAAAGCGAGATAAGGTTTCATTCGTTTGTGATTTTGAAATGTGCAGCCTGTGATCAAGGATTTGTGAGAGTCTGAAACATGACAGGAATAAATGCATGGATTTAAAAAAAGTATGCTTTGCTTGTGTTTTAAAGGAAAACCTCATGAGGAGTGCAACTTCAGTTTTGGGACAGAAGCGGAGTGATTTATACCGCAGTGTAGCCGGTAGGTATGCACCACTGCTGAATGCAATGCAGGTCCATGACTTTGACTGGGCAAAGTCACTTACGGAACGTGAGTGAACATAAAATTAATATTTTACTGGCATAGTTGATAGCCCACTGGAGGGCGATAAAAATGTTTTAAAGTTTGACATTAACAAACTCCCACTGGAGGGAAAGCAAATATAGAAACTACCAGCACCACAATGCAGTTGGCAGGTAACCACCTGAGGGCAATAAAAATCAAAGCGAGCTGAGGTGTTATTTGTTTGTGATGTTGAAATGTGCAGCCTGTGATCAAGGACTCATGATGGTCCGAAACGCGTAAGGAATAAATGCATTGATTTAAAAAAGTATGCTTTGCTTGTGTTTAAAGAAAACTTCATGATGTGTGCAACTTCAATTTTGGGACAGAAGCAGAGTGACGAATCTTCACAAAATTTTCATAACTAATGGGGCGGTCATGTCAGCTGCTGTCATGAACATCTTAGAGTGCTCCATAAAGCGGGGGCCGAAAAAAGGGGGACGTCCCAAAATGCTTTTTCTGCATGCTAATTTCCATAGGAAAGTTTTGAGGCGACTACAGCCTGAACGGCTGATAATGGTCCTGGAGGGGGGCTGCTCGGCCCCCTCCTTTGAAAAAAAAAATGGCCCGAGCCTGGGGCTTGGGGCCAAAATTGGCCAAGAGAGGAGGGTCCACGGCCGCATCCCCTTTAAAAGTAAAATATAAACAAAGGCCTAGCCTCGGGGATGGGGTAAAAAAAAATTAAACAATGGGTCAGGCCCTGGGGATGGGGTCCCCGAGCCCAAAAGGGTCAAGGAATGGGGGACCACACAGACCCCTTCCTCAAATAAATACAACATTGGGAATCCGGAAACTCCCAGGGACCCTCAGGAGCCAAGGGGACTTCATCCCCCAAATAGTAGTGCACCAGGAGGCACGTTTGCAGAGTGGAGGTGAAAGACAGCGTGGCCACTAAAAACCACTCAGTAAACCCACTGTGTGGGACTTGCTGGAGGTAACAGGTGGGGTAGTTGGCCTACAAGCACCCTCAATAGCCAAGGGGACTTTATCCCCCTACTAGTAGTGCTCAGAAGGTGTGTTTGTAGAGTGGTGGAGAAAGAGGACATGGCCTGCTATCAGATCTTAGCAATCCTGCTATAAGGGACTTAGTGGAGGTAATAGGAGGGGTCGTTTGGTCCCCAATTACGTCCTTTTGACCAGCTACCCCTCCTGATACCTCCAGTAAGTGCCACACAGCAGGATTGCTGAGATGGTGTCAGAGGCCAAGCTCCTTTCTCCACCACTCTGCAAACATGCCTTCTGGTGCACTACTAGTTGGGGGATAAACTCCCCTTGGCTCCAGTGGGGCCTTGAGGGCTAAGGAGCCCTCCTGGTCCCTCCTGTAAGTCCTACGCAGCGGAATTCCTGAGAGCTAGTCGGAGGCCCAGCCCCCTTTCTCCACCATTCTGAAAACGTGACTACTAGTTAAAAAGCCTTAGACATTCACTAAGAAAAACAAAGGATACAGGGACGTTATAGTTAGGAGTTATCATTTAAAAAAACCTTCGAAATTCCCTGAAGAAAAACAAATGTTTAAAAATTCTTAAAAACAGACAGAAAAAAACAAAGGTTACAAGGACAAGGATGTTATAGTTAGAAAATAGAATTAAAAATTCACTCTATATATGTACCCTTTCAGGCATAGAGTGATGCATAAATTATGCAAAGAATAAGTAGAGAACTCTGGGAAGTTCTCAAGTTTAGGTGGAAAGCAGCTCCTTAATAGAGCACCCTCAACACCAGTGACACTCTAGATCTGCTCACCTCAAATGTGTGCTTTTTTATCAAAGTCTTTAAGCATAGGATTAGCACAGTGCCATCCACACTGAGAGAGAAAGGGACAAAGTATTTTGCAATTTCTACAGCAAAGTCTTTAAGCATAGGAATAGCACAGTAATGTCCATGGCGCGCTGTATAGTGACAAAAGCCTTTTACCACTCCAGGCACAGCATTACAGCTTTGAATTGGTAAAGGACCAACCAAGCCAACCTGAAATTAATAAAAGCAACCCCTGACACGTTATTTGCTCTCATTAGAGCTTTTCAGAGAGGTAAAGCTTTGTCCAGACACAAGGGAACACCTAGTATAAGTCAAAATAATAGCCTTTTAGTCATAGAATGACTCATAAATTTAGCAAAAAAGACGCAGAGAACTCTGGCTAGTTCTCAAGATTAGGTGGAAAGCAGCTACGGAATAGAGCACCCTCTACACCAGCGACACTCTAGCTCTGCTCACCTCAAATGACTGCTTTTCTATCAAAGTTGTTAAGCATAGGATTAGCCAAGTGCCATCCACGCCGAGATAAGGGACAAACCATTTTGCCATTTCTACAGCAAAGTCTTTCGGAGGTGTCGGAACAAACTAGTCACAAAAACAGCAGTGAGCCATTGTGATTGAATGGAATACTGCAGAAGATCCTTCGGAAAATTATACATTCCCGAGCACATACCAGGAAGTCTTCTTCAAGAACAGTGCCATTCAAAAATAAACAAGCACAAGTTGCTTGACTACATGTAGCAGAAATATTAAACAGAGCACGATCATGATGAGATATCCATTTTGAACAAGATGTTGTTAAGGCCTAACTGAGGCCTATTTAGCATAAGCACTTTAACAGGTCATATTAAAATTGTTACAAACTCAATTGAATCGTATCAGTGTACCGATGCAAATTCTTCAGCTTCTTAAAGTATTTTTACCGACCTTGGCTGTTTTGGCCTGGAGGCCCATAGGAATGAATGGGAAGCCATTCACTATTACCAATTCAGTAAATACCGAATCAGTAATAGGGGGTGCATATTCAAGGGTGGCAGGGTGTCATATTGACTCCCTGTTGCACCCCTGAATCGGGCACGTGTGCACATGTGGCACACATACATGCCCTAAGGGCAGGTATGTCTGCTACATGGCACTTTTGGAAAAGGACAAATTTGCTTTTTCAAAGGTTTTCGATATTTACCACCAACTTGTATTTGGTGGTAAATAACAAATCCTTGACTCAGAAAGGCACTCACTTGAGTGCTCCCTACATTACGGATTCAGTAATTTACTGATTCAGTATTTTAAGGATTAGGTAATTTACCGATTCCTTAAATTACCGATTCAGTAAATTACTGAATACTTAAATTTGACCACCTACATCTCAAATGCCTAATACCGGTCGGTAACGGACGAAATTCGGTAATTTCGTCCGTTACTGACCGGTATTGGACTACCTACGTATGGCCTGTAGTCCTTTATCTCCCCATGCCTGGGAAAAAAACAGAATGTGACCCCGTGTAATGTAACTGGTGTTTATGTAAAGTGCTTCAATACCTTCGGGGCGAGTTTGCTCTAAATAAACTGCAAAATAAATACCAGGATCACTCACCAGCCCCCCTTCACCCGTAATTTGGGTCTATTTGCGCCCCTATTGGTATGTATGCATGAGGCCCATATGAAGCCTGTCTTTATGTCAAAGTGGAATTGAGAATCGCCTGTTACTGAGACATGAACCGGTTTTTAGGTTGAGCCTGGGCAGCGCATGCTCTGCTCTGCGAGCCATGCTAAATTGGAGTATGTACTTGTATGTACCCACTCTCCGCCCATATTTGTCATTGGCTTGTTTCATTGTCCTTCCTAAATGCTGGCTTCTGATTCGTTATTAGGCTTGTCAGTCTCTCCTTAGTACCGCCTTGTCTTCATTTGAAACCTCCCTTGAGAACTGGCCCTTTTACTTCAGTTGATACACAGTACCTCTTTAGTCTGTAAGCACTATTTTCTTTAATGAGTTTCTCTTACTGCAGGAGGTTCTCTCATGCACAGTTGTGACCACCGGCTTGTTTATTGAACTCGCAGCAAACGGGGAGCTCTTCAAGCGCCATGGGAGGCAGCAACTCAGCTATGCCTTCAAGCATTTTGAATGCAATAGGTCTTGTATTTGCGAGAGTTTAAACTATTGGCATTGTAAATGACAATGCCTTTTATTTATGTTTTAAAAACCAAAACATAAATAAAAGGAATTGTCATTTGCAATGCCAATAGCTCAAACTCGCGTAAATGCGAGACCTATTGCATTGCTGTTCACGCTTTTTCAATGTTTCATGCTTTTGATTATTTCAGTTACACCAATTTACTTTCTCCTTTGACGTAAAAAATATACATGTTAAAAATAACCCCCTCACAACATATCAGTTGAGCCTTAGTTTGGATGAATCAGATGTTAAGTTTGGTCCCTTAATCAATTAAGAATTGTTTACTTGTAAATATTTCAGGCTCACATATGTGATAAATGTTACAAAATAATCTGGACCAGTAGATGGTGCTCTCTGCTTAGCAGTTTCGCATATGCATTTTGTGAAGGCTCTCGATCATATTAAAGTTAGGCTTTTGCAACCTTGCAATATGAAGGCCAATAATTACATTTTTCAGAAGCTGTCATGAAAGCCCAAAGTGTCACTGTCGTTTAATAACCTTTTTCTTAACACCGCAATAATTAGGATGTAAATTGGATAATTACCCTGTATTCAGCCTCGTGCTTCATTCACAACGCATGAACCGTGGCTCTCTAAATGTGATGTTCTGTGTTACCCATTGCAAACATTCGGATCTAAGCATTCTGTACATTAATAAGGTCCTAGTCAGTAGATTATAATGCGTCCATGTAGGAAGGTGAGGCAGGGGTCTGTCCACGTGTATTAAATGAACAACCAGTGCTTAATTTGTGAAAAAATAAATGCCAGGGCTCTAGTCAGGAGGCCCCTGCAGCTTGCAACACCCATTGCTACTTCCAGCGCTGCCAATGACAGTACCTACAAAACTACTAACTAGCACACTGCTACTACAAATGTGATAATTCAGCCTATTCCAGGCCCCCAAAGCCATAAAACAAATAGCATGGGTGGCAGGTATTGGTTGTTTTTAATGCCTGCTGAATTAATAAACAATTGCTGTCCTGCTCATCTCTGAATTATACAAACAGTGCCACCATGTGGCAGCTGCCATAAGTGCTGGTGTTGACAATTATGGGCCAGATGTAGGTAAAAAACATTTACCGATTTTAAAATACCGAATTGTACCGATTCGGTATTTCAAAATCGGTAAATGGTATGTAGGTCCCAACATCTGGATTCGTTACCGAATCCTTAACACTTCTTTAATTACCGATTCGGTAAATACCGAATCGGTAATGCCCATTCATTCCTATGGGCTTTGAAGCCCATAGGAATGATTAGGCATTACCGATTCGGTATTTACCGAATCGGTAATTAAAGAATTCACAAGGGTGCAGGGGGTGTCACTTTGACACCCTCTGGCACCCCCAAAACAGGCACAGGTGCCAGGTGGCAGGCATACCTGCCCTAAGGGCAGGTCTGCCTGTCACATGACATAGGTGTGCATGCACACATGTGCATGCACACCGGAATCGGTATTTTACAATCAAATTGGTTTTGATGGTAAAATACCGATTCGTAAAGGCTCCTGGGACTCTGAAGAGTCCCACCTACATATGGGTGGCTTCAAATCGGTAAATTTACCGATTTTGTATTTTACCGAATCGGTAAAATTACCGAATCGGTAATTTTACCGATTCGGTAAAATATTGCCCCCTACATGCCAAAACTTGTAAACCGGTCGGTAACGGCCGAAAATACCGATTTTCGGCCGTTACCGACCGACCTACATCTGGCCCTAAGTGCCTGTGCTGAGCACGGGAAACCACCAGCTTAAAATAAGCACTGACAATAGCGCACACAGTAGGGCAATGCCAGTCAATTATATGATATTGCTTAAAATATGTGATGCTTCTGTCCTCTGCTCCATGCATGTGAAGGTGGCAGTGAAATTTGTGTGGAAAGTGGAGAACGGCAAAAAAAAAAAGCAGGGCCTGGTTATATAGATTGCACCAGCTCAAAAATGAATGTTTGCGCCATTGTGGGGTTTGAATGTTGGTGCAGGTTTTGGTGCGATATTGCTCTATTGCATTCAATGTATTGCATTGTAATTGCATTTATATAGTGCTTACTACCCCTCTTTACTTAAAGCACCATGCTGCTCCAGATTTCAAAGTCAGTGCTTAATCCAGTAGTAATAATTGGTTCTTGTGGGTTATCGAAATTAATTTTGTGCTTTCAAGGAAAGCATTCCATGCATTTTCTCCAGTTTTTTGTGGTAGATTAAATTAATTGGGGGTTAGATGTGATAATTAGTGGGGGCTATATGATGTAATGCAATTGATTTGTTGGATTAAAAGATGGCAAACGTAGGTTAGGTATTTTTAGATTGTAGGGAGTGCTTTCAAAGATGCAAAGGTTGTGATCTATGAATTAAGTTGTGTGCAATTTGGAGAAATACAATATCAGAGTTTAAGTCAGCTATGCGTGTAGCATAGAGCATTCTGAGAGAGAAGGAATGCCGTAGATGGAGGAAAAGAGGGTAATTTGAAAGAAATAAAAACTGCAACGATTGGTCCTTCTAAAGTCAAGGTCAATTTTTCATGTAGTGTTTCATGGACATAGAGGGGGCTTTTTGGGATATGCACTCTGGGAATGCAAAACAGTAGAAATAAACACTGTTTGCCTTTGAGATTGCACTGCACTTTACCTATTTTTAAAAAGAAGACAGTTTTGTAGGAATACATACCTTTTAAAGTGTTTTACTGTTGAAAGATAAAATTGTACTGCTGCTCATAACGTCGGAACACTTGCGAGATGAGAGCTGTGTTGTTACCTGGGAGGGGAGGAAAAGGAGCCTTCCGGGTCGGACAGCTACAGAAGCCATTTTTAGGTCGAGCATTCAAGAGCTCTTGTATATACTTTAGTATATACTTATATGTGTATGTACTTTGTGGGCTCTGGAGATCAGCCCTAGGACTTGTCTGCTTCTGCGTAGGGACTTATTTTCTGTTCAACTGCCTCTATTTAACTGTCTTGATAGAAAACGACCAGTAGAGGTCAGTAAAATACCAGAATTGCTTTCTGCTTGTTCAACTGGCTCTATTTAACTGGCTTGATAGAAGACGACCAATAGAGGTCAGTAAAGTACCAGAATTGCTTTCTGCCTAGGGGCTTTCTTTTTTTTATTTTTCCGGCTACTGCCTCTCTTTAACTGTCTTGGTAGAAAACGACCAGCAGAGGTTAGTAAAATACCAGAATTCCTTTAGCATTCTCTAGATTCCAGTCTATTAAAATTGTCTTCCACAAGCATCCATAGACAGTAATATTTTTTAAAATCTTGTATTTTCAGTTATATGGCCACCGAAGGCCCAGATTTTATATTAAAAACAGAGCTTTAAACTATACTATTTCCCGCTGAAAGGCAATATTTCTCTCCATATGTTCCCATACCTGTCATGTTACGCAGTTTGGTGCTTACCTTCCCTCCATGTTAAAGAACAGTAGATGTTTCAGCACCCAGGCTAATATGCTGCATAGCTACATGCATATAAGGTCCCAAAAGCGAGACCGATTGCATTGCAAATGCTTGGTTACTGCGTGCTCTAGTGATCGCCGGGGAACATGTATAAAAGCAGACATGCTGAAGCAACAGTAGGAGGTTGGTCTGTGAACAGCACAGTTTTCTTTTGTAAATTGCACTTTACCTATTTTTAAAAAGAAGACTGGTTTTTAGGATCAAATTACTTTTAAAGTGTTGTACTGTTGAAAGATAAAACTGTACTGCTGCTCATAACGACGGGGCACTTACGAGGTGGGAGCTGTGTTGTTACCTGGGAGTGTAGGAAAAGAAGCCTTTTGGGTCGGACAGAGAGAGATGCAATTTTTTGGTTAGTGCGTGCTCTAGTGGTCGCCGGGGCTCATGTTTGAAAGCAGATATGCTGCGCGGATGCGCCGGTTGTGCACCAAAGGCAAGCCCGTCTGCGCCTGTCAGAGTCCTGGAAGTGTCCAGCACCAGCCATGCTGCTCGGGAGCACTCGGACAGTAAGATATACATTAGGTATAGCAGAGATTTACTTATGAGCCTTGCTCCGGCTACCAAATATCAAATGGAGCCATGGGATCCCTCTTCTAGGCTGAATGTTAGCTGCATAGATTGCAACTTCCAACTCACTGTTCTGAGTGGAAAGCAAGTTTGTTACCTGAGCGGTTCAACTAGGAACGGTGCTACTCTAGTTCGCGGTGCATTGATTAATGCATGTTTGATGCAAAAATGCGCTGACAATATTTATGATCTTCTAGAGGTAAGTAGTCTTGATCTTTTATGTATAATGGAAACTTGGCAATCTGATGGTTCTAATCCCTCTATTGCTAATGCCATTCCCAAGGGTTTTAAAATTTATAAAATAGACATCCAGGTGGGGAGGGGTGGCAGTCTGGCCATTATCCTTCGAGAGGATTGGTGCTGACAACGCTTAGAGATGAATGATCTGTTGGGTGCAGAAGCCATGGGCTTCTGCATTTCTCTATGGCCCCAGCACTCAGTAGCTGGAGTTTTTCCTTATAGGACACCGGGACTGGCTGGCTCTTTTCTGAAATCATTAAATTAAGCAATTACTCACTTAGCTCTAAGATACTCACATTTTATGCTTTTAGGTGATTTTAACTTACACCTGGACAATTTAACTGACACTGAGGCCTTGGATGTCTAAGAAATTATGAAATCCCTGAGCTTAAACCAATACGCAGTGAAACCGACTCATCAATGTGGTCATACCCTGGATAAGTCTTCTCCAATGTTGCAATACGAATGAATGATCCATAGCCCTTGATTTGGTCTGATCACTATCTAATTAGGTTTGCCTGGCAGCTTCCAGGATAATTAGACCCTGCTCCAGTTGGGTTGATCCGTAGCGGGAAATCTTTTAATAAGATCGATACGTTGGAATTCATGAATATTCTAACACAACATATCCCACCTTCTCAGGTGTACTTGAGGACGATGTCACAAAGTGTGATAATTTAATTAGAAATGCCACTGCTGACCTAGCACCGGTTCTCCAGAGTAGAGTAAATAGAAGGATGCCTTCCAGCCCATGCTTCTTGTCGCCCTTTAAGCAGAAAACAAAAAGCTGTAAGATGCTAGAACGAAAATGGAGAAAGGAATACAATTTAGCGGATAAAGAGACTTATAAACGAGCACAAAAAGAATATTATGCCTCAATAACCAAAGCTAAACAAGCCTACTAAGAGGAGTGAATTGAAAAGGCAGGGAATAGATCAAGAGAGATTTTCTCTATAGTTAAAAGTATTATGGCCCCATCTGCATGTGTCTATTCCCATTCGGTCTCGGCCGAATGGTGTAAAAAGCTTGCCAGTTTTTTTTAATACTAAGATTTTAAGCATTCAAGCCTTTTTGTCATCAGGTTAAATACCTGTTGTATATTCCTTGATAAATCAACAAACCAATATGGACTACCTTTTCTAAGATAAAGTTGAGCACCTTTGAGATTATTTCACTGGATTGCTCTTTGCAGGCTCTGAAGGCCTCTAAATCTGGCTGTCCTACAGATCTGTCCCCCCCCCCCTCTAAACTACTGCCATTAGGGACTGACATTATCAATCCGGTGGAATAAGATTTTAAATACATCAATAAGGACAGCTACAGTCCCTAGTTCATGGAAGCAGGCAATGATTCTTCCACTTATAAAAAAGCTGGCAGCAGATCCGGCCAATCCAACTAATTATATGCCAATTTCCCTGTTACCTGCCCTATCTAAAATCTTAGAGAAACAGGTGAATATACAGCTGTCCAGCTTTTTGAAAGTAAATAAATTACTTCACCAGAGTCAGTCAGGCTTTAGAGCCCTATAGAGTACAGAAACAGCACTGGTGGAGGCATCCGAATATATGGGAGAAACCCTGGATGCAGGGAGAGTGGCTGTATTGATTATGCTTGCCCTATGGGCAGAATTCTATACGGTCCCCCACATGATGCTGTTGGATCGTCTTCAGGCCATTGGAGTTACAGGGCAGGCTCTGGACTGGCTAACATCACTTTTAGCAAATAGGAGCCAACAAGTTTGGATTCCCCCATTCGCCACCACTCCACGTGAGGTATTTACGGGAGTCCCTCGGGGCTCTGCCCTAAGCCCTACACTTTTTAATTTACATATTAGACCTTTGGCTCAACTAGCAGAAGAAATGGGAGCAAAAGTCATCTCCTACGCTGATGGCACACACCTGCTTTTCTCGAGGGATAAGGGAGCTGAGTTGAAGGGCACACAGAATAAAACTTGTCCAACTGCAGTTTCTCATTGGTTGGCAATGGCTCAACTCAAATGCAATGAGGAGAAAAACTGAAATTCTCTTCTTTGGGAAGATTACACCACATTTTTGACAAACCTTTAGGCCAGAGGACGCCTCTGCCACAGGAGCCCGAATTATTCAGTACAAAATCGGGGTATTAAATGCTGGTATGCATCTGTTTAGGATTAGGAGGTCCCTAAAGAAGTTTCTGCCTCTTCTATCCTCAGTAAAGAAAACTCTCATCCAGGCGCTGATAACATCCAGAATCGATTATGTAATTCATTATACTTTGGCTTACCACAGAACCTAAAACTTTTGATTGACAGAGCACAACCCAAAATCAGTTATAGAAGTGACTTCAGTAAGTCAAACAGTTGTATAAACATTAATGGCACAACTCCAATGTTATACACATTCAAAATTTTTTATTCTCAATTCTTCATCAATGTTGACCCGTAGACATAGAAACATGCACAGCCGACACGTGTTTCGTCTTGAGACCACTTTTTCAAGGCTAGGAAAACTGTCTGAACTTGTAGTAATGCAACGCTTCCCGAATGATGTTCAAGCATGTGTAAGAAGGCCCAGGCTCTAAATTAGGTCTAGTGAGAAAATTCACAGTCAGTAATGAGAAGTAGCAATCCTGAAAGTCCAAAAATTCACGGCCTTTTGTGATTTGGTAATCACAAACAAAAACAGCAGTCTGTCAGGAAATGCCAGCCGCCTGGGCGAAAGTACTCTTGCATTATATAGAACGAACCATCGTAATTTCAAGCAACGGTAAACGTTATAAAGATTTCTAGAGAATATGGTCGGTTAGCGGTGAAACATCAAAGCGAGGTTCTGCCACTTGATAATGATATCGTTTTAGCACCCCCAGGAATGGGTAACCTGTACGAGAGCCGTGTCCTCGGAGCTTCCGTGAAACACCACAGAACCTAAAGGACAAACTCTAAGTGATCCAGAATGCGGCAGCCCGGCTCTTGTTAATTGTAAATGTACTGAGGCGAACATGTATTTTGCCTCATCTGCCTGCACTCCATTGATTGCCCATCAGGGAAAGAGTCAAATTTAAGGCTCTCGTATTTGTACATGATGCTCTATTTCATACAGGCCCTCCAACCTCAGAAAGCAGATGCAGCTCTCATAACCCTACAAGACAGCTGAGATCCACCAATACATTTCTGGAAGAGATGCCCAGGATTCAGCGAGAAAGATCAGGAGGAAGATCATTAGCATACCTGGGTTCGACAGCATGGAATCAGCTTCCGCTGGAGCTGCGGACCATGAATGATAAAGCTATGTTCAAGAAGAAACTTAAAACTTGTTTTTTTGTGCATGCCTAAGTCTTTTAGTTTCCAACCTTGCTGCTTACCCACCAGGACACTCCTTGGAGTAGCTGTGAGCATTATAAATTGCATATTATATGATTATAATATCAGATGGTGCTAAATTAGGTACTTTTTATAGCTGGCATGTGGGGGTAAACAGAAATAAGTAGTCTACAGAAGATTGAAATTAATTTTGCAAAGCATGTTGGCGGTACCACAAAGATGTTCTACCTACATCTGCCATGCTGAATTGGGCGTCCCTTATACAGAGGACTTAAATAAAATATCTTTTGATGCTGTGAATACCAATAGGGGCAAAACCTGTAATGAATAATATGTGAGTGTTTTTGGATAATGTGGCATGCACCCGGTGTTTTTTTTACATAGAAAAGTATTTTTGCCTCCTAGGCACCCCCAAATTATTTACCAGTCCTGATTTAATTAATGTCTCAACCAAAGGGACTGTTAAGCATCTGTGTGTTTTAAACATTTTGGAAATGCTAGAACATTGCGAGAATTTTGTAAACCATCAGCGGGAGCTTATTCTATTTTCCCAGACTTGGCAAAGATGGAGCCTTGCCTCCATTTTGTGCTTAATCTACAGTATAGATTGTATTTGACTCAATTTAGATTAAACACTGTGCACTTTTTTTTTGTGAAAAACTTTATTGTGCAAAAAATAGCATTACAAGTATGGGCCTACAACCACAGGGGCCTGCCGCTAGGACATGTAAGGCATTTATGTTAATGTACAAAGCAGCGACCGCCCTGCCGTGGTCCAACTTAACACAGGATACCTTTTCGGCAACACAGGATGTAGGCATGATATAGGAATTTTTAATTTTTAGAAAAGGAACGAAAAAGGAAAACAAAGGAAAAAGACTCAAGGCGAAAAGCGTTATAGACAATGTCCAGCTCCGATGGGGGGACCCACAGTACCAAATAACGAATCAGGAGGATGGCATGAAGGATGGTCGGGGGGGGAGGCAGTGGGGAAGTCAGACAATAGGAGTGAAGGAAAAAATAGTTCCAGGAACCTCCGGATCAGGGCGAAAGTGGAATGTCCAGAGTGTCCTCGAAGGGGGGTGTGCAAATGTTCCCCTGGTAGGCATTCCATTGACCCCAAAGTTTGCTCCAAGCCCTAGGCTTCACTGTGCACTTTTTAATGTAATTTCCCAATGTTGGCTCCTGGAACTCTGAATCTTTAATCTGTCTCTTCGACAATAAGTCACCTCAGAGCACATTGCACATTGTGCTTTTCTGTAAATTTTATATTAGTCCCAGAAAACAATATGAGTTACCAATCTTGAACATTTTAAACATGAGGAAGTGTAGCCTGGCACTCACACCAGCTTGCTTCTGATATCGCCTGCATGGCTGGAATACATTTTATTCAGTGCATACTCAAAATTAGGAAAATGTTATTGCTGATTGTTTTCCAATTATCATTGCAGAGCAGAATATTTGTGGTTTTAGTGTCCTGTGCATTATTTCGGTGTGATTTAATTGCTTACATGAATCTTTCATTGCCAAATTGTGCTGATTAAAGAATGTTATTGATTGATTGTCATCTGATGTTCAACCTTAAAATTTGTCTCACAGATTTAATTACAAAAGTAAGTACACATCATGTTTGCTGGGAAGGTCTTAAGTTCATAGAAGCTGCTGATCCTAGGGAAAAGCTGACCTTGATCTCCTATTCCCCCACACATCAGAGTTTCATTCTGGCCCCTTCATTTTATTTCCCAATGCTTCAGTGACATCAGCAACCAAGGTGTGAATTTTAGGGGGTGGATATTGTGCATTAGAGGAATGTAGATATGTACACAACTTTTGGGCAGTTCAGAGATCATTGCTAAACCCTACAGTTCAACATGTTTTATCTGTAGTGGGCATAGTTGTGCCTACAATGACCAGCTTTCATTAAATAGGGTCCACTCACTACCACCTAATAGATTTAAATAAGGTCTGAATTGAGGACTGATATGTATCTTCAATGGCAGTGCCTGGTTTTGGTGACATCCTATTTGGACAGGAATGCCCCCTGCATTGTATACAATATGTTCCCCAGCCTTGAGTGCCCAACTGCATGTGAAACTGGTATCCTCGCTTTTATTCAGCTTTGGTGTCACCCTAATCTGATGTGTGGAGAGAGACCTAATCCAGTCACTGACAAAGTGAGGTTTAAGACATGTGTCATTTGTCTTGGAAGGGGTTAACAATCATGCAATCAGAAGAAACAGAAGACTACTGTCCCTGCCCTTGGTGTAGTATCAGGTAAAACATTGGCAGCCTTATGCTGTTTTTCATGAATCTATAGTATTTCCAGACCTTTTTCTCTTTTTCACTGTGGCATGGAGCCTGTGTTCTATAGATACCTCTCTTGTAAAGTTCTGCTGCTGTGATAAGAACTGATCCTGGCCTTGACGACATATGTGTCAAAGGCACGTGTCTATTTTGTGAGCATGTGACACATGTACAGTAGTAGAGTGTGAGAGTTTGAGTACCGAGGCCAGTGGGTTCCATTTTGGATGCTCCAGGTTCAGCATGGCACAAGATGGAAAGTGAGGATAATTCCCCAGACAGTGGAAGTGTGGTGTCTGGATTACTGTGGCTAAAGGATGGAGACCCAGCCAATGAAGTGAGAATGAAGGAGTTAGGGCTCCCTTTAGGAATGCAAGGAAGATTTTTAGAGGTAGAGATGCTGATTAGTTCTTCTAGAGCACTACTGTTTCAAGGATGATATGAGTGAAGGGCAGGAGCGCTGGAGCTGTAGTTTGTTGTTCAAGGATTTAGGTGCAAAACCCATGTAATTTGGTACCAATTTATGAGCTTGCACTGCAAACAAGAACTGGTCTGCAATTTGTTTCAAAGAAAGAGTTATTAGCCAACACATAAAACTGCATCTGTTTTAAAGGGGAATTCAGATAGTAAAACCCACACAACTGAAGATATAGACAACATTACCTAAATTGCTGTGTGCTGAGAACGTTCATCCGATACTGTTAGACCTGTCAGCCATAGGATGGTTGTCCCTAAATCATTTTGTCTTCACTCCTCCTGTTTTTCTGGAATTCGTTTTTGTTAGCCTTAGGACTGTGTGCACATTACCACTGCTAACCAGTGCTAAAATGCTTGTGCTCAGTCCCCTGAACATGGTAACATTGGCTTACACCCAATTGGCATATTTAATTTACTTACAAGTCCCTATTATAATGGTACTACATGTACCCAGGGCCAGTACATGCAATGCTACTTGTGGGCCTGTTGCACCTTGTGCCATCCACTCAAGTAGTCTTTTAAAACATCTCAGGTCTGCTATTTTCAACCTGTGTGCAGTTTTACAATGCCAATTCAACTTGGCAAAATAACCTTGTTTCTAGGCCAAAAGCTTCCTTTTTAATACATATAATTGGCCCCTAAGGTAGGTCCTAAACAGCCCTTAGGGGAGGGTGCAGTATGTTAAAAAAGTTGGACATGTGCTTTTAAATTTTACATCCCCTGGTAATGAAAAACTATTAAATTTGTTTTTCACTACTGAAAGGCCTACCTCTCCAGTAGGATAACAGTGAGGTGTGTTACTTGATCTAATAAGTGATAACTTTTGCTTGGGAACAGGTGTAAATGTCATGATTAGTCTCTAAAGAATTGTAATTTAAATTCCTCTTTAAAGAAAAAGCCGAATTGCAAGTCATCATTCTGAAAATTACTCTTATAGAAAGTTGGCATTTTCTTTTTTTAGGGCTCGACCTCTGCCAATGCGCAAGCATTGCAGATGTCAAACATATTGGGGACTTATCCAGAGCTTAACTAAACCGGCGATTTGATGCTGTGCCCGTGAAAAAGCACGTGCACAGCATCAAAGCCACCAGCCTCCCCCTAAAAGCTTACCCCAGCGTGTGCTCTGGCATTTCTCCTCCCCTAATTAGTCACTGCCCACGGCCGGCCGGCACATCAAAGGCTGCTGCTCCCTGTGCGTCTCTCGTCACCCTTACTCTCCCCTATTCTTCCCTTCTAGCCTCTCCCCGCCCCCCTACCCACCAACAACATAACATGACATGACATAACATACATAACATGGTTTACATGGTTTAAGTGCAGGACAGAGAATTCTGCATGCTTCCCTAATGTGTGCTGTGCTTAAGGGCAGGAAGCAGGCTCTCAGGAGTGAGGAGATGGTGGCTGTATCCTCATTGTCTCATTATTATTAATTTTACTTTCTGTTTGCGCCACACTCCCCCTTAAATAGCTCCATGGCTCCTTAGGGACTGCAGCCCGCAGTTTGAAAGCCATGTTGTGCAGCAGCCAAAGTTGTTTCCCACCATTTCCCCCATCTCTCCTCATCTTCCCCATCACATGTCAGAATATCGTATAGAAATATATTATCTGTTATACACATTGTCCTGGTGTCGCACTGGGTCTGGATTTTCTATTATCTGCTATCGCCGATATCTTTGTAGACAATATTCAGGATGGAAGTTTTTTATTTCAGACAATATTCTGCCAATGACATTCTCATACCAGGCTGCTTTACGCTATGGCTCTCATCTTGCACACTTTCAATGTTGGTTTCTTGCAAATAAAATAAGAAAGTACAGAAACACTATGCAGCCATTGTGCAGGAAATCTAAATAAGACTGATCTGCGCTCAGATACATTTCACGTGTGACTCCGCCCAACCATGTGGGTGGGGTGAGTGTATGAACTATTTCTTCTGCAATTGGATGACTGAGAGTGTAATTGGTTATTGGTGGGGGGATAGGACTCAGTTCGCTGGATCTTTATCAAATGCATGGAACATTATGTAAAGTACCCTCTGCTAACAAACCTCTTTGTGGGTGAGTGTGTGCAGCTCATTAACGGGCTGCGCATCACAGGGTTTCCACTTAGTGGCACACAGCTGCTCATAGCCTTTTTCAAGATGCTCTTTCGAAAGAATTTACAAGCTTTGCTAAAGTCAATTGATCTTGCTTTTTAGCTTTGCCACTTGTTTCTGGGGAAAATCGTTATTGCCAATGTTAAACAGCATTGGGAAAAAAACGAATGAATAAATAAAAGTGCATTGATTTATACTACGCATGCCTCAATAAGCATGTGCTAGTGCAGACATTTTGGTTGTCTAAATTTACCCCCCCCCACAAAATGGCAAACACCCTTGGAGATGTAAACCGAAAAAAAAACATAAACATAACGTGTGCAAAAGTACGTTCTAACAAAGGAGTGTCACAGCAGCATATTGCAGCTGCTAGGCCCAAGCAGGCAGTTAAAAAATAGTTTAAAAAATGAACAAGCAGCACACGGGGGAGCATACGTGCGAACACACAATTCATGCATGAGACTCACAATTTTTAAAGCTCCACCGATGCACCCACCACACAGCTCCACCGATTCTCCAAATAAGCTCCACCAATGCACCCACCACACAGCTTCACCAATGCACCCACCACAGAGCTCCACCGAGGCACCCACCACACAGCTCCACCAATGCACCCACCACACAGCTCCACCGACACAGCTCCACCGATGCACCCACCACACAGCTCCACTGATGCACCCACCACACAGCTCCACCAATGCACCCACCACACAGCTCCACCTACACAGCTCCACCGATGCACCCACCCACAGCTCCACCGATGCACCCACCACACAGCTCCACCGAGGCACCCACCACACAGCTCCACCGATGCACCCACCACACAGCTCCACTGATGCACCCACCACACAGCTCCACCGATGCAGCAACCACAAAGCTCCACTGACACAGCTCCACCGATGCACCCACCACCCAGCTCCACCGATGCACCCACCACACAGCTCCACGACACAGCCCCAACGATGCACCCACCACAAAGCTCCACCGATGCACCCACCATACAGCTCCACCAAGGCACCCACCACAGCGCCACCGATGCACCCACTACACAGCTCCACTGATGCTCCAACTAAGCTCCACCAATGCACCCACCACACAGCTCCACCAATGCACCCACTAAGCTCCACCGATGCACCCACCACACAGCTTCACCGATGCACCCACCACAGAGCTCCACAGAGGCGCCCACCACACAGCTCCACCGATGCACCCACCACACAGCTCCACTGATGCACCCACCACACAGCTCCACCGATGCACCCACAACACAGCTCCACTGATGCCCCAACTAAGCTCCACCAATGCACCCACCACACAGCTCCACCAATGCACCCACTAAGCTCCACCGATGCACCCACCACACAGCTTCACCCACCACAGAGCTCCACCGAGGCACCCACCACACAGCTCCACCGAGGCACCCACCACACAGCTCTACCAATGCACCCACCACACAGCTCCACCAATGCACCCACCACACAGCTCCACAGGTGCACCCACCACACAGCTCCACAGATACACCCACCACACAGCTCCACAGATGCACCCACCATATAGCTCCACTGAAGCACCCACCACACAGCTCCACAGAAGCACCCACCACACAGCTCCGCCAATGCACCCACCACACAGCTCTGCCGAGGCACCCACCACACAGCTCCACCGATGCACCCACCACACACCTCCACCGATGCTCCAACTAAGCTCCACCAATGCACCCACCACACAGCTCTGCCGAGGCACCCACCACACAGCTCCACTGAGGCACCCACCACACAGCTCCACCGAGGCACCCACCACACAGCACTACCAAGGCACCCACCACACAGCTCCACCGATGCACCCATCACACAGCTCCACCGATGCAAACACCACACAGCTCCAACGATGCACCCACCACCCAGCTCCACCGATGCACCCACCACCCAGCTCCACCGACACAGCTCCACCGATGCACCCACCACACAGCTCCACCGATGCACCCACCACACAGCTCCACTGATGCAACCACCACACAGCTTCACCGATGCACCCACCACAGAGCTCCACCGAGGCACCCACCACACAGCTCCACCGTGCACCCACCACACAGCTCCAACGACACAGCTCCACCGATGCACCCACCACACAGCTCCACCGACACAGCTCCACTGATGCACCCACCACACAGCTCCACTGATGCACCCACCACACAGCTCCACCAATGCACCCACCACACAGCTCCACCTACACAGCTCCACCGATGCACCCACCCACAGCTCCACCGATGCACCCACCACACAGCTCCACAGAGGCACCCACCACACAGCTCCACCGATGAACCCACAGCACAGCTCCACCGATGCACCCACCACACAGCTCCACCGATGCACCCACCACACAGCTCCACCGATGCAGCAACCACAAAGCTCCACTGACACAGCTCCACCGATGCACCCACCACCCAGCTCCACCAATGCACCCACCACACAGCTCCAAAACACAGCTCCACCGATGCACCCACCACACAGCTCCACCGATGCACCCACCATACAGCTCCACCAAGGCACCCACCACACAGCGCCACCGATGCACCCACTACACAGCTCCACCGATGCTTCAACTAAGCTCCACCAATGCACCAACTAAGCTCCACCAATGCACCCACCACACAGCTCCACTGATGCACCCACCACACACCTCCACCGATGCTCCAACTAAGCTCCACCAATGCACCCACCACACAGCTCTGCCGAGGCACCCACCACACAGCTCCACTGAGGCACCCACCACACAGCTCCACCGAGGCACCCACCACACAGCACTACCAAGGCACCCACCACACAGCTCCACTGATGCACCCACCACACAGCTCCACCGATGCAAACACCACACAGCTCCACCGATGCACCCACCACCCAGCTCCACCGATGCACCCACCACCCAGCTCCACTGACACAGCTCCACCGATGCACCCACTACACAGCTCCACCGATGCACCCACCACACAGCTCCACCGATGCACCTACCACACAGCTCCACCGATGCACCCACCACACAGCTCCACCGACACAGCCCCACTGATGCACCCACCCCACAGCTGCACCAATGCAATGCACCCACCACACAGCTCCACCTACACAGCTCCACCGATGCACCCACCACACAGCTCCACCGATGCACCCACCACACAGCTCCACCAATGCACCCACCACACAGCTCCACCGAGGCACCCACCACACAGCTCCACCGATGCACCCACCACACAGCTCCACCGATGCACCCACCACACAGCTCCACCAATGCACCCACCACACAGCTCCACCGAGGCACCCACCACACAGCTCCACCGATGCAGCAACCACACAGCCCTACGGATACAGCTCCACCGATGCACCCACCACCCAGCTCCACCGATGCACCCACCACACAGCTCCACCGATGCACTCACCACACAGCTCCACCGATGCACCCACCACACAGCTCGACCGAGGCACCCACCATACAGCTCCACCAAGGCATCCACCACACAGCTCCACCGATGCACCCACCACACATCTCCACAGATGCACCCACCACACAGCTCCACAGATGCACCCACCACACAGCTCCACAGATGCACCCACCACACAGCTCCACCGATGCACCCACCACACAGCTCCACCGATGCACCCACCACACAGCTCCGCCGATGCACCCACCACACAGCTCTGCGGAGGCACCCACCACACAGCTCCACCGATGCACTCAACACACAGCTCCACCGATGCTCCAACTAAGCTCCACCAATGCACCCACCACACAGCTCCACCAATGCACCCACTAAGCTCCACCGATGCACACACCACTCAGCGCAACCACAGAATCACTCAGCGCAACCACAGCATCACTCAGCGCAACCACAGCATCACTAGTTCAAATATGTTCTTTCAAAGTTTCAAGCTGTTTTCAAGCTTTCACGCTTTATTACAAATCAGTCACAAAAAGATGTTCATATTTTACTTCTGTTCTTGGATTTTCGTCACAATAAAAAACACTGAACATAATTTTCACAAAAGTTATTTACAAAAGTTTAAGCTATTGCCATTACAAATTAAATACATTATTTAAGTATTAATTATTTTAAAAATATTAAAAGTCATTGTTATTTGTAATATCAATACATCTAAGTCATGTAAATACAAAACATGTTGCATTACAAATGCTATAGCTGTCACATTTGCAAAAGTTATAACTATTGGCATTGTAAATGACAAAGCTATTAATTTAGCTATTTAAAAAAATAACACATACATAAAAAAATGTCATTTGTAAGACCAATAGCTCAAAGTTTCCTAATGCGAGCCCTACTGTATTTCCAATGCTTGTTTTTTAATGTGTTCTTTATATCGATGGTCTTTATATTGGGGGTTTGCAACCCGTTTGCGCATGCAAAATATTACTGGGCCATGTACGATTCCTAATTAGCGAGTCTCAATTTATTTGCGACTCGTTAATTAGGAATTGCAAGTCGCTATTAGGAAGGAGGGTGCCAAGGGCGTCCCTTCCCATTAGCGAGTGTCTACCCTATAGAAGAATGTTTTGCGACTGCAATTGTGGTCTCAAAACACTCGTGAATTACCACCCTCGTCAAGAGGGTGGTAATGGAGTCTCAAATGGGATGGGGTCCCTAGGGGACCCCTTCCCCTTTATGACTGGCTCCAAAAATATTTTAAATGGCAGGCTGTGGTCCCAGGGACCACTATCTGCCCTTAAAAAATGAATCAGAAATGTCCCAGGGACCACTATCTGCCCTTAAAAAATTAATCAGAAACGTTTCATTTAAAAAAAAAAATGCATCCTATTTTCCTTTAAGGAAAACTGGCTGCGTTTAAAAAAAACTGCTTTATTGAAAAGCAGTCCCAGACATGGAGGTCTGTAGAGCACAGCAGGCCACCATCCATGGGAGGGCAAGCCATTCCCAGTGGGATCGTAAATTATGAGTGGCTCATTAATATACTTATGAGCCTCGCATTTTGGGACCCCATTGGGAATCGCAAACAGTGTCTCTGACACTGTGGTACATTTGCTTTTGTGACTCGCAAATTGCGACTCACAATTTTTCGCAAATTATGAGTTCCAAAAGCAAATGATCGTACTTCTGACCCTTAGTCTTGTGGGACCGGGTCAGTGTTGAAATATATGGCCGACCAGGATGGAGCGTCAGTCGGATACACAAAGTGGATTGGGCCCGATTGGTGCTTACCTTCGGACGTACTATAAATTCCAGCAAAAAGTCTCTGAGAAGGCAGAGGTTCGGTGGGGCAAAGCAGCAGGCAGTGTCGGAGGAGGAGGCGTTGTCGTTGGGGAGCTGCTGGACGAAGTCGTTGTGAAGATTTCTACTTTCGGACACTTGGCCAGATGTAATAAAGGGTTTTACCCTTTCTGGGTCCATTGGGAAATTGCATTTGCACATATGGTCCTTAGTCTCTTTTTTGAAAGTTGAAAATCTCCAGCTGGCTAAATCTGGAGACTGGCGCCTACAAGAGTTCCAAGTGGCTGGATACCCCTTTTTGTGAAGGACCGATAAGGATCAGGATTTGTTGCTGTGGAAAAGAACATAGCAGGACATGCCGGAGATGCACCTTGGGTTCTCAGAGCAGTTTTAAGTTTTGGATTTTGGATATTTGGGCACCTTTCACACCCTCATAAAGGGTCCGGGTCTGGAGGGGTACAACATGAGGGTTAGGACTCACTCTGATTGGGTCCAGGTGTGGGTTTAAGACAGTTGTGTCACTGCGGCTCTGACCAGGAGGCCAGCCAACTAGTCCCTGGAATCACTCTGGTAGTCCTGGGTTCATGCAGTGGAACAGGGATGAAGCAGCAGGACAGGCCTCCGAAAGTTCAAGGCAGGATTCAGAAAGTAGAGCAGTCTTACCAGTTGCAACAACACACTTGGTAGGAACACAATACACAGCAGACCACAGTAGCAGACAGATCTCTGAGAGTCCTTCTGCAGGTCCAGAAAGTGAACTGAAGAGTAGGTCTGAGGATCCTACTTTTATACCTGGTGCCTTGATTTAATGAGAAGTTTCTAGAGAATTCTGCTGGAAGTGCCTGTAGTTTCCTGCCTCCCCCGCACCGGCGCCAAGCTGGCTGCATGAACATATCAGTGGTAACAATCCCTTTGTGTGAAGGCAGGGCATAGCCTGTTCATTTGCAAGTGGGGCGGTTTGTAGCTCAGCCCCCATACTGCCAGTGAAGGCACATTAGGCACACCTAACCCCTCTATTGTGTTGCTGTCTGGGAGGAATTAACAAAAGTATAACTACCAACTACACCCAATCATGCGCCCCAGAAACAGGAACTAATTAGGCACTAAAATGGTAACTTTCAAAAAGTTTTACTCTGTCAAAGAGGGTTCGCCCTAATACAGACAGCTAGATAGGGCCTATACATGTAAAAGAGCATAGCATCTAGCTGTCATATAATTTAATGCTGTTTTCTACTTCAACAGGCTGAGACCAATACCTGAATCTGTTGCTCTTCAATATTTATTTAGTCATCTTTTGATATACTTTTGGAATACCATTTCATTTTTGTCCTTTAGACCAGAAATAGGAAAAACACTGTTCGTTTTACCAATCAACGTACAACAAACTACAACATCACAAACATTACAAAATAGATTGATAGCAAATGAATTACAATATTCAACCAGTCATTATTTTCTCAGCAACAAAAATCCCGATTTATAGTTCAGTTAGTAATTCCTCTATGCGTTGCTGCCCACTGGGAACAAATGTTCAAGCTCATAAGATATAGGGACTTTTAAACCGTCCCCTTAGAGCGAATCCTATTTTCATGCTAATGTTTCCCAAATGATGAATAGTGCAGATGCGTTTAAAAGCCCAATATTATTCTTGGGATTTTCCTCAGGGCTATGTCTGGATGTGATCTATGGATCAAAGAAAATTAAATAAGAATTCTGAAATTAATATCTACCCCTTCTCGAATTCTTTTAACACATTATTTAGGTTTTTTATACGTTTTATATATGTTGTGTTATTCATGGTACCTGCTACGTCTTTTCATCTGTAATCAATGAAGGCTCAACGCTCATATCAGGCGTCGGCACTATTCACCATTTGGCTACTTGTTTTTCATTATGGAGTGCCCCAATGGAGAAACAGTAATTCTTCCTGCTTTTTCCAACCTCGTTCATGAATCAGTGAACATTCATGTGCCAAGGAGTGGGTGTTAGCACTTGCTCCTGCGTTAAACCACTACCATGTGGGTTGGGATGACGGTTCCGCTTATCATGAAATCCCAGTGAGGTCTACTCCACAACCTCCAAGACAATACCCTAATAAAAATGAGGCCAAAAACAGGTTAGGGATATTCTAGAACAGCTTCCCTTATATCCTGTGTCTACTCCAGCCAAACGGTCACCCACCCTTTCAAAATCCCAACCCACCTCTAAAAAACCCAGGAGCACCCCTCCCAATCCCAAAGACACCCTTCCCAAACACAAGGACACCCCTCCCAAACCCAAGGGCACCCCTTCCAAACCCAGGACACCCCTCTCAAACCCAAAGACACCCATCCCAAACTCTAACCACCCCTCCCATATAGGATCTAGAAGGTGACTGCTCTACCCACTAGATGCCATTTCCTGAGGAGGTCCCCTTTGGCAGTTATGTAGAAGCCAAGCTTAGTGTCACAGCACAATAGAGCCCAGGACTTATGACAGCAGGAATGGACTGCCATTTGAATGGCTTAAAAACTTAAGAGACTAATTGGTATGAATAAATACCTATTTTTCGTTATACCAAGTTTGTCCTAGCATTATTTTTCCTTAGCAATTGTTTTATTCCTATCAATGTTTCTGAGTAAAATGTACTTATTTGTCTTCCCTAAGAAGGCAGGTGATACAACTGATTTATATAATGTCTACTTTGTTCAGTGCATACATTGCTTTGCATTGTATGTGATGGTCATTAGAATTTAGTTGCAGGCATGCATTTTAGTAATGGCCACGTGCACAGACTATTTGATGTTGTAAAATGATTGGGGATATGTTGCCCAGATGATTAACCCGATTGTAAATAGAGTGTTGAACAACTCTTTGGCATCTGGCAAGATTCCAGCCCACTGGAAAAGCGCAAAAATCATACCATTACTTAAAAACCCACAGCGGAACCTAAAACACAGGCTAATTATAGACCCATCTTTTTTTGGAAGGAATAAATCAGGTTATTGAACTTAATATTTTATGAGTTATCTAGACGCTGTTTGGATCTACTAAACAATAGAAATCAAAGGAGAGCATGAAAAAAACAAAAAGATGAAATAGAAATAAACAGTTTGAACAAATGATGATCTGATAGAATTTTTGATCCAAACAGCGTCTAGATAACTCATAAAATATTAAGTACAATAACCTGATTTATTCCTTCCAAAAAAGTTATTTTCCTTGCTAGGGTTCATCACTTGAGGCAGGGGCCCCATTCTTCCAAAATAATTATAGACCCATCTCCTTTCTCCCTGCTTGCTCTAAAATATTGAAAAAAAATTGTCAACTCGCACCTGTTACAATTTTTGGAAGAGAACAATCTCCTACACCCTAGCAAGTCGGGCTTTAAGCCCCACAACATCACAGAAACAGTGCTACTAGAAGTTGTGGAATAAGTAAGAGGCGCCTGGGACATGGGAGGCAAGGCCATCTTGATCATGCTGGACTTATCGAAGTACTTCGATACTGTCCCTCATTGAAGGCTCCTCAATCGCCTCCATGCAATCGGGATAAAGAATTGTCCTACCTCTTTTCGGGATGGAAGATTCCAAGAAGTCTGGATGCCTCCTCTCGCTTCCAAAGCGTGCAAATTGACGGCTGGTGTACCTCAGGGCTTGGCTCTAAGCCCTACTTTGTTCAATGTTTATCTTTTACCATTAGCGGTATTGGTGGAGTCTTTAGGATCTAAAGTAATTTCTTATGCAGATGACACCCAGCTTCTCTTCTCCTGTGAAAAGGGAGAAGACTTTGCTGTCTGTCTCTCTATGGTGTTCCAGTGGCTGGCAATTCATCAGTTAAAATACAACCCGGGTAAGAACGAGATTATGATCTTTGGTTCATCTTCACTAGACTTATGGAGATGGTTCTGGCTGAAGGACTCTCCCCTTCCAGGCCCTTGACAGGGCTCAATAAAGAATCTAGGCGTCAACTTTGATAGTGCCCTTTCCTTTCAGCCACTGAACCAGGCTCGGATAGGGTCTTGCTTTGGGATGCTTGGGATGTTGAAATAATTCCTGCCCCTTTTGTCAGAGTGTTCCAAAAGAATGGTAATCCAAGCACTAATTAGATTATGGGAATGCTCTCTACACAGGCCTTCCAGAGTACCTCCTCTGCAGACTTCAGTTGGTACAGAACTTGGCAGCCCGGTGCTTCTTAATCTCCCCTTGAGAGCAAACATGTCCTCCCATCTGGAGGCCCTCCACTGGCTTCGCATTGAAAAAGGTTACTGCTTAAATCCATTGTCCTGGTACATAAAGCTCTGCATGGCTCAGGTGCCGGCTATCTGCGAGAGAAGATCCATGACTACATTCCTTCCAGAACTTTACGTTCTTCTTCTGAACACTTGGCTAGAGTTCCAAAAATCTGCCAGCTCAGAGCAGGCAGCAAATCCTTCTCATATCTGGGGCCCGTTACACGGAATAAACTCCCTTTGGAGCTACGCACTACTCTTGATCTCTCCACCTTCAAGAAAAAACTGAAGACTTGGCTCTTTCAACAATCTGTATAGGTTATCGTTGCAGTTACCGTTATGTCTGTTTAGTGTCTGGACACTCTTTGAGTAGCTGCGTGCTGTATATATCTTAATAACATAACATACTGCAGGTGTGTTTATTTCACCTTGATTACTGATCAGTCTGAGCACATATGCATGAGAACTTTACATTTCAATTGTGATTATTGATATTGGATTCAGAACAGGACTTGCACCAGACAAGGGGAAATGTTACATGCATATATATGTTTATTATTACTAACTTTTGACACACATTCATGTGACTGTTTAACTCTGAGGTGGAGGTAACACCTTACATTGCACTTATCCCTATGATGTGTGTTGCATGTGTTTTTAATGTTTGCATTTTCTACCTGTCTTTAGACACGTTATATGCACCTGTAAGGAGACTTTTCGATTTTTATTTTGAGCATGTTGCCATTTTTGGGAAGGCAGCTTGACCCAAATTCATACATACAATGTGTTGATATAGGTGTATATCTTTACATTTCTAAGAGTCCAACATTACAGAATTCTGCATTGTACATTAGTTTGCTATTTCTATGAGCGATTTATAAATGCACAAGTCCTGTGCAAATGTTGACAGACAAGTCAATGGGTAACAGGTAAGAGTGTGACCTACCATTGATTGTGTCTACGACAGTGTTGGTTTTGTTTGTCATCGAGCAGCTGCAACAGGACTTGGCAGGCTGGATCCTTGGTGAAACGGGGAGTGTGAAAGGGAAAAAAGGTGAATTTAAGCCTTAAATTCCTTCCATTCCGGCAACTCAGGTGTAGGGGTTTCACAGCCACAGTAATTTCTGTGAGAAGGCACATCGATATTGGCCTAGTGGAGAACTGCCTATCCTGCCGTCGACGCAGTCAAGATTTCCTGAGGGTGATGGCGCGACCAGTTCGGCCAAGATATAAACATGCCCTCATGGATTATTTCGAAGACACATGGATGGGCAGGCTACATTGGTCAGGACATAGGGTGCCACACTAAATTCCCAATACCATGGTGGAAGGTCTGACAGCACCCACAACAAACAAAGCAGTAGAAGAATGGACAACGCCTTCCACTCCACACTAGGCAGAATTCAACCAACACTATACAAATTTATTGAAGCAATACAAAAGGAGCAAAGCTCCCCAGAACTTAAGGCCTGATTACAATTGTGGCGGTCTTTGACCGCTGCACTCGCGGTGCCGCAGCAGTGGTGATCTACCATCTGCCGGATTATGACTTTCAAAGTCGTATCGGCGTTGGACCGCCGCCTGTGCCAGGGAACTGCAGCTCCCTAGCCCTGGCGCGGTGAGGCCCAATGTAACATGCTGATCAGGACTGGGGCAGTACCCTCCCCCGCCAGCCATTTCATGGCGGGCTCCACTCTATGTAAAGGCATCAGTGGAAGAACAAAGGGGGCTCTATAAGGCCCCCATGCCCACTCCCTCAATGGGGATGCATTCAGGGGGGACAACATGTTCCTTCCTGTCTACTTGCACCCCCAGTTCCAGCACGGCATGGACGTCACCGGATGGGCAGGCTACATTGGTCAGGATACAGGCGCCACACTAAATTCCAAATACCATGGTGGAAGGTCTGACAGCACCCACAACAAACAAAGCAGTAGAAGGGTGGAAAATGCCTTCCAATTCGCACTAGGCAGAATTCAAGCAACATTATACAAATGTATTGAAGCAATACAAAAGGAGCAAAGCTACTAAGAACTTAGGGCCTGATTACAAGTGTGGTGGTCTTTGAGCGCTGCACTCGCGGTGCCGCAGCAGTTGTGATCTACCGTCCGCCGGGTTATGACTTTCAAAGTCGTACCGGTGGTGGACTGCCGCCTGTGCCAGGGAACTGCCGTCTCCGAGCACTGGCGCAGAGGAGGCCTAATGTAACATGCTGATCGGGACTGGGGCAGTTCCCTCCCCTACCAGCCGTTTCATGGCAGGCTCCACACAATGTAAAGGTGGCGGTGGAGTAACAAAGGGGGCCCCATAGGGCCCCCATGCCCACTCCCTCAATGGGGATGCATTCAGGGGGGACAACATGTTCCCTCCTGCCACTTGCCCCCCCAGTTCCGGCACAGCATGGGCGTCACCGTCCATGCTGTCCTGGAACATTTTTACCATTCCCATAGCGGTGCATGTTTTCCTGCATCGCCATGGGAAAGGCAAAAGGACCATCCACCTGCACAAGTTGAACTCGTAATCCGCTTAGCAGTCCTAACGCAGCTTTGCGCCAAAGTCGCAATCAGGCCCTAAGAATATAACAATTTGTTACTGAAATTCGCCCTAAACTTAAAAAACAAAAAAATGTATGAAATGCTACAATGTAAATTCCTATTCTTTGTAAATAAAAAAGGACTAGACTACTTAGAAGTAATAGTCAAATCTGTTTTTCAAAACACCTGCCAACAACCTCACAAACTACAACATGCTCTAAACCCATAAACCAAATACTTATTTTTACAATAATGATATGATTATCTTATTATATAAGTGAAATAATTATATACAATCAAAAAATAAATAAACACTGATATAATAAAAATATACTTATTAATAATGACACATTTGTTTACCAAGCATCTAACCAATTTAAGAACAAATTCAAACCATCACAATAAATAAATACACCACATAATCCAAACAACTCCATGTCATAATAACGTAAATACCACATAACCAGTATGGACATTTGACAGCCACAACAAAAAATCAATATAAAACTTACCATTTTGCAGCTGTGGATCTTTTTCAACCTCTACATAACAATAATAATAATAATAATATTATTATTATAATAATACAAAAAGAAGAAAATGATTCCAAAAAGATCCAAATAATGGCAAAAAATGTAACAATCCATTCAAAATCCCTCATAATAAACCAAAGTGTGTAGGTTCCATAACAAATCTTAAAAAGTGTTTTAAAAAAAAATCTCTCCAGGGAACCTAAGAAAAATAAAATCTAAGTAAAAACAATTGGTTTATAATAAACCAAAATAGATTTTCTTTAAAATAAAATGATAAACTCCAACTTCCCATTGAATTTGTTCATAGATAAAAACCTGTACAGAAATACATAAGCAACATTACCTATTTTAACAGAGCATAATCATGCATTAGTAAAATATTGCAAAAAATTCCATACAAGATAGTGCAACAAACTAATAAAAACACATTTAAATATACTTTTAACTCCCAAATGACATTATACCCAACTTTTAAATATCCCTCTAGATCACCCTTAAAACCCTAAACAAATCCTGAAAAAAGGCCTTACCTGTTCCGACGAACAGCAGCACCTAAACTTGACTCGGTTCCTGGAAAAAGACCGAAAACAACACCAATAGACTGCAAAATACAAGGCGGCGTTAAAAAAAAATGGCCACCAAATGAAATTAAAATAAGACTATCTCCCAATAGGAAATATATTAGAAGTGTTTAATAAATGTTAAAAAAAGGAAAATAACATATTACAAATGTTAAACATACCAAACAATATTGTAAGAAATGTGGCAAACTTTGTAAAGTATTAATTACATTTTTGTCAAAAATATATACAACTATTTAATATATACTTATTAAAAACATGTTAAATAATCTTTAAAAGATGTATAAAAACGTTTTGAATTGTCAAAAAAATGTATTCAATGTACAAATAAATGTGAATATATACATTATACAAATATTTATATTTTGTTTTTGTATTTGTTCAAATGAAAAAAAGAAAATATTTCATTTATTTGACTTTAGATATATTTAACAAAATGTTAAACTGTACAATAAATAAAAATTATGAAAAAAATGTGAAAATATATGTGACATCTTATTAATTTTATAGTAAATGTTGTGATAATTGTATATACTAAAAAGTTGACATTTACTAGTCCTACTCCAACCTAAAGCTACTTCAGTAAGGTGTTGCACACTAAAAGGGTAACATTTACTATTCTTACTCCAACCCAAAACAGCTTGGAGAAGGTTTTCAAGACTAAACAGTTTACATTTACTATTCTCACTCCAATGTAAATCAACTCATAGAAGGTGTTGGGCAATGAAAGGTTGACATGTTCTGTTCCCAATCTGTTCCTAATCCAGCCTAACCATATTTGGGAAGATGTTAGACACTAAAGGGGTGACATATACTATTCCAGCCTCAATGTATCGGGGAAGGTGTTGCACACTAAAGGGGTGAGATTTGGTATACCCACTCCAGTCCAAACCAATTTATTGAAGGTGCTAGATACTAAAGGGATGACATGTACTAGTCCCAAACCAATCTAAACCAAATTAAAGAAACTGTAAAAAAATAAAAACTACAATTTTTTCCAGTTCTAAATAATACAACTTTTTACTTTGAATATTATATTTGAAAATGCATAGTACATTATTAATGGAGCAAGTTATCAAAATGTAGTAAATGTTTAAATTTTAAAAATATCAATATCATAAATCACTATTTTCAACCACTACCATTCATATACAAATTTCATTTAAAAATGATATTGATGTTTTATTTATTAATACAATTTTGTAAATATCATTATCTACCTTTCATAAACTTTTTAAAAAAAAGACAAATATTACAAATTAGCAAATCTACTAAATAAATTGTATAACGAATTTCACACATTTTTACATTAAATATCCAATGTAAATAAAACTTATGTAGTGCGCGATTACCCGTGGGCGTCTTGGCGCTAGCATTCAAAAGAAACCACTACAGCCTAACCAGAGATAAAAGTCTTGATTATATGTTTGAGAAAAATCCATGTTTTTAACATTTTCCTAAACTGCACTAGATTGGATTGAGATCTTAAATTTAACAGCAAAGAGTTCCAAAGTTTGCTAGTGCAGAAGGAAAAGCTCATGCCACTCATCTTGCTTTATTTATTCTGGGGACGACCACTAGTTTAGCAGTGCTTGATCTAAGCATATGGACAGGTGAATGCCAAAAGAAGATTTTTTGAAAGCCTCCAACCTCTAGTCAGAAGTTTTCCAGACCGCGGTCGGAGGCTTTCCGACAGACACAGTCGGTTTGCAGTCCAACAGCCAAATTACGATGTCGGCGGTCGGAATGTAAACCGGCCAGTCATTCCGTACTGTAATCCCTATGGAACGCATTTCCACCGTCGGGATTACGATGTCTGTGTCCTGCATCCTTTCCAGGCCAGCCTTTCTGACACAGAATGGCTGTTGGAAACAGACTTTAGGGGCCCCTAGTAGGGGCTACTGTTGGTGGCCGAGGGGTTACCTATGGTTCCCCCTCTGTAAATCCCTGCACTGTGTGGTGTGGCAGCACCATTGACACTGAGTATGGCCGTTGTGCAGATAATCAAGCATACCCCTTTCCAGAGTAAGTCCTTTATAATTAACATAACTGACTGCACAGATATTCCACTTCATGATGGCCAGGGGAAGTTCTCATCTAACTATATGCTTATTGGCAGCCCACAACACCAGTAGAAATAGACTCTACTAATCTTAACCCCCCACTAAAACACCAAATCGGCACACTGACAATACATATTTCACCACTTGGTCATGGCCGCTATGTGTGCTTCACTATTTAAAGTGACCTTCAGGCAATAGACACTGCCTCGGTCACTTGATACTCTCTTCTGATGACCAGGAGAATTTCTGATGCCTATAAACAATTACTGTCAGCCGATAACCTCAGTATTAATAGATTTTATTAATCCTTTACTCAGAATTTACACCTAGTTACCACACTGAAAAACACGTAGAATACTACTCTGACATGGCCGCCATGTGCGCTTCACTAGACCATGTGACCTCTAGGCATTAGACACTGTCCCAGTCACGTGGTACACACTTTTGCAGAAAAGCATGGCCGCCCAGCCACCCAGCATCTCCTGGACCCGGTGGCATCGGTAGGTCAGGAAGCACCACACGAGGTGGAAAAACATGAGTAATAAGAATACGCTGACAGGGAGTGACTTTTCCCACTATCGGCAGTACGCGGCTACCGGCTGCACTCAGATTGCCAGCTGACTTACTAACGTAATCAACTTCCTCTAGCCATAGCGGGGAAGTTACTGGCACGAGCATGTTCCCCTACAGATTTAACCGCACCACTCACTATGCGCATAGTATAACAACGCCCCCACCCGCAGAACCCAAAGCAAACATTTACTTTACCGAGGGGCCAGTTCACCACACAGGTTTGCATAACAAGAGCACACATGTCATTAGGGGCATTCCTTAACTCATATCATTGTGTTGCAAAGCGCAGGGTGGGACTGAGTAAGCTAGTTTTTATTAATCACGCCGATATTGACCTCACATTGTTGTAATAAGAGACTTTATGCTCAGCCAACATACCTTAAGGGTCATTTTAGGTTCCATGTAAGTGAGTTACAGCGCACAGTGTAAGTTAACCTCTTATCTAACCGGCGACCTTTACATGTGCACTGCTGCAACACGTGATTTTGTACCCAGGGTACACTCCCTTAGGGTTATCTCTCCTTTAAAGTCAATAAACCGAGCTGCATCGCGCTGGGTGCTACCGAGTGAGTAGATCCTTGATCTCACCTTTAAGTGATGTGTGTGCTATGTTGGAATATGATACCTATGCCCACAACACCACTCCTAACGACACTAAATACAGGGCTAATACGTGCATGAACATTATCATGTACAACATTCAAAACTGGTTGGTTGTCCAGTATACGATCTTTATTGTTGCCTGATGTGTTGACCACCGGGTACTGTTGAAGCCTGGATACTTGACACAATTTGGTGAGTCCAATAAGTTTTTCTGCTTCAATCTTGGAGTTTCCACAAGGGCTTACAACCACCATGGCTCACTGTGGGTACCCACTACCTTGTTTCTATTGATTTTATTGTCCACTAGCTCAGTAGCGCTCACCACAGTTCATGCTTACCTGAGTTTGAAGTCACCAAATGGTATTGTCTTATAATGTTTATCCATGTTTATACCTGAAATGTATGCATCCTTGTCTCTCCAATACAGGTAGATCCAGATCATCGCAGGTATATTGACACATTAGACACTTTTCTACTGTGCTTTTGATGAACCTACTTAGTTTTTATAGTGTAGATAGTATCCGTTTTCATGGTCCTGAAGAATCGCAAGTTAATTGACACAAACGCGAGAAACATGTTGACCGATATTTTCACTAACTGACACACAAGTAGGAGACATTATACTCCAATGAGTGCCGGTTTCACTGCTTTTAACTAGGGCAGGAGACCCCCAGAATAAAAATAATCTATTACAGATACTCCCAGCCCCATGTTTAACTCTTTATCACGTCTACACTCTTCTGGCCCCACACCCGCACTTCACCATAAGGCTGTTGGATAAAAGATCTTCGATAAAGTGCCCCTCTTTGAGGTGAGCCCGTTGGGTATTGCACCGCCGACCCAATGAGGAGCAGCCCATATGATGAAGCATGACACCTGAAAGGGTGTGTGAGGGCATTAAAATCCAAAAAATGGATGCCCAACTGTAGATCTCTTTGAGACTCAGTTGTTTCTAGCCTTAGTTTGACTCCTTCTACTCCTCCCACCTGAGGAGCAGCACATCATACCTTCCTTGACATGTAAACAGGGGCACCTGTTTGTGCTGGACCTCCCACTCATTGAGAGTGGAAATAGCCTCTTCATCCCCTTATTTTGAGTACAGCACCATGGATGACAGATGACTCCTTCCTCCTCAGTGGAGTGTTTTTTATGTGTTCCCAGGGGTGTACCTTCAGGGGGGGGGCGAGGGGGTGGTGTTTGTGGCGTTACACCCCCCAATAAATGTATATTATATGGTAAATTATTGGGAACAGGTACTTTCAGTCGGATATGGTGAGGTGTCTGTCAGATTTCACAAGGAATGTTTACATAAACACAGACAACAATGCACACACACTCTCCCCAGCTCTGCTTTGAAAGTCTTCAATAAAACATTTTTTAACAAAATATTGGCCCGATTCTGAGCTGTGTCATGCAATGCATCGCAGCATCCAAAGAGACTGCACTGCGTTGTGTGACAGGGAGGGAACAGGAGAGCACCATATTCACATAGAAATGGCTCTCTCCTCCCCTCTCTGTAACACCAGCGCTCATTTCAGCTGTCGAGTGGCATGCACACCCCTTAGCGCAATAGTACTAGGGTGCGTGCGTGAGTGTAGCATAGGTTTTGTACAGGAAGGGTACCCTACCTGTACAAAATACTATGCTTAGACAAGTGAAAAAGATTTTCCTACTTTATATGTGTGCTGTACAGTGCAGCCCGTATGCAAAGTCAGAAAAGCACAGAGAAATTAAAACATTCCTCCGTTTACTGCCTGTCTTTCAGGTGCATTCATTTTTGGCACTAACCTCTTTCTACTGCTGTTTGAGAATAGGGTTTAGCGCCAACAAGCATGCGTGGTAACACGGGTACTCCCATGTACCACCCATGTAACGCTCCCTTGGCGCAAAGTAATGCAAAGCAGCATTTTGCCCTACTTTGCGTTGTTACCTTTCCATTACCATTTTGATTTGGTTTGTGAATTCCAAAAAAGGTTGAGTGTCGGTTTAGCATTAAAACCTAACGCTAAACCTTTGAGAATCTGGGACATTGTGTTTTCTCTCACATACTACCCCATCAATTCGCATTTTTCTCTCTTTGCACTGCCGCTTAGCCCCTCTTATGCACCCTGCTTGTCCTATAATGTATTTTAACATTGTATGCCAGCATGATTGTTGGAAAACCAGAAGCTCACACCTCCACAATCTTTCTGACCAAGCTACGCCCCTGCTTGTTCCATAGGTTACAAAAGGATGAACATGCCTTTGGTCTCAGCGACTATAATTCCATTAACAGCCTTACCCTGGTGTCATATGGCTATGGTGGATAAAGAGCTGCACCTTTTTTACTGATGAATTTAAGAAGAGCTTGTTGAAGGTTGAAGAGGGGATTATGTGGTATGCTGCTCACAAACTGTGTTTTTATTATGAAAGAACAAAATGTCATGCAACCTTGACTTCTCTTGATGACAAAACTTCAAGAGCACTTCTATCCTTTTACTACTTTAGACAAGAGCCTTTTCCTTTCATGGCATTCTTGTTACAAAATGCAGTATTTCAATTTCATTTTGCAGAACATCTTGTGCTAAAGCACTGCCTAGCTCACTCAATACCTCTCAATCAGCAGGCAGTTCAATGGTTTTGTGCGGAAGTGATTATAACATTGACTTTTTTTGCGGCAACAGACTGCGATCATACTATTACCAATTTGTGGAGTCATTACTTTATGTGACCAGAAATTTACCAAGTTAGCCATCGTTTCAACGGGATGTATGACGTTACAACGCATACTTTTTACAACGCCTACCTTTACATCTCAAGTTTTACAACGCATACCATTACAACGCATAATGCTTTTTGGCGCTGGATAGTGAATAGTTTAATTTACTATTCCAACTCCAGTCCCCGTGGATGGTAGAGAAGGTGTTGGATAGTGCATTAAACCTATTCCCTATCCTAGAGCACCCCCCAGCGCTATGCGTTGTAATGGTTTGCATTGTAAAAGTTGCGTTGTAATGGTAGTTCGTTGTAAAAGTTTCGTTGTAAAGGCTGTATACCGTTTCAACGTGTTCCAAGACTAGTCCTGCGCATAATTTCAATTGCCCTGGGTTAGTCGCAGTAATTTCAGTAATTCTGTGTTACTCTTTGGCGCAGTGTAATTTAGAGAAAAAAATACTACTCTGCAGGCACATTTAGCGCACAGCAGCGGCCGATCGAGCTAGCTATCCATGTTCTGTTACATTTAGCGCAGTTTCTTAGTGCAAAAATGCATCCTCACATGCTAAATTCTGAGAATAAACTGGGGAAAAATCCTACCCCCAGGAGGACATTTAGCGAGCGTAAGCTGTAGTTGCTTTTATGCCTATTTCTTAGTGCAAAATGCAACATTTTGGATGAGAAAGGGCATTTTTGCTCTATTAAGTAGCACTAAACAGAATTACTCTTCTTGCGTAATTCTGCGTAATCTCGCGTAATTCTTAGGTAATCCTGCGTGATTGCCCTACACAGAGTTAAGCGAGTTACGCCCATCCCTATTCATGAAATGGGTGGGTACTGGTCCGCATATGTCAGGGTAATAGCAGCACCATCATAAATCTACTAGGTCCCCCAATGTCACCAGATTTGAATGTTATTTGAATTGCTGACATCATGTGAATGCTGCTGACATATGCTTTTGGCAATCTAACAAGAGCAGATGGAGCCCGTTTCTCAGCTTTATTTGTCCTGTCCCCTCCTTTTGCCCCACCATCACAGCTGCTAATGTACCAGGAGGCTACACAAAGCACAGACACTGCATATTGCAGCATACACTAATTTGTCTAATCACCTATCATTACAAAGCAGTATCCTTTGTTAAAATATTTCTAGCTTACTTTGCATATATGTGTGTACATAGCTGTATCTAAAACTACTTATATATATATATATTTATATGCACACGTACATACAAAGTCAAATTGGAACATTTTAAGTAAATGTGTATGTGTGTATCAAAAGTCTCCACGTGCTTCGTCATTTCATAGAAATAAACAACATACGATTACCCTCCCACTTGAGCAGATACATCATCGTACGAAATGGGTGAGGATGAAAGGCAAGTTCAAATCACTGCTGTTGGTTTACTCATTTTCAAAAATGGGAAACCAAAATGATATAGAAATATAGCATCTCTAAATGTGTTCTCGCTATGTATGACCAAAGTGAATAAATGAACTACATTTCTTAGCATCAAATCAAAACCATCGTAAATATTAACTTAATATGGAAACTATCACTTAAATGGAAACTATCACTTAACTTTAAGGTATTAGGAAATGCTGTAGGCAAATAGCTGTGTAACCCAGGCGAGCTCTTCACATATTCCATCCATAGACATAAACAAAATACTATTACTCATCCACTGGAGTGATTGTATATGCGGGGGCGGGGATTTGATCTCTATCTTATCACTCTAGATCTAAACCCCTTTCTGGTCGACTGAACCTTTATTGCCTGTCATTGAGGAAAGAAAGTGCATCCAATACCAGGTTAGTTCAATCAATAATGGGCTCGACTCAGAAGAACCACAGACTACTTCTAAGTTTCAAGGGTTTATTACAGAGTTAAGGATAATTGCAAATACAGACATCTCAAGATGAGATTCAAAAGATATATGGGCACCACTACAAATATGTGCTCTCGAAAGGCCCTCAGGCGAGCGAAGAACACAACTAGGACTAGTTCCAAAATTAAAAGGGCTGCAAGCATAGACACGAATTGTGATCTCTCCGTCATTTACAGCAGGAGAAAAAGGGTTCAGGTTAGGCTGTCCCTACCCTGCTCTGGATGGTATCCCTACTTAACAAAATCCCAACCTACCAAAAGGTGTCAGCTGTGAATAACTTCCTAAGAAGATCACCCACTCTTAGTCTCTAAGTGAAACCCTATGATCTCCAGTCATGACCCCTCTCTGCCTACCCATCCGCTCTCTAGAGGGTCCTCAGGATCTGCTCTAACTCCACCCAGGGGTGCTGTCCCTAATACAAAACACAACAACATTCGAGACGCCCCTCGTGAGACGCCCATCACGTGGTGTCGATTCTGGCTCTTTCCATGATGTTTTTCCTCTGGGCCTCGTGCGTTAGCGTTGACCTTGCTTCTCAGACTCTTCTCCGGCCCGCCGATACCCCCAAACATTCCGGAATCCTCCTACATGTCTGCATCAGTCTCTTGAACAGAACTCTATTCATCCAATTATAAATTGGAACCCCCTCACATTTGCAGACAGACATCCGTAGCTGAATCCCCATTTTCATAGACTTCTAACAGAAGTTTGCAACTTATTTCCTGACACAAGTCAGCCTGTACCAGTACGTGCAGATTAAACCCCTTCTATCATTTCAGGCCTACAACCCTTCTTGCAGCAATTAAACTAAAATAACATGTTAGCATCATTTCTTGAATAATAAGAAAACACATCTATAGAATATAAATCTAACAAATAAACAAATCATTGTAACATTAGTGCAGTCCATGTTGATGAAATGTGTACCTTTCTAATCCCTTCTGGCCTGGCCATGCGGCCTGTCCTTTTCTGTGCTTTGCAGCATGACATTCTTCCATTAGCAGCTACATAACATGGACTATGATTTATCACGTCTAATAAGGATATACATTTTTCGCTCATTTCTGCATTAGTTCCACTTCTATATAAAATCTCTAGATTAACTACACATTACGAAGTATATGTGAATATAATTTCAGCACTCATAGCATTTCTCTTATGATTTGTGCACACTACTCGTAACTTTGGCGTACTCATACATTTCGTTCAGTTTGCGCTCTCTCAGTTCCCCCCTTTGATGACCTCTCGGGGTCATCACCAAAATTTAAACTGAACTAATTGCTAATGCTCCTCGTTTCTGCGTTTCTAGAACCCTCAGGCTCCTGTACTGATTGTCTTGTATTGCAGCCAATCTCTGTAACTGCTCTCTTCTGGATCTTTCCAACCTATTCGATCTGTACCATTGATACGACCTCACCAATCCCCACAATATGATCACACAGATCACTATTATGATGATAGGTTTCAGTATGTACCAAACAAAACTCCTCCCTATGTTGGCGAACCAACCTCCAACTTCACCCATTCCATGTCCCACCTTTTCCCAAACATTTTCTTTTGATAAGTCTTCGGTCTCTTTGTGAATATTAGTTATATTCATAATGACCTTCTCAAGAGGTTTTGAATTGTCTGGAATGTAAGTGCAACATTCCTGGACCTTCAAAGCCTTACAGACTCCGCCCTCTTTTGCTAGCAGGACGTCTAATGCAAGACGGTTCTGAAGCACCATGGCCCTTATCGATTGCATCTCTCCCTCCACCAGCATTAAGGACCTAGCAGTGCTGGCAGACAACCTGTCTACGACTGTAGCCAGTCTCCTGCTTTTGACATCATTCAGGATCAGTCCTAAAAGAAGAAATGCAGCTCCAAATACATCTCCAACCATTTCTGCATCTCCTAGGTCTCTTCTCCCTCTTGCTGAGGCCTTGCCCTCGATGATCTCTAAGTCTTGGGCATGGTATATTTTGGGGAAGACAATTGCCAGATAACATGATCCATACCAATTGTCAGGTAGTCTCACGTAAGCATTTCTTCCACATACAAAATATACATTTGGAATCACTTGCATCCCTTTCAAGAAGTCCTTTGTGTAATATTCTAATCTAAAAGCATGTTCACAACTGACTTCTCCTACAAATACATTTTCGTAATACGTTTTGCTTCTGTGAAGACATAACTTCCCTCTTTGTGTTCGATCCAAAGCTATTGGACCACTACTACCCTTCCTCTTGTGTGCCTTCTCTTCCTCGGTCCAATCTGTTTTCCATTGTCCTGATTTTTTCAGAATCTTTTGCCTTCTGTATCGATCATCCACTTGCCCTATAAACTTCTTCTCGACTTCTGACACTTTGCATGTCAGGTTATTTCTGCGGGCATGTGAAGTATCTAAAGTATCCCAAGGAATGAAGAACTTGGCCAATCTGTCTTCACTCTTCCAGTAGTCCCACTTGTTCATCTGCTTGTAATTTGGGACTTCTGGTAACACTGAATCATAATTAGAGAAATAGTATTCAAAACTATCTCTCCCATAAAATATACTAAGCAATAAGCTACATGTAATGCCATAAGTCAGCGGGAGGTGATGATATCTAATGCCTTCATCTACAGACGCCGGCAACTGCATGCAGACGTAGCAGTCTTTGACCTCCATGGCATCCACGTATTCGTACAAAAGTTTAGCATAAGCATTTGACCTATAGTCGCCTTGGGACTCATCCATGTGTAACCTACGGGCTTCTGCTGCTAATAACGCCTTCTCCTGTATGTTTTCCCTTTTGTTATCAGCAACCGTGGGTTTTGGTGTCACTACAGATTTTTCATCTGTTACCTTTGCCTCACTCTCATGTCCCATTACATATGATACTGTAACTACTAAAGCTATAAGAAATATCACTCCTACTATTAGTGTGCCTATTATACATTTGGCCCTACGATTCGGACTACCGGTCTCCATTTCTTCAGACAGTATGATTCTTCTCCCTTTATTTCAACACAAAGTTCTTTGTCTCTTTGTTCTTTTACAGTCTTTAGAACCACACTTTGGAAGCTGGCAATCTTCTTTTGCAAAGTCTCTTTAAGTTTTGACACAGACAACCCTAGCCCTTCTCCGTCAACTTATAGGAAAGGTCCCTAAGTTTCTCTGCTTCCTAGGCGCTAGGTAATCTTCTTTTTCTCGTTTATTTACAAAGTCTTTAAGCATCTACGATGAGACTCGGGCCTGTGGCTTGAACAGCATAATTCAATATTTCCAAACGAAGAATGTGCTCTTCATGGCCTGTTATCTTTGTTCCAAAATCGGGGAATTGCAATTCAGTGAAAAACATGTGCTTTAACTTGCTTAGGCGGGGAGGGTTGGGGAGTGTGAACGTTAGTGACCCTTCTGCTTCGACTCCGGGCACTAACAGCTGTACTTCCACTGTGATGATGGGTTCAGAGCTGGACACCAGCACCGCTCTGATCCTCCCTGTCGCTCCTTCCCAAGACATCTGTCGCCAGATATGTCCACTCAGGGGTGGCGTATCTTCTGTTAGGCACACGTACTCTCCTTGATCTTCTTAGGTCTGGTGCTTCAGAGCCCTGAGCACCTTCTTCCGGGTCTGAGTCTTCAGATATCGGAGCAAGGGTTCTCTCTGGAGTTGACCTCAGGCTCGAACTCCTTCTTTGTGGCCAACTAGCTTCTCCACGCCTTACCCTTCTGCTCCGTGTCCTTCTGCTTTGCTCTCGCTCTCTTTCGGCTGTGTCGGTGTCCGACTCGTACTCCCAGCTACTTTCTCCTTCTGTAGCGTTGTCTGTTTCGCTGTTGTACTGACCGTCCTCAGCTTGGTCAGACACGTTTCCAGCTTCTTCTGGCACCTCTACAGCTTGGCTAGCCCCCTCTATGGCTTCTCCGTCCGCAGCTGGACTTACATCCGAGAGAGGAGCTGTTTCTTCCAGAGGTGCTGGAACCCTCCGCGTATGAGACGCGTGGATCCAGTTGGGCAGGCCTCCCACCTTTACAGCAGTGTTCGTGATCAGGATGATCTGGTAGGGCCCACGCCAGCGAACATCTAGGCAGCTTCTTCTTACGTGCTTTTTCACAAGGACCCAGTCTCCAGGACACAGGTCATGGCACAGGTCCTGGCACGACGGAACCTCGGCAGCCTGCACCTGAAGGGACACAGAATGAATGGCGTCAGACAGCCCCTTACAATAGTCCAGGATCATATCATCTGTGATGTTTAACAGTGCAGCCGTCGGTACAGACGGCAATCTCATTGCTCTCCCCATTAACACCTCGTGTGGTGATAGTCCCGTTCTTCTGTCTGGGGTACTACGAATGCTCATAAGGACCAATGGCAGAGCATCAGGCCAACTCAGAGACGTTGATGAACACATTTTAGCAATTCGGGACTTGATGGTACTGTTTATCTGCTCCACAATTCCTGATGCTTCTGGTCGGTAACTACAATGCAATTTCTGGTCTATGTTCAGGGCCGCACAAATCATCTTTACAAGCTCGCTGTTGAAATGGGTTCCCCTATCTGATTCCAAAGAGGCCGGTATCCCGAATCGCGGGATGAGTTCCCTAAGCAGTAACTTGGCTACTGTGAGGGTGTCACACCTGCGTGTAGGGTATGCCTCGACCCATCTGGAAAATATGCAAACAACCACCAGGACATAACGAAGGCGGTTGCACCTTGGCATTTCGATAAAATCGATTTGCATCCTATTGAATGGACCTCCAGACCTCCCTATGTGACTCAATGCAACTGGTGTTCTTTTTCCTACGTTCAGCTGCTGACAGGTCACACAACGCTGGCACACTGCTTCTGCTGCTACTCTGAACTTAGGGTTATACCAGGTTTGTCTGAATACTCTCAGCATAGCATCTCTCCCTAAGTGTACTGGACCATGGATTTGTCTAGCCATTGGGCTCACCATCTCATTGGGTAACACTGCCCTTCCATCTGCTGAAACCCAGAAATGAGCCTCACCCATCACACATCCTGCAGTTTCCCATGTTTGCTTTTCAAAATCGGGTGCATTTTCTTGCATACATTTTAACTCGTCCCAAGTGTCTACAGTTTCCAAAATCATGGCTAATTCGGTTCTGACCTGTATTCCACCCACTTCCACCTCCGTGAAAGAGTACCCTTGTTCTGCGCAATACCTCGCGACTTCGTCGGCATATCTATTGCCTTGTGACACGAAGTCCATATTTCTTGTGTGGGCGGTACATTTTACAACTGCAATACCTGCTGGACATTGCAAAGCTTCTAACAGCAGACGTACAAACTCTCCATTGCGAATGGGAGAACCTGAAGAGGTCATGTAACCTCTTTGAGACCATAACTGCCCGTAATCATGAACTACCCCGTAACCGTATTGGCTGTCGGTGTATATGGTGACTCGAATTTGGTTGCTTGCCAGGCAGGCACGCGTCAATGCAATAATCTCAGCTACCTGAGCGGAGTGTACTCCTTCCAGGCATCCAGCTTCCACAACTCCAGTAATTGTACATACAGCGTAAGCTGCTCTCAACTGCCCAACTTCGTCTCTTACACATGAGCCATCGACAAAGAAAACTTCATCGGGGTCAGTCAGTGGCTCATCAACGATGTCGGGTCTCGGTTTGGTGCATAGTTCAGTCACATCAAGGCAATCATGGTCTGTACATACATCATCATCAATGTCACCTGGGAGTGGCATCAAGGTAGCAGGGTTCAAAACAGAGCATCTCTTGAGGGTCACGTTCTCTGCAGCAAGAATGACTTGCTCATAGCGCGTGAGCCTGCTATTGGTCAGATGCTGTGTTTTGGTCCTGGTCATTAACAGTTCAACAGAATGTGGCACATACACCTCTAACGGGTGCCCCATAACGATATTCTCGCAACGCTCGATGCTGACACCTGTTGCAGCAACGGATTTGAGACATCCGGGCAACGCTGCGGCTACTGGATCTAAGGTAGCCGAAAAGTAGGCAACTGGTCTACGGGCATTCCCGTGAATTTGGACCAAGACAGACAAAGCACAACCCTCTCTTTCACAACAGTAAAGCAAGAATATTTTATCGTAATCAGGCATTCCCAGAGCAGGAGCACGACACAGGTCCTCTCTCAGCTGCAGGAACGCCATCAAACAGTCTTTGTCCCATGGTACCGGATCACTCACCTCCTTGTGCGTCAGTTTTTGCAAGGGTTTTGCTTTCAGTGAAAAGTTCGCTATCCACTGTCGGCAATACCCCACCATCCCTAGGAACATCCTGACTTCTCTCTGCGTTTTGGGCGCATTCATCTTCATGATCGCCTCTATTCTGTCTGGGGACACCTTCCGTTTCCCTTTCTCAATTCTGTGCCCCAAGTACTGCACTTCTGTCAGGCAGTACTGCAATTTTCCCGGGGACACCTTATGGCCATTTGTAGCTAAGTGATTTAACAAAGCAATGGAGTCCTCCCTGCAAGCTTCCTCCGTTTCTGACGCCACAAGCAGGTCGTCTATGTACTGGACCAGAACCGACTTCTGGGGCAGCACTAGACTTTCAAGATTTTTCTTCAACAGCTGATTAAAGATCGATGGGCTCTCTGTATACCCCTGTGGGATACGACACCATGTTAATACGCGACCTTCCAGCTTAAAAGCGAAAAGGAAATGGCTATCCTCGTCCAATGGGATCGAAAAGAAAGCCTGGCACAGGTCTATCACGGTAAACCATTCAGCTTGGAACGGTATCTGAAACAATATCACTGATGGATTCGGTACCACTGGACAACATGAGACGACTATGTTATTAATCTTTCGAAGGTCCTGCACAATTCAGAATTTCCCATTTGGTTTCTGCAAACCCATAATCGGGGAGTTACATGGACTACCCACGATTTCTTTCAGTATTCCCTGCCTGATCATGGACTCGATCACGGGCTTTATGCCTGCAATCGTTTCTGGAGTCAATTTATATTGGGGTGTTCTTGGAAACTCAGCATGCGGTTTTACTATGATTTTCACTGGGTCCACTCCTTTGACCAGTCCAATCTCTTCCCCAGTGAAATCCCACACTTCTGGTGCCACGGTCTCTCTTAGGTCCCATGGGAGCTCATCCACTGTCAAAGTGGGATACAGCTCCACACATATTCTTGAGTTTGCGACTTTGAAGTCGGCGTCATCATCATTGGTCAATACCTCCACTCCCTGCGGGGTGCAGTATATGGTACAATTTAATTTACACAAAAGGTCTCTTCCCAATAGACATACAGGACTAGAATCGCAAACCACAAACTGATGCTCATCGCTATATTTCCCTATTTTCACCTGCACTGGTTCTGTCAATGGGCTAGTTATTCTCCTGTTTGCGACCCCCACCACTTGAATTGTCTCTCCAGACATGGGCAAGCCTGGAACTGCTGCTGATCTTATCGTGGATCGAGTGGCTCCTGTGTCCACTAGGAATGTCGTGGGGCACCCTGCCACTTCGGCCTCAACGTAGGGTCCCCTTTGGTCCACTTCTAAGGCTGCCCGAGGGTACAGTCTTCTCTCTCCACTCTCTGTCCTGTTAGTGGATCAACGTAATAGCATTCCTCTCCTCCTACAAACAGAGGCATCTGTCTATATGTCTTTCCCATTGTCCCTACTCTGGGTGGCTGAGGGAACTGGGCTCGTGGGGGTGGGGTCCCCCCTTTGAGCACCTTTCCTTGGTATGGCGTTACCCCTCTTCCTGGAGTGCTTTGAACCTCTTCCTCCTCTACTTCTTGTTCTCCAATTTCAACGTTGTAGGGACACTCGCGTTTCCAATGCCCCACCTCGTTACACTGGTGGCACCGGGTCGTCTTTTTCAATGCCGCTATGTCTACCCTAGGTCTAAAGTTGGCGTTCTCCTCGCCACTTCTGTTCTGGTTATTCTGTTTCCTGCCCCCAGTCCCTGTTCCCTGCTGCTGTTGCTGTTGTCCACCCTTACCAGCTGACTGCATCTGCACCACCATCAATTTTTCTTTTAGCTTCTTTGCTTTTGAGTCTATCTCATCACAGCAGTACCTAGCATATCTCAGAATTTCATCCAGCGGTTTATTTTGCCAACAAATCAAGTGTTGCTGAATCATTAAACTAATATCCGGTCTTAAACCCAAAACAAATTTAGACACAAACTGCCCTATGTCTTTAGGATCCATTACGTCCAACCCGCTATACTGTTTAAACGCCTTCAACAATCTTTCATAATATTCATGGACTGTCTCTTTGGGTTCCTGTCTAGTTCGATCTATTTTGACCCAATCTATGTCCTGCATTGGCACCTTTTCTTTCAGCCAAGTCATCACTCTCTCGTATTTTGCCATTACTGTCTCGGACGGTCCATTAGTCTGCGCATCTCTCTCTGGTTCTGATGTGGGCCACTCAGCACTAACCTTACATGCTGTCCACAAGTCTCCTGGTACCACAATATCAAACAGTGTGTTCAGGTCTATCCATAGTACTTTGGAGATTTTTACGAACCTCTCCACTTGCTTATACCACTCGACTGGATTCTCCCTCAATTTAGGGAAGGAGTTGGTAAAGGCTGCTAAGTCCCCCCTACTCCATGGCACATGCACATAGTTCCCGTTTGCAACCTCACGCAAAGGGTATGCCTCTATTCTCTGCAGTCCTCCCTCTGGTGTCATCCCAAGCATGCTTCTCCTGACGGTCCCTTTCTTGGACCACCTTTCTTCCCATTTATCCAGCGCCCTCCATGTCCTTATTCCTGTGATCAGTTCCCTTATGTGTGTTTTTAACCCTATTGTTCTTCTCTCATCTAGGTCCCGATCTGAATAATGTAGCCTATGGTTACCCTGTAATGCTTTGGTCCTCGACAGGTCTACCATATATTTTCCTGCCAGTTCGACTAATTTCTCGTGTGCTGCTCTCGCTTTCCGAGTGATGTCCTTTGCCATGAACAGTATCTCATCCTGCTCATACATCTCCATTCTTTCTAGAGGCAAGGTACCATCCACCATGTCATCCAGATCTGACTTTAAGCTGGCGACATCGAGCCTCTTAGCTTTTATCTCGGCTCTCAGTATGTCTTTCTTAGGTTGCTCATTGGTCTCTCTTCCGTCCCAGCTCCGGGTCCTACGCTTGGGCTCAGGGGAGTTAAGGAGAGTCCTCCCTTGCTCCCATCTCTCTAAATCCCATGCTCGGCCATCCTGCCTGGGGAGGTGATGAAACACGGGCCTGTTTCCCCCAATCCCATTTTGTCCATTCTCTCTGTCCTCCCTCACTTCATGGCAGGCTTCTCTGCTGTTCTCCACCCTATCGTTATTCTCTCGTTGTCTAGTGTCACTCAGTATCTGATAAGACCCTTCTCGGCTCCCCATACTCCCCGGACTGCGTTCATGTCCGTAATCACAGGGGTTATGGCGAGGTCTCTCGCAATTCCCGTTCTGTCCACCATTGCCAGACGCATAGTGGGTACACTTAAGGCTGTTTCTGTACTCTTGCGTTCTCCTATCCCCTTCGCTGTGAATTGGGCGAGACACCCCCCTACCCTCAGGGCTCCTGTTTTCCAGGTCTGGTCTACCTTCACTCCTGGTATGACGGGTGTCTCCACTACTGTCCTGACCCTTTCCGTCCCACTCCGGACGACTTTCGTCAGCCCCGCCGTGAGTCCGGGTCCTGCTATCCTGGCTTTCCCTTCCAGCTTCCGCTGCCATGATGCTCTTGTGAGCCTCTACTGCCTCATCCCATTTCTTCATGTACTCATTTAACTCCTGGAAGGATTTCGGTCTTGCCCCCCTCAGATCCATCGGCCATCTGGGGCCCCCCGGATCTCCTGTTGGATCTACTGCTGTATGTACTGGGGTGCTCCAATCCCTTGGTCTGGGCAACTGACTTGGGGAATTGATTGTATCGTTCCTCCTTGCCATTTCTGTTCTCTCTCTGTCTCTCCGTACCTGTTCCTCCCCTCGAGCTCTCTCCGGGTCATAAATCGATACTAATGGGCCTATAGTAACAGGTACTTGCAGGGCATCTGGTAGTGCGTAGGATGTGGCACACTCTGTTTCTGGCACCCTTTGTACCACAAACCTTCCGACTACCTGCTGCACCGGACTAGGTTGGGACAGTTCCTTCTTTGCAGTGGGATCCCAATCTGTAATGGGAAGCGGTCCATACTCCCCTATGCTAGGCCCCCCTTCCCTGTTGGGCTCATCTTTTCCTGTCTCTTTGTTGTACGGGGGTGGCCTATCTGTTAGTAACCTATTTATCAGGCTGTCCTCTGTCTCGCTCTCATCATCTTCTTCTAATGGGCTTTTGTTTCCTGCCACTTCTAACACTGGGTACAGTTTGTTTACTTCAATGTTATGCACTCTCCATCTTTTAGCATCCGCATCCCATTTGGCATCCTGTACTGCTCTTACCGATCGTTTCACCCTTTCTTGTCGTCTATTCAGGTTCCTCTCGTGCGCTGCCCTAATCCATGCATTGAGAGCTTCAAACTGGGTCGGTCTAGGCATAGGTCTCATTGAGGTCATGACTGCTTTTAATCGGTGTAGTACCTCTAATCTGAACGTCCCATACTTTGGAAACGTCAGTTCCTCATTTCCTTCTGTAATCTTACTCCACTCTGAAATCCACAATATAGTGTGTAACCCAACATTTGCCGCCATATAATAAGCCGGCGTACCCTCTGGCGGGGCTTCTTCCCCTTCATACGATCTCCGCCTCTCTCTTTTAAAAGCCGCTCTTAACCATTTAAAACATTTCATGATTAAACGTACAATTTCCAGCCTCGCTATTCTGTTTACTTCCTGATGACAATCCACCAATCCTAGCGCGGCTTTGCTAGCTGGCCTATCACAGCGCGGTCTCGCTCCGGCCGGCCAATCCCAGCGCGGCACTTTCTGACGTCACTCGTCTCCGCTTCGCAGCAGCACCCCTCCTTTCTCAGCTCGTCTCCCGGTCATGCATGCATCCCATTCATACACCGAAAAATGACTACTTCCGACCAAGCCGTCACTTCTCTTGACTGTACGTCCACAGTCTATCTGTAATTGTCACCACAACTGACGAAAGGTCTATCGTCTCTCTGATAGGTTGCTTCCACACACAGTAACTTCCGACCAGCGTCCGTTACTCACGCACTCACTCTTACGTTCCCCCTATCTCGGTCCTGCGGGCGATCAATGGTACCTCATGACCCCCTTCACACTGGTTGACAATTACTCTGGATGTCCGATACACCCGAACCACTTAAGCTCTCTTTGAACTTAAGATTTGCACCGGTAGCGCGCGCTCACAACCTGTTCCACAGTCACTCTACAGGCATTCAACTCCGCTGGACATTACAACATAGATACGACACAAAAACACTGCAATCTAACACGCATGACCCTTTATACTCACTCTTGACCGATACTGCTGCTTTTCTGTCTCACGTCATCCGGACCCTCTTCGGCGGGCGGTTCTTCCGATCATCGATCACCGATCTCTAGGGGCCTTGGGGTAATCTAACCTGGCCTAGATCACCTTCCTCAAGAAGGCAACCATCCTCTATAGCTACCAACTGCGGGGGCAGGGATTTGATCTCTATCTTATCACTCTAGATCTAAACCCCTTTCTGGTCGACTGAACCTTTATTGCCTGTCATTGAGGAAAGAAAGTGCATCCAATACCAGGTTAGTTCAATCAATAATGGGCTCGACTCAGAAGAACCACAGACTACTTCTAAGATTCAAGGGTTTATTACAGAGTTAAGGATAATTGCAAATACAGACATCTCAAGATGAGATTCAAAAGATATATGGGCACCACTACAAACATGTGCTCTCGAAAGGCCCTCAGGCGAGCGAAGAACACAACTAGGACTAGTTCCAAAATTAAAAGGGCTGCAAGCATAGACACGAATTGTGATCTCTCCGTCATTTACAGCAGGAGAAAAAGGGTTCAGGTTAGGCTGTCCCTACCCTGCTCTGGATGGTATCCCTACTTAACAAAATCCCAACCTACCAAAAGGTGTCAGCTGTGAATAACTTCCTAAGAAGATCACCCACTCTTAGTCTCTAAGTGAAACCCTATGATCTCCAGTCATGACCCCTCTCTGCCTACCCATCCGCTCTCTAGAGGGTCCTCAGGCATCTGCTCTAACTCCACCCAGGGGTGCTGTCCCTAATACAAAACACAACAACATTCGAGACGCCCCTCGTGAGACGCCCATCACGTGGTGTCGATTCTGGCTCTTTCCATGATGTTTTTCCTCTGGGCCTCGTGCGTTAGCGTTGACCTTGCTTCTCAGACTCTTCTCCGGCCCGCCGATACCCCCAAACATTCCGGAATCCTCCTACATGTCTGCATCAGTCTCTTGAACAGAACTCTATTCATCCAATTATTAATTGGAACCCCCTCACATTTGCAGACAGACATCCGTAGCTGAATCCCCATTTTCATAGACTTCTAACAGAAGTTTGCAACTTATTTCCTGACACAAGTCAGCCTGTACCAGTACGTGCAGATTAAACCCCTTCTATCATTTCAGGCCTACAACCCTTCTTGCAGCAATTAAACTAAAATAACATGTTAGCATCATTTCTTGAATAATAAGAAAACACATCTATGGAATATAAATCTAACAAATAAACAAATCATTGTAACATTAGTGCAGTCCATGTTGATGAAATGTGTACCTTTCTAATCCCTTCTGGCCTGGCCATGCGGCCTGTCCTTTTCTGTGCTTTGCAGCATGACATTCTTCCATTAGCAGCTACATAACATGGACTATGATTTATCACGTCTAATAAGGTTATACATTTTTCGCTCATTTCTGCATTAGTTCCACTTCTATATAAAATCTCTAGATTAACTACACATTACGAAGTATATGTGAATATAATTTCAGCACTCATAGCATTTCTCTTATGATTTGTGCATACTACTCGTAACTTTGGCGTACTCATACATTTCGTTCAGTTTGCGCTCTCTCATATACAAGTAAATGATGGTGCAAAATCAAATCAGAACCATTAGTAAACATTCATTGTCTATGTATGTATATTACTAACTATTCGATTTTATAACATGCTATCGGTAAATTCTGATTTGATCTTATGAACTTAGCTCACTAGATGGATTGTGCTCTATTTAGTGTGCTCACTTAAGGTTAGTTGTTTTGATTGGGTTATACAGTGCGGCATGTATATAGAGATGCTTTGTATCTATTTGGTTGTTATGTCATATTTTGCCAAATTAGTACACCAGTAATGATGATTAAAATCTGCACTTTATTTCTGACGCGATCTTACACCATCTATGCTTGTTATACTAAGAGTTACCTACAGTATTTCTTAATACCAATCTATAGACTTCTTGTTGTCAGCCCACAGACAAACACAATACTATTATTCATCGAGCATTGATATACAAAAGACATGCACACCATATATAGTGTTAGTTTTATCTGTGGCCCAATGTGCCCCCCCTTAAAATTCACTTCTAAGGACTCCACTGGAAGCAGCCATATAATAGGGCTGATACTTTTTCACTTGACTTACAGTCTGAAAGGTCTAAATAAATATTTCCATCCCTATGCACAAAAAAATGCTTTCTCGGTGAAACTGAATGGTTCCATACCAGAGAACCTCTTCAGTTCTGCGCACAAAAGAGGAGAGATTTGCATGCTGCTGGCTGAATTCGCTGATCATGACCACTCTTCAACATGGCGCCTTTGTCTGCGACAGTGGTCTCAAGGTTGTCAGCTGAGCCTGTTGTGGGGCTCCTACTAAATGGCAATGAAAATAAAAGCAAACAAAAATCTTCATAATTCTTGCTATTGTTCTCTGGAGATGGATGCCCTTGCTGGATGTTGTTGATGTGACTTTCTAGAGATGCCAGTGCAAAGCTGGATGAGAGCGGGGTGCATTGTTTCCGCGAGCTGTGAAGAGGTGCTGAACAATAACAGACAGATGGGGAGCTCTCCAGTATGTTGTTGTTAGCTCTGAAGGCACTCTTGCATATTTATAATGAATGCATGCCTCTGTGTTCTGTATACCACCTTCAAGAGGACGCCGGGCCATCATGGGGTCACCACAGGGAGCTGAAAGCACACAAAAAGAATCAAAATCACTACAAGCGTAAAAGTAGACAAAACAGCCAAGGGTGGAAGAGAATAGCTAGAATGGAATTAGGAAACTGAAAATGAATGAAAGAGCCAAAAGAAAAAAAAGTGCAATTGTCACCTGGAGATACAGGTGGGGTAAAACAATTGGCCATGAGAAAGGTGGCTAGTGCCAGAATAGGGGTTCATGGGGGTGCTCTTACACCCACAGATATTCATGGAAAAGTTCAGATGTAGAATAATAATAATAGATCTTTATTCGGCTTATTCACAATGGAAAAACCATAAAAGTACGCAAAATGTCAAAACACAATAAAAGTAAACATGTTACATATGATTCTGTTAAAATTCATTTCATAGTTAAAAAGAGAAAAGTTAATCAAGAAATGTGCAAAGTACCGCTTATGCTCAGACTGGCAAGGTATTTAAAGATTCTTTCTGTGTTTCATAATACACTTTAAGAAACTACTAATAAAATAACAGACATTCGGTGTTTCCAACATTTGCAGTCTTAAAAGGGCAGGTCTGCACTGTCTCAATCCCCAGGATTTCAGTATCGGTAAAAGCCAGATCTTTCTGTGGGCTTGGTGGTATTTACAGAGGAGGATCACGTGCAGATTCGACTGCGTTGATATGCCGTCACAAGGACAAGGTGGGAGTATAGCATCCCAACAGTTTTGTGACGGGAAAGTGACCATTCTAAAGAACATATTTAGCCTGAATCTTGTAATGAGCATTCTCTCGTAAGTTGGTATTTGGAGTTCTAAATACGGGTGAATGGCAAAGGCTATTTGGATCATATTTGAATGGATCACTGCCGTTTTTGTGGAGTTGGATGCAAGTCTTAACGATTCCAGATGGCATAATGCTTGGCGTTTAAGATCTTTTTTTGAGATGACCGTTATGGTTGTCGGGTCTGAATAGTAGTTCTCAAGGCCTAAATCAGTAAAAAAGTTCCTGACATATAGGAGCCACTTTATTTTTGCAGAGTTGTCCATATTCATTACATCTGTGATAATGGCTTGAGTCAGAGTATTTTTGTTTGATTTCCAGATACGGCGCCACAACATCAGAGGTTCAATTTTGATTAGATCTTCTAAGTAGGGTATGGCTAATTCTAGGTGCATTGCGTAGATTGAGGTGCCTTTGGGGGTAGCTAGTAAGAATCTTAAAAAGGTGTTTTCCGCCCTTTGAATAGGGCTAGCATCTATATACCCCCAGACTCCTGCACCATATGTTGCTATAGCCTGGCATTTGGCATTGTAAATCTTAAGGAGCTCTTTTGGTGGTCTCTTGCCTAATTTCTGAGAGAATGTTATTAGTGCTGCGATTGATCTCCTAAATAAAAGTGCCCTTGTGCTCACTGCTTGCTTCCAAGAAAGTTGGTCATCTATCATGACCCCCAAGTAGGGATAATTTGGGGTAGGTTCAAGCTTTTGGTTGTTGAGGACTATAGGGTAGGATCTTTTTCGGTGTCTGCCAACTGTCATTACGAACGTTTTTTTTACGTTCACCTTTAGATCTAAGTTGCCCATAAAGGACGTGTATCTGTTCAGTGCTTTTTGAAGCTCTTTGGGTGTTCTTGCTAGGATGACGGCGTCGTCCGCGTAGAGCAGGGCTGGGATCAGGCGGCGGTTTATGCGTGGGAGGTCCTGAGCCCCCCCCAACATCTCCTCCTCCAAACCATTGGTGTAGAGTGAGAAGAGGAAGGGGGCCAGGACACATCCCTGCCTGACCCCGCGCCCTACGCTAAACGGAGACGTCAACTCACCATTGACGCCGAAGCGTACTCTGGCTGTAGCCCCGGTGTAGAGCTCTTTGAGAAAATCTAAAAGGGGTGGATCTATTCCCAGTTGAGCTAAGACCCTCCACAGCTTTCTGTGCGACACGCAGTCAAAAGCTGCGGAGAGGTCAACAAAGACCATATATATCTTGGTGGGAGTGGCCTGTGTATACTTCCCCATTATTAGTGTAAGATTGAGGACCTGCTCTAGGGTACCAAATCCTTCTCGGAATCCAAATTGGATATCCAAAATTATGCCCCGGTCCTCGGTCCACTGCTGGAGGCGCTCTAGAATCACTCTCCCCACTACTTTCCCGAGCGAATCCAGCAGTGATATAGGCCGATAGCATTTTACATCTTGTCGGTCCCCCTTTTTAAAAATGGGAACCATTATTGATTTAGTCCAAGATGTTAGGATTCCCTCACTTGCTGCTGCTGTACATACTCTAGTTAAAATGGGGGCCCAGAGGTCTTGATTACTTTTAAAAAGGTCCACCGGGACCCCGTCGGGTCCTGGTGCCTTGCCTGTTTTACTATTTTGCAGAGCGTCTATAAGGTCTGAAATATCAAACGGGACAAGGATAGGGTAATTTACCTTGGGAAGAGGGGATTCTGTTGGAAAGGTGTTCTTAAAAATTTCCTCAAAGTGAGAAACCCAGGTATTTTCGTCGATAGCGACTTCTATTTTTGGGGTATCTCTTTCTGTGAGATATGGGGTTCTGACCGTGCGCCAGAAAAGCTCGCTATTTTGTGAAACTGCACCATGGTGGAGATCATCCCATAGCTTTTGCTTTAATTGGGCAGTTCTCAGCTTTCTTTCCCCAATATATTGTCGCCTAAGCAACTGGATCTGAGCCGCATCACGTGGGTTATTTTTGAGTGCGGATTTCAACTTTGATAGGGCCGCTGTGCAGTTATGGTTAAACCACTTTGGTTTTGTAGGGCGGTTTATTTTAGGTTTTGTGGTGAGCAGGTCTTTTATAGCATCTAGTATTAAGTTAAAATTTCTCAAGACTTCTTTATGACTAGTTGTGAGGTCCAGGCATTTCATTATGTTTAGGTAGGACCGCGTTATTAATTTTTTCATTATATCGGATGGGTTAATTTTAGCCCATCTGATTGTTAGTCCATTGCGTTTACTAATCTCAATCTTGTTCTGTCTGAGAGTGGTCGCCATCTCTGATTTATGGGAAAAGTTAGCAGGCATGAACATTGTTAGTATTAGAGCTGCGTGATCGCTAAAGGGAGTGGCAATGACTTCAAAGTCTTTAAATTTCGGCATTAAGGTTTGGGAGAGAAATATGAAATCTACTGTTGTCTTGTGTCCTCTGCCCAGATAGGTTGGTATAAAATCATTTGGGTCTGCTTTTGCATGCTTGGCAATCTGGAGGTCCAGGTCTGATAGAGCGGTGTTAATTATATTTCCCAGTTTAGAGTGTGCGAAGTGTGCTAGTGGAGCATTAAAGTCGTCTACAATCCCACAACACATTATGTTGGGAGCCGTGCAGGGGTGAAGGTTAAAGTCGCCTCCCCAAATTAATTGGATTGCTTTATCTGCAGGGCTCTGATGGAGTGCTTGTTTTAATTTATCGGTTATGGTGGTGAGGAGAATTATAAAGTTTTCTTCAGATAGGTTATTGTATATGTTGGTCAGGATAATGATATCTTTGTTTGGAAAGGTAAGTGATAAGATTTGATGATTATCATCCTGGGAAAGTGTGGCCACTTTCTTGAGAGGTAGGGAATTTGAGATATAAGTTACTAACCCACCTTTTGGTCTGCCCATTGTACTGGGTAGGGCTGGAACATTGTAAGTTTTATAGCCTTGTAGATGAAGTTCTTCTACAGACCATGTCTCCTGGAGACAGATTATTTGGTGTGGGGCTAAAAACTTCTGCGCAGAGCCGTCCTCGATTTTATTTCGGAGGCCCGCGATGTTCCAATAAGAGGCTATGAGGAATAAAGAGTCATCGGCCGATTCTACTTCTAGAGTTATCGTGTTCTTATTACTGGTAAGTGAGGTGATAGTATTGGGCTGCAAGGGGGGAAATGATTGGATGTCGGTGGGAGGAACTACCATTGGTGGTCAGTCGACCATTTCTAGGCCGCTGAATCTATTACTTAGTGGGATGTTTTGCCATGGGTCCCATCGTGGTTGCTCTCTATGTGGGGGCCAAGGTGTATAAGGTCTTCTCTCGTCCCACCTTCCTCCCTGGCGGCGTTGTCTCACTGGATGCCAGGAGTAGTCTGGCTCATGTTGGTTATGGGGGCCATTATAACTGATGTTTGAAAATTCATCCTGCCTGGGGAATGGGACGGACCAAGGGGGCTCTTGTTCCTGTGTATAGCTGTCTAGTTGCCTAAAGGGGTAGAAAAAGGGGAGGGACTTGATCTTAATTCCTCCATTTGGAGTGATGTCTTCCCAGGCACAGACATAATCCGCTATTCGAGGGTCCTCGAAAGTGATTGTGATGCAGTCCCCGGGAATGGTTTTTCGGGTATTGCCCACCCATGGGACCCTGGCTACAGATCTGATTCTTCCACGCCAAGAGGATGGAATTGGGCGGTTGGTCTGGAGCCAGTGCTGAACTTTATTTTTTAGGGACCAGACCGGTTCTGGGGTGGGGTCTGTTAGTTCTGGCACTCCAGCCATGACTGCCACATAGGGTGAGGCCTCTGGAGGGAAATCTGCTGGGTATCGTGGAGGGCCAGGATTCCCCGCAGTGTTTCTCTTGGGCCTGCCCGCCGGTGTTTTTGGTAATGCAGGTGGGGGGGGTAAGGTTTTTATAGTTGCATTATGCGTGGTTTTCCCTGAGGTTTTATTGGCTGTGCTGCTCGGTGCCGTCGGAATTACGGCAGTAGTAGCAGGCGCCGCTATCGCGGACACAGCTGGGGAAGTCGGAACGGTGGTCTGTTGTAGGTTGCTAGTAGAGCTTTGGGTTACTGCAGTTTTTGTTGTTTTGGTTGGGTTTGAGGTGTTTTTATTAGTCAAGGGATTTGGAGTAATTATCCGGAGGGTCTTTTGTTGTGGATTGGGTAAAGGTGGATTAGCAATTGATGGATTAGTGCTTGCTGGTTTTTTGCTATTGTTTTGTGATGGTTTTTGAGGACATGATGGTAGAAATGACTGCTGGTTTTTTAGGAGCTTAGAAATTTGCAATTCTATGGTTGCTAGCCGATGTTCTAAGGGTTGTAGGGCGTGTTTGAGTACACTAGTTATGCTAGAGAGTGTTAATTCCTGAGCCTCAACAGCGTTCAGATCCACCAGGGTTTGTTTTGTGGAGTAAGGGTCCAAGACTATCAGAGGGGATGGTTCCTTCTCTGCCTGATGGACTGACGCTAAGATCTCAACATGTGTCGCCCTATCATCTTGGGTTTGTGGGATACTTGATGTTATTGCCAGGTTTACTGGGGTGGGTGGGTTTCTTGGTGCCCTATTCTTACTGATTGCTCCTTCCCTCTTACCCCTTTCTACTCTTTTTTCTAGCGAAGAGATTTCTACAGGCGTTGTTGGGAGTAATTCGGGGGTTTTTTCTAAATCAAAACTGAGTTGAGAGTCCGCTAACTGGGATACCGACAGGTCTACTGTGTTTGGTAGACTCCGTCTCTCTCTAGTAAGGATCAGCTCAGCGTTTGGGACGCCTAATGCTGGAGATCTGGCTTCCGCCAGGGTGCCTAATGAGGATCTTTTTGCAAATGCTAGATCTAGTGAGACCCTTTCTTCAATGAGTGTTATGCTTTCGTCTATAAGTGTGTTTGCCTTCGCTAGGAAGTCGTCCATGGGACCAAGCAATTTACCTGCTGCGCTAGGGACTTTAGTTTTAGTTTTGTTCCCTCTCGTTAGGACCATTGCTATTCTTGTTAGGTTATGGGAATAAGGTGAGTTATAAAAGTATTGCTAAAACGGAAGGTCGAATAAATATTTTAAAATCAGGGGGGGTGGCCCAGTCCAGTCTCTACCAGCCTCTAACGGCCTAGAACGGCCCGGTCTTTGCCCGGGTCTTCGCCCCGGGCTGCGACCCGCGGCGCGACCCGCGGCGCGTTAGAGACTGCGTGGATATAGAGGGAGGAAGGGGGGCGTGGCCGCCGGGGGAAGAGGCGCCGGCTGCAAGGAGCGGTGTTTTCTGGGCCTCGCAGTCCCCCGGTAGGCTTTTCCTGGCCTCAGACAACGCACTGCAACCTGGGCGGGTCGCGCTGAGAGCGAGGTGAAGGACTGCCGATTGCAGTCACGCTCCCACCAGCCGACCTCAGCCACAGGGAATGCGGTTTGGGAGATGAAAGCAGCAGTTCCTTAGTTGAACACAGAAGAGCAGGTCAGTGAGCGGCACCCGCGCAGCGGGTGGCGCGAAAGGTTTTTAAGCAGCGTTTGAATCAGTGGGCGTGGCCGCCGGGGGAAGAGGCGCCGGCTGCAAGGAGCGGTGTTTTCTGGGCCTCGCAGTCCCCCGGTAGGCTTTTCCTGGCCTCAGACAACGCACTGGAACCTGGGCGGGTCGCGCTGAGAGCGAGGTGAAGGACTGCCGATTGCAGTCACGCTCCCACCAGCCGACCTCAGCCACAGGGAATGCGGTTTGGGAGATGAAAGCAGCAGTTCCTTAGTTGAACACAGAAGAGCAGGTCAGTGAGCGGCACCCGCGCAGCGGGTGGCGCGAAAGGTTTTTAAGCAGCGTTTGAATCAGTGGGCGTGGCCGCCGGGGGAAGAGGCGCCGGCTGCAAGGAGCGGTGTTTTCTGGGCCTCGCAGTCCCCCGGTAGGCTTTTCCTGGCCTCAGACAACGCACTGCAACCTGGGCGGGTCGCGCTGAGAGCGAGGTGAAGGACTGCCGATTGCAGTCACGCTCCCACCAGCCGACCTCAGCCACAGGGAATGCGGTTTGGGAGATGAAAGCAGCAGTTCCTTAGTTGAACACAGAAGAGCAGGTCAGTGAGCGGCACCCGCGCAGCGGGTGGCGCGAAAGGTTTTTAAGCAGCGTTTGAATCAGTGGGCGTGGCCGCCGGGGGAAGAGGCGCCGGCTGCAAGGAGCGGTGTTTTCTGGGCCTCGCAGTCCCCCGGTAGGCTTTTCCTGGCCTCAGACAACGCACTGCAACCTGGGCGGGTCGCGCTGAGAGCGAGGTGAAGGACTGCCGATTGCAGTCACGCTCCCACCAGCCGACCTCAGCCACAGGGAATGCGGTTTGGGAGATGAAAGCAGCAGTTCCTTAGTTGAACACAGAAGAGCAGGTCAGTGAGCGGCACCCGCGCAGCGGGTGGCGCGAAAGGTTTTTAAGCAGCGTTTGAATCAGTGGGAGTGGCCGCCGGGGGAAGAGGCGCCGGCTGCAAGGAGCGGTGTTTTCTGGGCCTCGCAGTCCCCCGGTAGGCTTTTCCTGGCCTCAGACAACGCACTGCAACCTGGGCGGGTCGCGCTGAGAGCGAGGTGAAGGACTGCCGATTGCAGTCACGCTCCCACCAGCCGACCTCAGCCACAGGGAATGCGGTTTGGGAGATGAAAGCAGCAGTTCCTTAGTTGAACACAGAAGAGCAGGTCAGTGAGCGGCACCCGCGCAGCGGGTGGCGCGAAAGGTTTTTAAGCAGCGTTTGAATCAGTGGGCGTGGCCGCCGGGGGAAGAGGCGCCGGCTGCAAGGAGCGGTGTTTTCTGGGCCTCGCAGTCCCCCGGTAGGCTTTTCCTGGCCTCAGACAACGCACTGCAACCTGGGCGGGTCGCGCTGAGAGCGAGGTGAAGGACTGCCGATTGCAGTCACGCTCCCACCAGCCGACCTCAGCCACAGGGAATGCGGTTTGGGAGATGAAAGCAGCAGTTCCTTAGTTGAACACAGAAGAGCAGGTCAGTGAGCGGCACCCGCGCAGCGGGTGGCGCGAAAGGTTTTTAAGCAGCGTTTGAATCAGTGGGCGTGGCCGCCGGGGGAAGAGGCGCCGGCTGCAAGGAGCGGTGTTTTCTGGGCCTCGCAGTCCCCCGGTAGGCTTTTCCTGGCCTCAGACAACGCACTGCAACCTGGGCGGGTCGCGCTGAGAGCGAGGTGAAGGACTGCCGATTGCAGTCACGCTCCCACCAGCCGACCTCAGCCACAGGGAATGCGGTTTGGGAGATGAAAGCAGCAGTTCCTTAGTTGAACACAGAAGAGCAGGTCAGTGAGCGGCACCCGCGCAGCGGGTGGCGGGAAAGGTTTTTAAGCAGCGTTTGAATCAGTGGGCGTGGCAGCCGGGGGAAGAGGCGCCGGCTGCAAGGAGCGGTGTTTTCTGGGCCTCGCAGTCCCCCGGTAGGCTTTTCCTGGCCTCAGACAACGCACTGCAACCTGGGCGGGTCGCGCTGAGAGCGAGGTGAAGGACTGCCGATTGCAGTCACGCTCCCACCAGCCGACCTCAGCCACAGGGAATGCGGTTTGGGAGATGAAAGCAGCAGTTCCTTAGTTGAACACAGAAGAGCAGGTCAGTGAGCGGCAGATGTAGAATAACAATATAGAATCAATTATTTACTGGTCTTGGGCAGTGCTTAATTTGAGGCAGGATGACTGCCGGTGCCGGAAGCTCTGCTCAGAAGCCGCAAGCCAGTGTTTTTAAACATCAGCCAGGGGCGTAGCTTGGTCAGTAAGATTGTGGGGTGTGAGCTTCAGATTTTCCGGCAATCACGCTGACATATCGTGTTAATTATTATATGAAAAGCATTACACAAGGGTGCTTAGAGCCAATTTAAAGAGACAGGAGTGCAGATTTGTCAGGGGTACTTAAAATACAGTATTTTGTCAAATAACCATGTTTTAAGAGCTTAAAAACAGAAGTGTGTGTGTGTTTCTGTCTGAGGGAGTATTTAAAAATCCAAGGTGAAATCTGACAGACACATTACCATACCTAAATGAAAGCTACTGTACCCGACTATGCACTAAATATTATGTTTATTGGGGAGGAATGGGGGTGTAACACCCTCCCTGAAGCTACCCCTGTCATCAGCACTCAAAAATTCTAGGCTTATAGTCTTTAATCCACTACCAGACACTCCCTGCCTTTCTCTCACATACTTCAGATCAGTGTGTTTTTCCCTCTCTTGCCCTTGGAGCGGGGAAAAAAGTCTGGTCCCCAAATAGAAGTGCTGGTGGCCTCAAAGGGCAACCCCCTGCTCAAAATAAGCACTGGTTTAGAGAATTTACTGCAATTTTATTTTGTAGTTTTAACTAGTATTTCTCTTGCTGAGATGGTGAAAAGAGAAAGTCACAGTATTCATGAGATATTCTGAGACATATAAATATAAAAACATTCTTATTTTGCAAAGAAAGTGCAAATAGCTCAAAGGTATAGCAGCAGAATGGAAAGTACAAATGAGGCACTTAAGTTGATTGCCACCACCAGCACCCCACCATCAGTACCCCAACAGTCAGGAAAGTGTCCCAGAGCCACTGGTGCAAAATAAAACATGCAAACAATACCTTTTGTGAAATACAAGGGACAAATATGAAGTGTAGGAATATGGGTGAAGAACGAAAGAGGTATAACACACTCAATATGGCGGCTGCCTTTGGAGAAATACAGTGTCTTGCCAGTAAGTTACTGCTGCAACTTCAAAAGGCCCCTCTTCTCACTGAGTTTGACTTGATGATGTCGCAAAATTAGAGTGGCCATTAACATGGAATCAGGGACACGAGAAGGGCAATTCACAAAAGGGTTAATTCACAAAGCTATTTGTGCGTATAAATCTGATTCACCCTCACACACATAGGACCTTATTACGAGTTTGGCGGTCTTCCTGTAGGACCGCTGCCGCAGCTGTCCCAGGAAGACTGGCAAGCCTGCAGTAAGCCTGCATGCTGGATTACGATAATAATCCAGCGCTGGTGGTGCAGCAGCAGCGGTGTCACAGCGGTGGGAATCTTTGGCTCATAGGAGAACCTAAAAAGCATACCACTGCAATGACAGTGTCTCTAGCACGTCTGTGCACGTTGTGGCATGCACCTTGTTGTGCATGCCACACAGTGTATGCACCATTGTGGACTTTTGGGGGGCACATCATGGGGGTCCCGCACACACCTCCAGGAGCAAATTTGCCCAGGGACCGTGTTGGAGCCCCTTGACATGCTTTTTCTGGCAAGCATTTCATGGCTGGGTTCCCGCAAGGAAATGCTTGGTGGAAAGGCAGGTTGCAATATGATCGGCGGTGCCGGCATCGACTCCGCGGCGATTCGTGTCTGCTTTCCCACCGCCGCAGGATCCTTGATCCTGGAGGTGGTGGCAGTCTTGTGCAGCTGTGGCCTGTGCAGGTAAGAGTTGTGGGGCCGGGTGAGGGGGAATATTGACAGATGATGGAAAATTATATAAATAATTAATTTTCTCTCTTCCTCGTCCGTCAAAATCCCCCATCACCTGGCCCCACTGCTCTTACCTGCATGAGCCTTGGCTGGTCTTGTAGCAGTCCCACCGTCACCATTGGTCGGACCACCATCCACAGGTGTAGTCATAATTAGGACCATAGTTTTTATGTTAACTTTGCAAAATTTAGTTTGAAATAGTGTGAATTCTAATACTGCATTGTGGAGCATGTATTAAAACTATATGTATACAATGTGGAGCTTAGTTTACAGTGCTGAAATTTGCCCTTGGATCAGGATTCCAAATTGTGAGTAAATACCACACTTTTTTTCTGCCCAAAGGTTGTCAGGTAAAACCTGCATAATTTATATAAGGAAACGCTGCAATATTCTGAGCTCTGCAGTTCAGAGCAAGGAAAACATGTTTTTACCATGTTACCTCTCACTTTGATGTGTACAACTCGAAATGGGTAGATAATACCACACCTGGAAGACACCACAACACACTGGGCGCAGTATTATTTCTTCACATACAGTGAGCCTCATTAGCTCCACTGTGTTTCAATGTTACAGATATTTTTCAACTACTCGTAAATGCCCTTTGTGGATACCGAAAGTCGTGAAGTTAGACTTTGTCTCAGTTTACCTTTGTGAATCGGGCCCAAAGAGTACATATAGACTAAATTTACAGTATTGAAGTAGTACGTGAGTCCTGAGATAACCTTGATTAGTGCACTTTGTCTTGGCTGGTAGCTTTAAGGAGGAGGGGGAGGGACAGGACGTCGTCAAAGAGCAGGTAGGAGGTAGGTCTTTGTGATACAGTGTCAGGGAGCAACAGCGAGTAGGGATTTGCGTTAAGGCAGCAGATATCCCTTCCGCAGGGAGCAGTCGAGGAAGAGGACTTTTAGTTTTTTTATTTTATTTTGTGAAGGACGAGATAGTTCTGATATCTGCTGGGATTGAGTTCCAGATTTTGGGTGCATTTCCGGCGAAGGACCGTGCAGCATTTTTTTGTTTGTGTGTTTTTATAGGGATGAGAAGTAGGGTATTGGAGCTCCTGAGGTTTCTTGTCTGACCAGCCTTCTTCAGTTTGGCGGCCAGGTAGTCAGGTTTTCCTGTGTGTAGGGCTTTGTGGAGGGAGGCAGGCAGTTCTGAAGCTGGCACACAGTTCAACTGGGAGCCATTTTTGTTCTCTGAGTGCTGGTGAAATGTGATTGTATTTCTTAATTCCAGTGACCATTCTGGACGCTGCGTTGAGTGCTGTTTTGAGGGGAGCTAGGTGGAATTGTGTTGTACCTGTGAGGGTTGCATTCCCACAGTCAAGTCTTGATAGCACCAGTGTTTGGGTGGCTTGTTTGAGATCTTTGGTAGGGATGAATGGTTTAATTTTGTTGAGTAGCTTCAGATTGAGGAAGGCACTCTTTGTAAAGTTTTTAATGCGTTTGTATAAGCTTTATTCGAGACAATTCTCATAAAAGCACATAAAATCAGAACAGTTACACAAAATACATAATACAGAGTAAAAAATCATTAAACACAGTACAGCTCATACAACTTTACAGATAAAACAGTTTATACCAATACATAAAAATTTATTAATTTATTAAAAGGAATCCCTAAATTACCTGCAATCCCCTAAGGACCGTCGTCTTATCGCCCAGGCCCAACCCATGTATTTGGCGACACCCATGACTATCGAATCCTGATATGTTGTACATAGGATTCTTAGGGCCACGGAACTATCACGTGTCCCCAAATTTTTGCATACCGGCGTGAGCCATTTCCTCCTTGGATTCACATAGGCTTCACATGAAAAGAGAAAATGGCCCAGGCTCTCCTCGGCATTTTCACAGGCAGGACATAGGCTATTAGTGGGTCTGTGCCAACCAGATTTCAATTTTTTAAGAGGAATAGATCCTGACCTTAACTGGAAAATAAGTTTCCTGTCCATTGGTACCGTGATGTTATCCCAATAATTCTCTAGGACAGGTAAAATTTTAGTCTCCAGGAAACGACCAGACATTGAATCTGCCCTGGTGTCATTCAGCATCTTGCCACCCACCCAATCCCAGTATTGCTCTTTGAGGGCTTCTTTGCTTGGGAAGGTTTCCCCCTCAGGGTTATTCCAAAGATTTGAAAACCCTAGATTTTCCAACATGGTCTTCAGATGTTTTAACCATTTTATCTTATGGAAGATATCTTCCTTAATTATCCACAAAAAGCCCTCCGCGTACTGTCTTATTTCTGGAGTCGTCCAGAGGCGTCTCCAGTAAAGAACTGGTCGCAATCGAGCTCTGTCGACGATCGTTCGTCTACCAAGCTCCATAAACAATGGGATCAGGGGGGTACTCTGCGGTAGTCCAGTAATCCCGCGCATGAACTTGTTCTCGGAGGTCTGGAGAGCCGTCAGACTATTCCAAGCCCATAGTTCAGCGCCATATAAGGTGGCACCCAAAACCTTCGCGTCGTACACTGTCAGTGCGGGTTTTATAGGTTTTGTTTTTGATTTACGGTGTTCCCCCCTTAAGGCACCTGATAGCTGCTGGTGCTTTAGGACTACTTTGTTCACATGATGCGTCCAGCCAGTCCCCCCCGCAATCTGCACTCCCAAATATGTAAATTCATTGACTAGTTCAAGCCTGCTGTTATTTAGGGTTATCTTAGGATAGCTTCTACTTCCAGCAGAGAAGGCCATTAGTTTAGTTTTTCCTACGTTTACCTCTAGCCCGTGCTCCATGCAAAAAGCATCAAAAATGCTTAATGCACGCTGCAGCCCCATGGGAGTCTTGGACAGAACAAGAGTGTCGTCAGCGAACATCAGGATCGGAACCCTGGTGTCCGCCAACGAAGGGGCATCGACACTAGCCCTTAGCATTCTCTCGACTATCCCGTTAATAAATAACGAGAAAAGTAGAGGGGCCATAGAGCAACCTTGCCTAACACCCCTTTCCACAGGAAAGTCCACTGTTGTCTCGCTACTTCCTCCCCATTGGACTCTGGCAAAGTTGGATTCGTGCAGTCGCATAATTAATGTTAGCAGTTCTGCAGGAATCCCCAGCTTTTGGAGCACCGACCATAGCTTGTACCTGGGGACTAGATCGAACGCAGCCCGCAGATCGACAAACGCGACATACAGGCTGCCCCTTCCCAGCTCAACGGTCTTCCACCTCAGTATTGTGAAGCGAAAGACCTGGTCAATGGTACTAGTAGCTCGCCTAAATCCCGCTTGATATGGGGAGAGGGCGCTGTTGTCTTCTACCCAGTCCATTAGCTGGTTTGTTACCATTTTTCCAACTATTTTCTGCACAGTGGCTATTAAGCTTATAGGCCTATAATTCGCAGGCAATGAGCGATCGCCCTTCTTGTGAATGGGGATAATGGTTGCACCTTTCCAAATGTCTGGAACCACTGCCCCCTTTGCTAGGGCATTTGCTACAAGCAGGATGTATCTCGCCCATCTAGCCACATCATGTTTAAAAATGTCAGGGGGGATGCCATCTGGGCCAGGCGCCCTCCCAGATTTCGTAGAACTAATGGCAATTTCTGTTTCATTGAGGGAGAATAGATCTTCGATTGCATAGACCGGGATTATATCTTCAGCTATCACGGATGTATTACTTTCCGCGTACTGAGGCCCAAAATAATCGACCCAGGATTCCACTGGTACGTTATTGTCAGGTTTTGCTGGACCCGCACCACTACCCCACTTGATGATTTTCCAAAATAACATTGAATCTTTATTATCGGAGGCTTCTTTTAATTGGGCCCAGTGGTCTTCGTCCCATTTCTTTTTTGCACGATAGATGGCTGCATTGTACAATTTCCTATGCTTAATCACTGCAGCTCGATCCCTGTTCCTTATTGCCTGCCCCAGATCTAGACGTGCAGCTCTGCAATGATTATCGAACCACCTACCCACTTCTTTAGTTTTCTTCCCTTTTCTTTTCTTTATAAAAAAACATGGTCTTAAAGAGGAGAATAACTTGTTGTGGATTTCAGTGATGACGTTGTCCCCGGGAGCCACTGGGACGGCAGCTTCAATCTCGGAGATTGCACCATCAACCTTATCAACGATAAACATCATAGTAACTTCGTTTGCTAACACCTTGGGCCATTTTAGCCTTCGCTCATCGTTACTTAAAAGAGGGGTTTCGTCGTGTGTCTCAGTAGGATTTCCTAAACCTGCATTCCACCACTTATGTGACACACATAAGGGGTTGTGATCACTTTCAACCCGGGGCTTAACGGCCATGTCAACAACCCCATTCCACAGCTGGAGACTACAGAATATGTAGTCAATTCTGCTCCTGTTAATACCATTGTCAAAAGTAAAACTGCCCTCCCTATCACCAGGTGTCCTACCATTGAGGGCTCTTATGCCACATTCCAAACACATTCCATTTAACTGTAAAATCTCTTTGGTCCATCGCTTCACAGGTTGTAAGTTTAAAGATGGTACTCCCCAGATATTATCCTCTTCACACTCATTAGGGTCGTTTATACAGTTCAAGGGTTCAAAAGTCCTGTTTAAGTCCCCTGCAATTATCTTTGCATTTCCCTGGGAATTGGCCTCCATAACATCAGACAACAGCTCTATGGTGGATAGATTTGTTACTTTGCCACCCCTCACATAGATATTATATAAATCTATTGGTTGGCCGTTTGCAACGGAGATTCTAAGGGCTTGTAAATCACTATTTCCCAGGTCAAGAATTTTTATATCAATATGCAAACCCTGTCTGACCCACACTGTTAGGCCACCCTTCGGCCGCCCTCTTACCCCTTTGATGGCTGGTATATAATAATTCACATAACCTAAGCAAAAAAGTGGATCGCAAGCCCAGGTTTCTTGAAAACAACAAATGTCAAAGCTGCTTATGAAATCCACCCAAAGCTGGGAATCCAACTTGCTGGCCAACCCGGCGATATTCCAAGACAGAAGGGTGCCAATATCTGCATTTGTTCCGTCCCGAGCTTTGGCAAGCGAAGATTCATGGGATGACATAGAAATTCCCATTACACTAACCAGCCTATCTGAGTCATCCATTAAACCCACATCTAAGTCGTCCATTACAGGATAAATGGCATTTGAATTTGATGTTCCTAGTCTAAAGCCACCTACTTCGGCCACACACCCAGCCTCTGCATTGTTCTCCTTTATATTTGTCGCAATAGTATTACCGCAGACATCACCCAACGCCTCTACTTCTATTGAAAATCCGCCCATGCTGTCAGTACCAGTGTGTCAATATCCCCAGCCTAAATCCTGCCATCCTACGTGGGGATTAGTGTGTGTTTGTGGAGCATAATTAAAACTAGCATGGGGAGGTGGTAAAGAAACAACTGGCCATTGCGCAATGGGGGGAATTATAGGTTCGTTTAGAAGGCTTGTAGCTACACTTGTTGGTCTGGGGTAAAAAAAGGTGAGGTCCACAATACCTATACCGCCCTTATTTGTTCCCCATCCCTGCCTTGTTATCCATCCCACCACCCTAGGATCTTGAAAATTAACCACTATACATTCCCCCCCCAGGGTTTTTGGTGTATAGCCCATCCAGTCAATTCTCCTAGCCCCTATTATTAGCCCATCTATACCACCCGGCAGAGGACGATTTTCCTTTAACCAGTGCATGGTCTTGTTTTTGAGCATCTGGAAGTTCTCTCTCTGTCCTGGGGGTAAAGGTGGTACATTGATGAGAACTGCCACATAGGGGAAGGAGTCTGGAGTTAGATTGATTGGGGGTTTTCTATGAGGTGGCTTTGGCAAGGGCGTTGGTATTGATTTGGGAACTTGGGGAACAGATTGAAGGGCAGGTTTCTGCACCTGTTTGCTGTTAGCTAGGGGCACTGTTGGGGCTTTAACAGCCGGCTGATAAACATTAACCCCATTTCCTACCTCCTTGATGTTTGGAGGTATGCATGTATTGGTAGTGGCACTTGCAGATGTTGGTGCTTTACCCACTTGTTGACACAAGTTAGCTACAACGTTTACGTTGGCTGGTTGTTTTTGTGGCTGGGGTAAGGACTGTATGGGATGTATCGGATTCGACTGTGAAGGTTCAGAACCCGAAGCCGCTTTATCAGCCCTAGCTGTGGGTTTTGCAGTGACTTTTACTGGGGGTTTATTTTGTTTGGAAGGTAAAGGGGAACCATTTCTAGGATTTCTACCCTTGTCCTGAATATCGGGGGTATTCACGACCTGAGGGTTTGAGTTTATTTCCACCCTGCTTGCTTTAATCAGGGATTTTGTAGAATAGAAATTGTCTAAAGTTTTTTGCTCAAAGTGGTTTAACCTATCAATGAGTTTAGCAATTCTATCCTCTATGGGAGTGAGTACCAGTCTAAACATTTTTTCCAATTCAGGAAGCACATTTGCGAATAATACATCAGTGTCTTTACTTAGTACTTTTGGAACAGAACAAGAATCGTCCACTTTGTCTCCATTATCTTGAGAAGTAGGAGTGGTTGGTGTTACACGTCCTGTTCTTTGTACTGGCTCGTTCACTGGATTCCCAATGTTCACAGATGTATGTAACTTCCTACTTTTTGGTGGTGGTCGGGCCATTTTTTTGCAGTTTTTTACAGCAGCTGAACGTTTCCTTTTAGCCCCAGTTTTAAAATTGACAGGTATAACTTGATGGTCCACATCAGAGAGCAATAATGGGTGAGATGTGCTACCACAAGTATTGTTAGAGTCCGTCGCGGCAGTCTTAATTGTGTTTTCACCCAGGGCCTCAGAGCCTTCGTTTGTAACTGGAAGACTCACTGAAGAAAGAGGAGTTACCAAAGTGGGGTAGACAACATTTGAAGACTTGTCCATGGAGTTCTTAAGTATTTCAATGGATAGCCTACGCTCAGCGCGCTTCTCTGCCAAAGTTAATTCTTTGTCTATTGCCAGTGAGCGATTGAAAAAGAATTTATCTAGGGGACCAATGGCCAGAGGGCCACACTCCGTTGGAAGAGACATCGATTGGCTGGTTACAGGACTTGTGTTAGTAGCAGTCGCCATAATGAAAGCGAAGTAATACAAAGAAATCTGTGTCACTTACTAAGATATATGGCGTGTCACACGATCAAGGGGGGTGGCCCTGCCCGGCCTCCTTTGGCCCCGGACGGCCACAGACGGTCCCGCCCTTGTCCCGGGCTTCTCCCGGCGCCCTCCCGCGCGCTCCCGCGCAGCGGGGATGATACTCCTCTTTTACTGTTGGCTGATTGGACTCAGGGGGCGGAGCCGGCAGGGAGAGCAGCCCAGATGACCACGGGCGCGCGGGGGCTCCTGGAACTCGGAGTCCCCCGCCTCTAGCTCGCAGCCCTGCCGGTCGGTGAACAAGCAGACAGCAAACCCTTGCAGCCTTGGGCACACTCCTGGCCGCGAAGCGGGACCCGCGAAGCGGGTCCGGCGAGGGGCAGCGGCGGGAGCAGGCAACAGGCGAGGCAGGCAGCAGCAAACACCCTCGGCTCCCTCCTCACTCTCCAAACAGCAGGTCCGTCGATATCCTCAGGGTTTAGGGATTCCACAGAGAGCGTCGAAACACGCCGCTTTGACCGTCCAGGTGGGGGCGGAGCCGGCAGGGAGAGCAGCCCAGATGACCACGGGCGCGCGGGGGCTCCTGGAACTCGGAGTCCCCCGCCTCTAGCTCGCAGCCCTGCCGGTCGGTGAACAAGCAGACAGCAAACCCTTGCAGCCTTGGGCACACTCCTGGCCGCGAAGCGGGACCCGCGAAGCGGGTCCGGCGAGGGGCAGCGGCGGGAGCAGGCAACAGGCGAGGCAGGCAGCAGCAAACACCCTCGGCTCCCTCCTCACTCTCCAAACAGCAGGTCCGTCGATATCCTCAGGGTTTAGGGATTCCACAGAGAGCGTCGAAACACGCCGCTTTGACCGTCCAGGTGGGGGCGGAGCCGGCAGGGAGAGCAGCCCAGATGACCACGGGCGCGCGGGGGCTCCTGGAACTCGGAGTCCCCCGCCTCTAGCTCGCAGCCCTGCCGGTCGGTGAACAAGCAGACAGCAAACCCTTGCAGCCTTGGGCACACTCCTGGCCGCGAAGCGGGACCCGCGAAGCGGGTCCGGCGAGGGGCAGCGGCGGGAGCAGGCAACAGGCGAGGCAGGCAGCAGCAAACACCCTCGGCTCCCTCCTCACTCTCCAAACAGCAGGTCCGTCGATATCCTCAGGGTTTAGGGATTCCACAGAGAGCGTCGAAACACGCCGCTTTGACCGTCCAGGTGGGGGCGGAGCCGGCAGGGAGAGCAGCCCAGATGACCACGGGCGCGCGGGGGCTCCTGGAACTCGGAGTCCCCTGCCTCTAGCTCGCAGCCCTGCCGGTCGGTGAACAAGCAGACAGCAAACCCTTGCAGCCTTGGGCACACTCCTGGCCGCGAAGCGGGACCCGCGAAGCGGGTCCGGCGAGGGGCAGCGGCGGGAGCAGGCAACAGGCGAGGCAGGCAGCAGCAAACACCCTCGGCTCCCTCCTCACTCTCCAAACAGCAGGTCCGTCGATATCCTCAGGGTTTAGGGATTCCACAGAGAGCGTCGAAACACGCCGCTTTGACCGTCCAGGTGGGGGCGGAGCCGGCAGGGAGAGCAGCCCAGATGACCACGGGCGCGCGGGGGCTCCTGGAACTCGGAGTCCCCCGCCTCTAGCTCGCAGCCCTGCCGGTCGGTGAACAAGCAGACAGCAAACCCTTGCAGCCTTGGGCACACTCCTGGCCGCGAAGCGGGACCCGCGAAGCGGGTCCGGCGAGGGGCAGCGGCGGGAGCAGGCAACAGGCGAGGCAGGCAGCAGCAAACACCCTCGGCTCCCTCCTCACTCTCCAAACAGCAGGTCCGTCGATATCCTCAGGGTTTGGCCATGTCGAGTTTTGGGGTTAGGTTGATTCTGAGTGATTTTATGGAGTTTGCCAGAATGACATCAATGGATGTTAAAATAATGAATAATAAATGTAGGTAAATAGCGGACTTTTTACAAACTGCATTTTGCAGTATGTTTTGTAAGACTATAGTCGTACTACAAACACACTACAAAATGCTATTCACAAACCCGCATTCGGCCATTACACCTCCACATCTCCTATCGTCTGTGCAGAGATTTTATACTGGAGTTCAGCACATATTAGTAAATATTTAAGTAAAAAATGTGGGAGGAATGTGGGAGTGGTTGGAAAATTGGGAATACTTACTACTAAAGAGGAGGGAATAGGGAAGAGTAAGGATGGATTTGGGGAGGGTTTAGAAAGGTTTTTAGAAAGGGACATGGACCCACCCATAAAAGAATAAGCACATTCTTTTTCAAAAATTCCCCTTCTAAAGTTACTAACGTCGAACAATGGGCCCAAACTGATAGTAAATTACTCCAATTCAGTGCTGAATTAAGTTCAGCATTACACATGGTGAACTGCTGATACTGATACTGCAGCACCTTCCAATAGAAAATAATTGTGGTAGGGACTTAAAATCACTCCCCATAGCATATAATGTTAATTTAAACTATATCAAGTAGTTAAACATATAAATAAATATAAATTACTGTAAAACAAATATATAAAAATAGAACATATTTTTTATTTAATTCTAAAATGTTTTAATAAATGTTTGCATGTCAAAATTAATTTAACAATTATTGACGTGCATAGACGTTATTCAGGGGTTGAACCTGTCTAATCCCTTGTGACCTATGCAGTGGCGGCTCGTATAGGGTATGCTATGGTGCGGTTAGGTGGTGGGAGGGGCAGGGTGGGGGGGTAGTTCTGTTGTATGTTCGAGTTTACTACCCCCCACCCTGCCCCAACCCTGCCCCACCCCACCGCCTGCAGCACGCCATGTGCGGCTTGCCACGATTTTCACTTTCTGTGTTTACTGTCCTTGCCTGTGGTTGCTACAGCTAAAAATGGTAGTTTTTAGCCTGCCTGTAATTGCATATTTTATCACCTGTGTTGTGTTTTAAACTAGTGGTTTTCCATGCCCATGATTGCCTCCATTTAGAGTGTTGAATTGTGGGATTTGCAGTCCAACCTCTGTAGTTTGTCTCTCTCATTCCTTGGTGGCAATTCTGTTTTCCCTCCAAATTTTCCCTTTGCTCTGTGCTAAGACCTGCATGTTAAAACAATGCACTCCCAGCCACCATTTTGTGTTCACAAGCCAGTGAAACCAGCCCCCCTGCCCCCCCCCCCCCCCCCCCCAGCAACAGGGATTTTCTAAATCAGAGGGTGCTTCTGTGATCTGTTTAAACTGGGTTTAACTAGGGCCTGTGCACTTCGTTTTTTGGCCAGCAGGGGGAGTAAAGTTTTATTCAAACTGTATTGTTAGATTTTAAGTTAGTGAGGCCCTTAACTGCTGAATCGGGCTCATCCAAAGTGTAGATTGAGCCTGTCTGTCTCCTAGGAGGTTCTGAACAGGAGAAGCAGCTGCCCAGCCCCCAAGCCCAGGCCAGAAGACCATTGGCTATTCAGCTACCAGGCAAGTCTGAACCCTCCTCTGACACCGGCCCAGGCCCCTTAAGGCCTTGCTGGGTGCACCCCAAATCATTCTCCTCCATCTTGTGAGTTGCAGCCTACCTGTGCCCCAGATTGCAGTGAGCAGAGTCCAGCAAGTGGTAAGGAGACAGACTAGTGCTGTCTCTTCCCAAGACAAAAAGTTGTTTACAAAGTGATTTTCACTTTCTGTGTTTACTGTCTTTGCCTGTGGGTGTTATAGTTAAGAAATGTAGCTTTAGCCTGCCTGTAATTGCATATTTTATCACATGTGTTGTGTTTTAAACTCGTTGTTTTCCCTGCCCAGGATTGCCTCCATTTAGAGTGTTGAAATGTGGGATTTGCAGTCCAACGTCTGTAGTTTGTCCCTCTCATTCCTTGGTGACAATGCTGTTTTCCCTCCAAATTTCCCCTTTGCTCTTTGCTAAGACCTGTATGTTAAAACAATGCACTCCCAGCCACCATTTTGTGTTCACAAGCCAGTGAAACCAGCCCTCTGCCCCCCCCAGCAACAGAGATTTTCTACATCAGAGGGTGCTTCTGTGATCTGTTTAAACTGGGTTTTACTAGGGCCTGTGCACTTCGTCTTTTGGCCAGCAGGGGAGTAAAGTTTTATTCATACTGTATTGTTAGATTTCAAGTTAGTGAGGCCCTTACCTGCTGAATCAGACTCATCCAAAGTGTGGATTGAGCCTGTCTGTCTCTTAGGAGATTCTGAACAGGAGAAGCAGCTGCCCAGCCCCTACCCCCAGGCTAGCAGACCATTGGCTATTCAGCTACCAGGCAAGTCTGAGCCCTCCTCTCACACCATCCCAGGCCCCTTAAGGCCTTGCTGGGTGCACCCCAAATAATTCTCCTCCATCTTGTGAGTTGCAGCCTAACTGTGACCCAGATTGCAGTGAGCAGAGTCCAGGAAGTGGTAAGGAGACAGACTAGTGCTGTCTCTTCCCAACACAAAACGTTGTTTACAAAACGATTTTCACTTTCTGTATTTACTGTCTTTGAATGTGGTTGTTACAGTTAAAAATTGTAGTTTTAGCCTGCCTGTAATTGCATATTTTATCACCTGTTGTGTTTTAAACTAGTTGTTTTCCCTGCTCATGATTGTCTCCATTTAGAGTGTTGAATTGTGGGATTTGCAGTCCAACCTCTGTAGTTTGTCCCTCTCATTCCTTGGTGACAATTCTGTTTTACCTCCAAATTTCTCCTTTGCTCTTTGCTAAGACCTGTATGTTAAAACAATGCACTCCCAGCCACCATTTTGTGTTCAGAAGCCAGTGAAACCAGCCCCCCTGCCCCCCCCCCCAGCAACAGGGATTTTCTACATCAGAGGGTGCTTCTGTGAGCTGTTTAAAACTGTGCTTTACTAAGGGCTGTGCAATTCGTTTTTTGGCCAGCAGGGGGAGTAAAGGTTTATTCAAACTGTATTGTTAGATTTCAAGTTAGTGAGGCCCTTACCTGCTGAATTGGGCTCATCCAAAGTGTGGATCGAGCCTGTCTGTCTCCTAGGAGATTCTGAACAGGAGAAGCAGCTGCCCAGCCCATACCCCCAGGCCAGCTACCAGGCAAGTCTGAGCCCCCTCTCAGACCAGCCCAGGCCCCTTAAGGCCTTGCTGGGTGCACCCCAAATCATTCTCCTCCATCTTGTGAGTTGCAGCCTACCTGTGCCCCAGATTGCAGTGACCAGAGTCCAGCAAGTGGTAAGGAGACAGACTAGTGCTGTCTCTTCCCAAGACAAAAAGTTGTTTACAAAGCGATTTTCACTTACTGTGTTTACTGTCTTTGCCTGTGGGTGTTATAGTTAAGAAATGTAGTTTTAGCCTGCCTGTAATTGCATATTTTATCACATGTGTTGTGTTTTAAACTAGTGGTTTTCCCTGCCCATGATTGCCTCCATTTAGAGTGTTGAAATGTGGGATTTGCAGTCCAACGTCTGTAGTTTGTCCCTCTCATTCCTTGGTGACAATGCTGTTTTCCCTCCAAATTTCCCCTTTGCTCTTTGCTAAGACCTGTATGTTAAAACAATGCACTCCCAGCCACCATTTTGTGTTCACAAGCCAGTGAAACCAGCCCCCCTGCCCCCCCAGCAACAGAGATTTTCTACATCAGAGGGTGCTTCTGTGATCTGTTTAAACTGGGTTTTACTAGGGCCTGTGCACTTTGTTTTTTGGCCAGCAGGGGAGTAAAGTTTTATTCATACTGTATTGTTAGATTTCAAGTTAGTGAGACCCTTACCTGCTGAATCAGACTTATCCAAAGTGTGGATTGAGCCTGCCTGTCTCCTAAGAGATTCTGAACAGGAGAAGCAGCTGCCCAGCCCCCACCCCCAGGCCAGAAGACCATTGGCTATTCAGCTACCAGGCAAGTCTGAGCCCTCCTCTGACACCAGCCCAGGACCCTTATGGCCTTGCTGGGTGCACCCCAAATCAGTCCCCTCCATCTTGTGAGTTGCAGCCTACCTGTGCCCCAGATTGCAGTGAGCAGAGTCTGGATGTGGTAAGAAAAAAGACTAGTGCTGTCTCTTACCAAGACAAAAAGTTGTTTACAAATCGATTTTCACTTTCTGTGTTTACTGTCTTTGCCTGTGGTTGTTATAGTTAAGAAATGTAGTTTTAGCCTGCCTGTAATCGCATATTTTATCACATGTGTTGTGTTTTAAACTAGTGGTTTTCCCTGCCCTTGATTGCCTCCATGTAGAGTGTTGAATTTTGGGATTTGCAGTCCAACCTCTGAAGTTTGTCCCTCTCATTCCTTGGTGACAATGCTGTTTTCCCTCCAAATTTCCCCTTTGCTCTTTGCTAAGACGTGTATGTGAAAAAAATACACTCCCAGCCACCAATTTGTGTTCACAAGCCAGTGAAATCAGCCCCCCTGCCCCCCCCCCAGCAACAGAGATTTTCTACATCAGAGGGTGCTTCTGTGATCTGTTGAAACTGGGTTTTACTAGGGCCTGTGCACTTCGTCTTTTGGCCAGCAGGGGAGTAAAGTTTTATTCATACTGTATTGTTAGATTTCAAGTTAGTGAGGCCCTTACCTGCTGAATCAGACTCATCCAAAGTGTGGATTGAGCCTGTCTGTTTCTTAGGAGATTCTGAACAGGAGAAGCAACTGCCCAGCCCCTACCCCCAGGCTAGCAGACCGTTGGCTATTCAGCTACCAGGCAAGTCTGAGCCCTCCTCTCACACCAGCCCAGGCCCCTTATGGCGTTGCTGGGTGCACCCCAAATCAGTCTCCTCCATCTTGTGAGTTTCAGCCTACCTGTGCCCCAGATTGCAGTGACCAGAGTCCAGCAAGTGGTAAGGAAACAGACTAGTGCTGTCTCTACCCAAGACAAAAAGTTGTTTACAAAAAGATTTTCACTTTCTGTGTTTACTGTCCTTGCCTGTTGTTGTTACAGCTAAAAATGGTAGTTTTAGCCTGCCTGTAATTGCATATTTTATCACCTGTGTTGTGTTTTAAACTAGTGGTTTTCCATGCCCATGATTGCCTCCATTTAGGGTGTTGAATTGTGGGATTTGCAGTCCAACCACTGTAGTTTGTCCCTCTCATTCCTTGGTGACAATTCTTTTTCCCCTCTAATTTTCTCCTTTGCTCTGTGATTTTCTACATCAGAGGGTGCTTCTGTAAGCTGTTTAAACTGTGTTTTACTAGGGCCTGTGCACTTCGTTTTTTGGCCAGCAGGGGGAGTAGAGTTGTATTCAGACTGTATTGTTAGATTTCAAGTTAGTGAGGCTCTTACCTGATGAATCAGGCTCATCCAAAGTGTGGATTGAGCCTGTCTGTCTCCTAGGAGATTCTGAACAGGAGAAGCAGCTGCCCAGCCCCCACCCCCAGGCCAGCAGACCATTGGCTATTCAGCTACCAGGCAAAACTGAGCCCTCCTCTCAGACCAGCCCAGGCCCCTTAAGGCCTTGCTGGGTGCACCCCAAATCATTCTCCTCCATCTTGTGAGTTGCAGCCTACCTGAGACCCAGATTGCAGTGAGCAGAGTCCAGGAAGTGGTAAGGAGACAGACTAGTGCTGTCTCTTCCCAACACAAAACGTTGTTTACAAAACGATTTTCACTTTCTGTGTTTACTGTCTTTGAATGTGGTTGTTACAGTTAAAAATTGTAGTTTTAGCCTGCCTGTAATTGCATATTTTATCACCTGTTGTGTTTTAAACTAGTGGGTTTCCCTGCCCATGATTGCCTCCATTTAGAGTGTTGAATTGTGGGATTTGCAGTCCAACCTCTGCAGTTTGTCCCTCTCATTCCTTGGTGACAATTCTGTTTTACCTCCAAATTTCTCCTTTGCTCTGTGCTAAGACCTGTATGTTAAAACAGTGCACTCCCAGTCACCATTTTGTGTTCAGAAGCCAGTGAAACCAGCCCCCCTGCCTCCCCCCTCCCCTCAGCAACAGGGATTTTCTACATCAGAGGGTGCTTCTGTGAGCTGTTTAAAACTGTGCTTTACTAAGGGCTGTGCACTTCGTTTTTTGGCCAGCAGGGGGAGTAAAGTTTTATTCAAACTGTATTGTTAGATTTCAAGTTAGTGAGGCCCTTACCTGCTGAATTGGGCTCATCCAAAGTGTGGATCGAGCCTGTCTGTCTCCTAGGAGATTCTGAACAGGAGAAGCAGCTGCCCAGCCCATACCCCCAGGCCAGCAGACCATTGGCTATTCAGCTACCAGGCAAGTCTGAGCCCTCCTCTCAGACCAGCCCAGGCCCCTTAAGGCCTTGCTGGGTGCACCCCAAATCATTCTCCTCCATCTTGTGAGTTGCAGCCTACCTGTGCCCCAGATTGCAGTGACCAGAGTCCAGCAAGTGGTAAGGAAACAGACTAGTGCTGTCTCTACCCAAGACAAAATGTTGTTTACAAAACGATTTTCACTTTCTGTGTTTACTGTCCTTGCCTGTGGTTGCTACAGTTAAAAATGGTAGTTTTAAGATGCCTGTAATTGCATATTTTATCACCTGTGTTGTGTTTTAAACTAGTGGTTTTCCATGCCCATGATTGTCTCCATTTAGAGTGTTGAATTGTGGGATTTGCAGTCTAACCTCTGTAGTTTGTCCCTCTCATTCCTTGGTGGCAATTCTGTTTTCCCTCCAAATTTCCCCTTTGCTCTGTGCTAAGACCTGCATGTTAAAACAATGCACTCCCAGCCACCATTTTGTGTTCACAAGCCAGTGAAACCAGCCCCCCTGCCCCCCCAGCAACAGGGATTTTCTACATCAGAGGGTGCTTCTGTGAGCTGTTTAAAACTGTGCTTTACTAAGGCCTGTGCACTTCGTTTTTTGGCCAGCAGGGGGAGTAACGTTTTATTCAAACTGTATTGTTAGATTTCAAGTTAGTGAGGCCCTTACCTGCTGAATCGGGCTCATCCAAAGTGTGGATTGAGCCTGTCTGTCTCCTAGGAGATTCTGAACAGGAGAAGCAGCTGCCCTGCCCCCACCCCAGGCCGGCAGACCATTGGCTATTCAGCTACCAGGCAAGTCTGAGCCCTCCTCTCAGACCAGCCCAGGCCCCTTAAGGCCTTGCTGGGTGCACCCCAAATCATTCTCCTCCATCTTGTGAGTTGCAGCCTACCTGTGCCCCAGATTGCAGTGACCAGAGTCGAGCAAGTAGTAAGGAGACAGACTAGTGCTTTCTCTTCCCAAGACAAAAAGTTGTTTACAAAATGATTTTCCCTTTTTGTGTTTACCGTCTTTGCCTGTGGTTGTTACAGTTAAAAATTGTAGTTTTAGCCTGCCTGTAATTGCATATTTTATCACCTGTGTTGTGTTTTAAACTAGTGGTTTACCCTGTCCATGATTGCCTCCATTTAGAGCGTTGAATTGTGGGATTTGCAGTCCAATCACTGTAGTTTGTCCCTCTCATTGCTTGGTGACAATTTTGTTTTCCCTCCAAATGTTTCCTTTGCTCTGTGCTAAGACCTGTATGTTAAAACAATGCACTCCCAGCGACCATTTTGTGTTCAGAAGGTAGTGAAACCAGCCCCCCTGCCTCCCCACCCCCAGCAACAGTGATTTTCTACAACAGAGTGTGCTTCTGTGAGCTGTTTAAATTGTGTTTTACTAGGGCCTGTGCACTTCGTTTTTTGACCAGCAGGGGGAGTAAAGTTTTATTCCAACTGTATTGCTAGATTTTAAGTTAGTGAGCCCTTACCTGCTGAATCAGGCTCATCCAAAGTGTGGATTGAGCCTGTCTGTCTCCTAGGAGATTCTCAACAGGAGAAGCAGCTTCCAACTCCCTGGCCAGCAAACCTTGTCTGAGGTCGCTAAGACCTTATATGGTCTGCTAGTTGTTGTTACGTGTCTACTCTGATTGGTGGTTGTATCTGGTGTTTCTATTGGATTAGGGTTAATGTACTCATTGGTTGGATATTTGAGGGTTCTGATTGGTTTCTGGGTCTGTGATTCAATCATTGTAGGGTTGGGACTAGGGCTAGGGTTAGAATTTCTAATGGAAGTAGGGAGTAGGGCTTCTTTTGTTATTGGTTGTTGGGAGTAGGGTGGGACTAGGGCTAGGTTTAGACCTGTAATTGGAAGTAGTGATTAGGGCTTCTGGTGTGATTGGTTGCTGGACTGCGGATGGGACTTAGAGTAGGGTTAGGCTTTCTATTGGAAGTAGGGACTAGGCCTACCTGTGACATTGGTTGCATGGACTTGTTTTGGGACTACTGGTAGGGCTAGGGCCTTTATTGGAAGTAGAGATCAGGGCTTTTGAACTGATTGAGTGCTTGGACTAGGGCTAAGATTGGCTGTGAGGTCCTGGTCTCCTATTGGTTCTAGATTTTAGGGCTAGTGTTGTGATTGGATAGTGTTAGGGCTAGGGACCCCATTGGCTGAAGGGGTCACCTGATAACTAGCGCTATAAAAGGCCAAGGTTAGGGCGTCTCAGCCCGCACGTCGAGGCGAAGGGCAGAGAGGACAAGGGCAGTTCCCTGTTTGAGCCTGTTCGAGGCTGGTCGGGACTAGGGCCGAAAATGTTGCCCTTTTTCTCATTTAGCAATGCCCAATCCACTGAGTCCTCCCATCCAAAACTCCTTTTTACTCATCCAAAAGCCTCCTCCTATTGCTAAGACCTAAAAATAATAATATTAAAAATAATAATAATAATCTTTTACTCTTTTATCCCTCCACTATCCTCAATCGAAATTAACAGACTTACATGTCCACTTCTCAAATTCCATATTAAACTATACGGATGTACTACCCAAATAACTGAATTTCGGACTAGCACCAGTGGGTTCTGTCGAGCCGTGAGGGAAACGGCCAGCGTCATTTGTTCCGCCGTGAGGGAAACGGCCACCGCGTAATCCGGGGACTACATCCCCCAGCAGCCCCAGCAGCCCTGTGACGCTCCCGCTGCGCCTGCTGCCTCCATAAGAGCACGGAGAGTCGAGCGGCCAGTGGGGGGCAATTTCGGACTAGCGCCAGTGGGTTCTGTCGAGCCGTGAGGGAAACGGCCAGGGTCATTTGTCCCGCCGTGAGGGAAACGGCCACCGCGTAATCCGGAGACTACATCCCCCAGCAGCCCCAGCAGCACTGTGACGCTCCCGCTGTGCCTGCTGCCTCCATAAGAGCACGGAGGGTCGAGCAGCCAGTGGGGGGCAATTTCGGACCAGCACCAGTGGGTTCTGTCGAGCCGTGAGAGAAACGGCCAGCGTCATTTGTCCCGCCGTGAGGGAAACGGCCACCGCGTAATCCAGGGACTACATCCCCCAGCAGCCCCAGCAGCCCTGTGACGCTCCCGCTGCGCCTGCTGCCTCCATAAGAGCACGGAGGGTCGAGCGGCCAGTGGGGGGCAATTTCGGACTAACGCCAGTGGGTTCTGTCGAGCCGCGAGGGAAACGGCCAGCGTCATTTGTCCCGCCGTGAGGGAAACGGCCACCGCGTAATCCGGGGACTACATCCCCCAGCAGCCCCAGCAGCCCTGTGACGCTCCTGCTGTGCCTGCTGCCTCCATAAGAGCAAGGAGGGTCGAGCCGCCAGTGGGGGGCAATTTCGGACTAGCGCCAGTGGGTTCTGTCGAGCCGTGAGGGAAACGGCCAGCGTAATTTGTCCCGCCGTGAGGGAAACGGCCACCGCGTAATCCGGGGACTACATCCCCCAGCAGCCCCAGCAGCCCTGTGACGCTCCTGCTGCGCCTGCTGCCTCCATAAGAGCACGGACAGCCTCCCGCCACGCGGGACGCGCGCGGGCGGCGCCGGGATAAGCCCGGGACAAGGGCGGGACCATCTGTGGCCATCAGGGCTCAGAGGAGGTCGGGCCGGGCCACACCCCTTGGCTTTGCTACAAAAGGAGGTAACGAGAATAAAGTAACCACCGGAGACCATTTATATGTTCGTCTGGGACTTCCCTAAGGGACTCTACATTGTCTAGTAAGAACATTCTTAGGTGTGCTGTTGCCCCCCTCCTAAACATATAAAAGCTTGATACACCATGACTTGTAAGGGGGTTCCCAAACATACTAACTTCCAGAGGGACTCGCTTATGGGGTCATTGGACCACTACTTAAACAGGGCAACATCGACCATTGATCGTGAAATAGAGATAACGGAATGACGTCTCTCTTCAGATATCACATCTAGTAAGCGATCTCCTCTACAGACAGTTGATGCACCACAAAACTCTTCTTTTTTGGAGGAATTAAACAAGATGTGTAATACCATATATGCTCCTGTGGGACCGGGTTGTGGGCAAATTAGCGTGCCTACTTGCCCTACAGTAAACACAATTCCCCAGTCTAGTACACCAACCAAATTAAACAAAAGTTTCCTGGGTACTCCCCTCATACTTTCAGCTAAAGATTACACGCAACCGATAGTACTCCCTCAGGTCACTTCTGTCAAAAGAAAGCGAAATGGAGCTAAACATACGGGGAGTTCAGAAAAACATCAAAAATTGTACTCAAGCCCCCCATTGGCTATTACCACCACACCTAAGGCACCCAAGGTACATTCAATACTGGAAAATCCTGCACTTCCTCCACAGGCAACTCTATTGGTCCAGATCGAACTCCTGGTTAAATCTATAATATCCCCGCTGATAGAAAAAATGAACACCCTAGTGGAAAGGCTCACGGGTATAGAGGAAATGACTAAGGCAAACTCGCTACTCATAAAAAGTATGGTAGGATCTAAGCAATCACAGTCGCTAACTGCCACCGAAGCGTCCAAAGCTACTGCACATACTAATATTGTCCAAAATCAACCACTAGTCCTACATATCCCATCTTCAAATAATCAGAAAGCTACCACAAAATCTGTAATAGTACCGAGTCCTGCTCCTAGAGAAGGGCAGAATAAAGAACTCATATTCCATAAGGGGACAGTTGCTAATCAAGGCAATATACCAAGAAATATTAACCATATACACTTACAACCGGAGGCCGCTCCTTTTGTGTGCGTCCTCCCGGGAGTGCCTGTACTTACAGAAGGAAAGACCGAAAGGCAACAGGAATTAAAAAACAAGGTATCGTTCTGGTTAACAAAAAATAGACCCCTGCCATCTAACATTGATGGAAGAATATTAAACCTTAGAAGGGTGGGTTGGCTAGGACCCCTCCCAAAGGATATAACCGGAGACTTGGTATTAGTAAATTTTAGAGATGAACATGTCGTCCCATACCTTCAAGCCTGGCAGCCACAAATAGGAGATGGCCCTATTGTAACTTGGGAACTGCGTGACTTTTACCCTAGTACATCATTCCTCCCACCATTAAGATCAAATACAGAGAGTAACTACCTGATGGGCAGTAGAGGCCTTGCATTGAGTGGCTATAACATTCCTACTTCCAACCGATTTGATTTATTTTCTGGTTTAGATTAGTGGGATCGAATGGATATGGACATTATCCCTTAGGAACTCCTTTATTTCGCACCTAATATTGTAATGAACTATAACTATAACCAATGTCACCCAGTCATCCTAGACCCAAAGAGTTCCGATATAATTTTATCTGTTGTAACAGTTTTAGCACCTTTTATGATTTTACATTGTGCAGGCTAATTACCTTGGATGTTTTGTAATAGTTTGCTCAGAAGGAAAACATGTCTCATTTAAGAAATTTTCTGTAAATTTTTTTATGTACATGAAATTCTATGACATATGCTTTAATGGTTATAGCTATAACCGAATAAAGTACTTTGAATGAATGAACTGAATAACATATCCACTACTCAAATTACTTTTAAAAATATTTTTTTTTTACTATACTAATTTTCAACAGTAATCCTTTATGGGTTCTGGAGTGGCGTGCTACTCGCCAGAAAAGCGCTTCAACACCCATCAGGGGTAACAAGTGCTATATGAATGCAAATCTTTCTTCCCCTTTTATCCCTCCGCTATCCTTCTCACTCCAAGTAACCGACTAATATCCACCACTGAAATTACTTCATATTTCACCATATTAATTCACCACTAATCCTTTGTAGGCTTCCTGAATGGCGTGCATCAACAAGCGCTATATAAACACAAACCTTTGCTCTCCTCTATCCTTCTCCTATCATTTTAAGTCCAAATAACTGACTAACCTATCCACCACTTAAAATGTACTCGCATGTTTCACTATACTAATTCAACACTAATCCTCTATGGGTCCCGGAGTAGCGTGCTACTCGCTGAAAAAGCGCTTCAACTCCTCGTCAAGGGTAGTAAGCGCTATATAAATGCAATTACAATACAATACAATACAATACAATCTATATAATATACACATTAAGTAAAGAGCAAACGTGAACAGTATTTTGTCAAGTTGCTTGGATGTTCTGTCCTCGTGCTATAAGCAAGGATCATTTCCAAGCTCTCAACACATCTGGCAGGGAGACGGGAATGTTCAGTAGAAGACGAGAATGTTATAAATGTCAGCCAAAGCGTTAATAATAGGAGCTGCTACAAATACCATATTTACATAAATGCCAATTTAATTTTTCGTGGTTCATGAACTCATTGTTAACAATGTAGTGGTTTGGCATTGCTCCTGGTTTAGCTTTCGGTGTTTAGTATTTCGTTGTTTAGGCAGTAGTTGTTTAATCATATATCCCTTACTACTTACTACTCACAGAGCTGTGTTGTTTGGAGTTTTTGCCAGGAACAGGAGCCAGTTTCAGATAAGAAGAGTTTCTCATCCCTAAGATTGCCCGAAAGTTCCCTGTTGGCCAGACAACACATTGCCAGTCATTTCCTTGTAGAAATCATTGTTAGCCCCTTGGACCTCGTTGAATGCAAAAGAACAGTATAATTCACAGAATACACAGTATAACTCACAGATTGTCAAATGAAAACACATCCTGTAAAGATGTGTTCCACTGAAAGTGCAATCAGACAAATAACTTCTCAATACTGCCTGCGCTGGCCGGATAGAGCCCACGCGGATAAGCATCCTTCACTAGTTTCCCCAACTGCAACTTTATTTATGGCTACTACCTGCAAATGTCAGAGTGACCTATAATAAGGGCCACTGAAATTATGCGGCATGAGAGGACCAAATTATGCAGCAGTGTTGGGTAAATTATGCGGCAAGAAAAGGCAAATAATGCAACATAATGCGGCACATTTTTTAATAGCATTTCTTCGTTATTTTGTACTTTTTATACTTGTTAACACTGTCTGGGCATTGTATATTGTTCTGAAGGGTTTTTAGGTCAGGGAGAAGGAAGGGGGGCACTGCTAAGAATTGACGTAAGTATGTCTAGAATTCTTGGTAGGAATGTGGTGCAAAAAACGGTGAGAGGATGAGCCTTATAACCCCCCAAAAAAGTGTGTCGGTCAAGGCCAATACACTAAACAATTGCAAAAAAATACCCTTGCACACAACAAAATTATATAGTATGGTGTGTCAGTGTGGACACTGTTACATTAGAAACAAAGCATGTGAATGGACAATAATTCATTAAGTGGTTCTTGAGAATAGAGTATTTTAATGATCTTGCGAGATATCCAGCCGACACGTGTTCGTCACATGTGGGATTATCCTCCCGCGACTCCTCAGGGCTATAATGGATAAAGATTTCACTGGGGAGGTCGCTCTGCCGGTGATACTTCCGACCCAGCAGGGCCCAGGACTCTAAAGGGCGATGTAGAAATAGCGTGTGCGGAAATACATTATACTGTAAACCGTGGGCATTGGGTGAACCTCATTAGAACAAGTTTAGTACCCAAATATAACAGTAAGCAGCAGAAAGTTGACCAGTCACCCTTTGCAAAAGGGATATGTTTGTTCAGTTGTTCATAAAAATTATGGAGGGAATGGTTGGAATAATCTCATCCGCTGGTAATTATACTAGCATATTCAAGCCCTATGTGCTTTATATACTGTGCCTTTCCAAACAAAGAATAGGTCTAAACAAGTTAGTGTTGGCCCTGCTCCAATAGGAACAGTCCAGTCTAAAGTGTCATGCCATGTGCCCTTCTCTCAAGAGTTCTTAGTGGGACATGTCTTTCATGGGCACCTTGTGCTTGGCCTACAGAGGCAATAGTTAGTTGAATAACTTATTCTTGGATGCTCCAGTTTTTCTCAAACTTCCAGGAGCTGTTCTGGGATACCAGGCCACAGGCGTCTCTTCCTCTTTCAGAAGGCAATAGCCAAAATCCAGTTTGTGCTGGTCCTGCTAGTTTTCTCTCAATTTGCACTGCATTGCATGTTCCTTTGCGAATTTCCCTTGTTCCCATCTCTGCAAAAAGACTGGGATGACTGTTGTTTGGTGCAATGGAAGAGCTCCAATGACCCTGGGAATAGTTATTCAAAGTCTGTAAACACACAGTCCTCATTCATGGAGTCACATATTCTTTCAAAAAGGCATCATTTGTCAAGCTTCAGGTTGTCTAGAACCGGTTTTTGTAATGCTGATGCACTATGCACTGACTACGTTCCCTGAAAGGTAAAGACCTGTGCAATCTCAAGCTACTATTTGCAGCACTTCTGCATTTTCAGGAAGAATGCATCTCATGAATCATTATTTCTGAATTTTCCATTGTAGCTGCGGACAGGCTTAGCCCAGCATCCACCCTGGGATACATAAGCCGACCTCCAAACAAAACTAAGAAGTTATATACAGCCCAACAAAAATCCTAGGGCCCAATTCACAGAACTAACTTAAGACAAACTCCTAAACTTAATACCATTTTGGTATTCACAGAAGGCACTTACTCATTTTGGTATTCACAGAAGGCACTTACTCATTTCGGTAGTCACAGAAGTTAGGAGTCCTAACTTTAGGACTCCTAAATGCCTTCTGTGAATACCGAAAGTCTTAAAATTAGGATTTTTCTCAGTTTAGGAGTAGTAAAGTTAGGACTCCTAACTTCTGTGAATACCGAAATGAGTAAGTGCCTTCTGTGAATACCAAAATGGTAGTAAGTTTAGGATTTTGTCTTAAGTTAGTTCTGTGAATCGGGCCCCTATCGTTTGTCTGCCATGAAGAGAAATGCACACACATTTCCATGTAGGCTTTGTGCAGCCCTCGCCTTTGGAGAAGGATGGGTCTAACTTTATTCATTTATTGTTTTTTTTTACTGATCTGCATAATCTAAAAAGCATGACACTAATGATGCTTGGTTCCTATTGTCCAATGATGTATCAGTCCCCAGGTTTCCTGCTTCCGTGAACACCAGGCCTGATTTTACCAGTTGGGAAACCCGGTCAGTAAAATCACATGAGGCGCGGGCTGCGAGCACAGAGCAGTCCCCTCCTTCGTCCCCCCACCTGATCCCTTCCATGAGACAAGGGAGTACTAAATATTACCCCCCCCCCCCGCCAGCCTGTGCTATGACACCTTCCTCATATTCTTTCACCCTCCCTGCACCGCCCCCATCTTTTATTTGCCACCTATTTAGAGCAAAGGCAACAGAGCTCTTCACTAGTAAGAGATAGCAAAGTCAAGTCACATAAACCATTGACAGAAATTACAGCAAATGCTATTACAGGTAAGTCAGCCTTTAGATTGTTAGGTGTAGTTTGAAAAGGTGGGGATTCCTGGTCTTTAAAAATGGCAGCAGATTTGGAATCAGTGTTAGGTTCTCTGGAAGTTGATTCCAAGTTCTTTGAACTTGACAGGCAAATGCCTATTGAGCACTACCTTGAAGACAGGATGCAGAGAGTATCTTGTAACCAAGCCCTGCCAAGTTCCTAGGTCCATGTGTACTCTGCTGATTTGCTGCTGTGTGCTCTCCAGAATTCTTTGAATTCTGAGACTTGCCACCTTGTTTATTCCATTATAAAACAGGACTGCAATTCCCAGAATTCAAAGAAAAAGCCTGGTGTGGGGCAGAACACCAAGCAAGGACCTGGGAAACTTGGAAAGCTTGCTTGCCAGTCCTCCTCATGGTGTGCGGCCCGCCTCCACTTTCTCATATGGAGTCAGCCATTCATCGGTGACCCACACTAAAGGTAGTGTCAATGGCCGCAGGAAACTTCATCAAAAACTATACATATGGGACCGTGAAGGTGAGGAGGAAAATGGGAGGTGCATTTGTGGTGAACACACCGCGAGAGGGTCACCTGTTTCGTGAGTGCGACAGTGAACTTCCCACAGTGAATTGTCCTAGATTTACTCTATTGCCATCTACTTTTTATCACCTATTATTTAACCTGGTTATATCACAGCTAAATGCCCGCTGCTAAGCAGAACAACCTGCTCCTGGGCCTTTTGTGTCTAAGTCCATTGATTTCTTTTTAGAAAATGAAGTAGGTATGTCCACCAACCCTCCCCGCTGACAACACTCTCTGATCAGTCAGTCATAGATATCTGGCAGGAAATGCACTTCAACTCACTTTTCTTCAGATAAATGAGCTTTGCAATAGCTTTAGCTTTTGAATATCATTGCCTCTCAACCTGCAGGTATCCTGAAGCTCTTTCAGATGAAAATGTCCCATGGGGTCACTTTCTGCCTGCAGAACAGCAAATGGCTGTCAAAAAAGAATACATCTGTGCCTTTGAAGGTGACTTTTCTATGAGAAGCCTTTCATAGATCTTTTACCTTTGCAGTCCTGTACAGAAAGGTATTGCATGGCACAGGTGATCTGTCAAGTACATTGTGCTGCTACTAATAAATGTATCAATAAGCTCTACATGATTCACATGAGATACCAGTTTACATCCACTCTATCAGCTAATGGGCAATCAAATGCCAGAGTGGAAATGGTAGATGGCTAAATTGCCCTTTACCCTTAGTCTTTTGCAGGTCTATTTTCACATTGCCTCCCAAACAATGTTCTTGTACCAAACTACTTTATGAGTTATCTAACCTCTAACCAGGCACCATGTGACCCATCTGGAGCCAAAGTACAAAACAGAAGACACCCTCCTTCTCTCCTCAATGCCCCTTCTGCCATTTTGGGAATAAAGAGGGCTAGAACCCACCACACTTCCTCTTCTTTTATCTGCTCAGCAGATATCATAGATTTTGGAGCTTGTAAAACGTTTTAAAGGTAAGTTCAGGGGGGGTTGGGCCTCCTGGAGTAAGGCTCCCGGGGCCTTATTTATGAAGGCCTTGCGTCAGTTTTGCGCCGCCGGTGCGTCACTTTTTGTGACGCACCAGCGGTGTAAAAAATGCGCCTTGTTGCGCCATATTTAAAAAGTGACGCATCTAGGTAGATTGCTCTTTTTAAACCCCTGCGCCACATTATACCTGCGTCAGGTATAATGTATGCAGAGCGGGGCGTTCCCCTGCAAAAAGCCTCGTAATAGTGACGCAGTGAAATCTATGAGATTTCACTGTGTGACTTTTAGGACGCTGTTGCGTCAAAATCTTGCGCCTGCCTCACAGCAGGCATAAGACTGACGCAAGCCCTTTCACATGGGGCTTTCCCCATGTGAAAGGACGCATTGCTGGAGTTGCGTCACTTTTGTGACACACTCCAGCAATGCGTCACTTTTGCGCTTACAGATACGTCAGAAATACTGACGTATCTGTAACTCCTTGCGACATGATGCGTCATACATTAAATATGACGCATCAGGAATGTCGCAAGGAGTGCGCAGTGAAAAGTGACGCATCGCTGCTTTCACACAGCGATGCGTCACTTTTCATAAATAAGGCCCCAGGTCTCTGCTTTAACTAGTTGGTAAGTAGGACACTGTGCGGGGCACTGTGTCAGGAGTTAAAGAGGTTGAGCTATAATTGAGGCAGCATCGCTCCTCATGTGTATATTATATGCATATCTATCCTGCTCCCCTCAAGTATTACCAGATTCATATGGGGTCTCTATTAGTTCTTCTATTTTGACTGCCTTATTTATGTTCACCACACTCATATTTTCTTTAAGTCAGGCTGGCTGAAAAAATAATTTGAGGAACGCTCCTAGCGTCTTTTTCTTGGTATTCTTGTAGTCTTGTGTTGCATACTGCTGAGCATTTGGAAAGGAAGCTGAGTTGTGCTTTAAAAGTATTCTTGGTGTTTTCTTTTACCAGACATCCATGTGTTATGCCTGTTTCGGTGTGTACCTCCCTCAAGAAAAAGGGAATAAATCATGCTTATATAACAAAATGGGAGGGGTTTCTTTTTTGCAGCCAATAATGCAGGGGTCCCCAAACCGGTCCTGGAGGGCCGGATCCATGCCAGATTTTTGGGATATCCCCATTGAGATACATGTAGTAATTTCAAAAATCTGGCATGGATCCGGCCCTCCAGGACCGGTTTGGGGACCCCTGATCTAGACTTTGGTACCCAAAACCCAGTATATAAGGGCAGTATTGACAAAGTTTCTATGGCTTTCATAATTAGGAATAGCAACCATCTTCTAAAAGGCATAATTTCTCAAGGTATGATGAAGGTGAAGAGAGACGATTTAGGGCCTGATTACTATTTTGCGGTTCGACCGCCGGACCGAAATTGCGGCGGTCAGGAGAATGCCGCCAAGCCGGTGGCATCCCGATCAACGTCTTACGATTAAACCTCCAGGCTGGCAGTGTAGTGTCGACGGTGCCATGGCCGCAGCATGCTTCAGCCCATAGCCTGCAGCACATGCCGCTGCCGCGGCAGTGTCACTTGAACTTCAGTGCACTGTGTACCATGCACCATGTCATGCATGCCACACAGTGCACACATAATAGTGCAATACGATGGTGCACAACATGTGCCCCCATTGCACTTTGCCCAATGGGAATAATCGCCCTGGGACCCTTTTTGGGGCCTCTCCCCTGCCTTTCTGCCAACCTTTTCATGGTGGGGTTCCCGCCATGAAATGTTCGGAGGAAAGACGCTTCATGATTGGGACAGCGGTGCTGGCTTCGGCACCAATTCCAATCCCTGCCGCTTCCCCACTGCTGTGGGATCCAGGATCCTGGCGGTAGTGGCGGTCTTGTGGCAGGCTGATCGCCATGGTCATAATCAGGCAGTCGGACTACCGAGGAGGCGTTGGTCGGACCGCTACCGCGAGTATGGCGGTCTTCAGACTTTAAATCGCCATACTCGTAATCAAACCCTTAAATAGGATGTATCTACTGCTGTTCCTGCTTTGCAAGTGTTTGAGGTCTCTGAAGAATACATTCAATATTTGATTCCCTCTTTGTCAGTTGTCTTCCAGAAATCAAAGGATAATTCTAGCAGCTGATATTCCCATTCTATCCCAGTGCTTCGGTGAATGTTTCTTCAACATCTTCTCTTTCCTCCGGGCCATCTCCTAAATATAAAGACGAACACATTCAAGCACCTGAAACCACTCACAAGACTAAATATAATAAGAAAACTGAATATTCTTCTTTATTTAGGTGTCTAGGCAATAATCTGCCTTATTCCCATGGAAGCTGATATGTAAAGCACTAGCTCTCTTCTGTTTAAACAGTAACAATTTCACCCTCCTCCTTGTTTGCTAATTTACAAGGAAATTATAGATTCGATTCAATGGAAATGGAAGTATCCAGAGAAAACAGATCTTCTGAAGTTTTTTTATATTCTTATTCATGAAACCAGTGTGGCAGCAGTGTAGGGAATATCCAAATGCCTGAGTCAAGCGCAAAGGAAGAAATATGTGCTTATAGTAAGGACAGTTATCTGCTGTATGGCGATAAAACTGTCCTTATCTTCGTGACCTTAACATTAATGCCAAAAACATAGATTGATTTACAAACAATGAAGGTTGAAAACGTTAAGGCAAAAAAGCGATTTAGGGGCATATTATCAAGGGGGTTTATCTCCGCTTTTTTGGCTTTAAAAGCCAAGAAAGCGGAGATAAAATGATCTCCCTATTACCAAGCTGTCGCTAACACCAGTTAGTGACAGCTAATAGGAGATAGCGACCATCTTGGGCCCTGCTTTGCATGTCAGTGATATTTATCACTAATGACATGCAAAGTGGGCGTGCCAAGATGTTAGCGACTGGAAACAGTCCCTAACATCGCTATCTCCTATTACCAACTTTTGGAGATATTCGCGCTAAGCACGAATATCTCCAAAAGCTAATACCTGCCCTGAGCAGTTCTTAGCCATGTTATCCAATGGGAGGTGGATAACATGGCTAAGAGCATTTGCTCGATAATGCATGAATATCGCTGACTTTTCAGCGATATTCATGCATTAGGGCCGTTTTTTATCGCATTTGCAATAAACCTTGCTAATAGCAAGGTTTATCTGCACTAAAAATCGCCGATTTGCGGCGATAAGTTTTGTCTCTAAACAAGTTAGAGACAAAAATTATCGCTAGTTGTTGGTGATATGCCCCTTAGTTCCTCTCTTATTTTACATGCTTTACTTAATCTTGCATTCCTCAAGCGTGTTCATCATGTTATGTTTTTGTATTATTTTGAGCATCTCATTACTATTGCATAGTTCATACTTTGATTCGTGACAGGTGTTTATGAGGTGTTTTGATTGAGAGCTCTGGCGATGTGGCTGAAGGCAAAGCAAAGTACCTGTCACTGGATTGGCCCCTCTGCAAAGCACACAGAACAATGGTCATGTACAGTTGTAATTGAAATTCTATGAAAATGCGTATGAAGAGGGTAGACAGATGTCAAAATATTTTCAAGGCTCAAGCAAAAGGAAATTAAGTGCTTAAATGTGGGTGAGTGCAGTATATGTTTGGAAGTGGTGATGTCAGAGAGATGCGAGGAAGTGCATTCTGCGAAGAGTGAAAAGAGGGTGCTGAAGAGGAAAGAGAGGCAGTTGAAGATGTGCAGATGGATGAGATGTGCAAGGAAAAAGGGCACTCATATCTAACATAAGGAGCCCTAACTGAAGTCCGAAACTCCTTCCTCAGGCGTCAATACTATTTAATTCACAGACTCACAATTTCAGAGGTGAAACATTTCTAATGGTATTTATTTATAAGAAATCATTGCTGTTACTCATTTATCTTAAACAGCTAGCAACAATGGACAAATCCAATCATACCGACAGGTTTTAGGTGTATCTCAGTTGTTGTGTTATATGTCTGAATGCAATTACATTTAAGAGAGAAACCAAAATACAGGTCGGGTGGCACACTATAGGAATCAGAAATTTCTTTTACATGTTCCCTTTTAGAGAGCACCTACTATTTACCTCCCACTTAAATACATGTCTGTACATTATATGACTGATTGCAGTCAGCAGCTGCGGGTGCTTCTCGAAGCCCAGCTGGAGCATGTTCTTCCAAAGTTGATGCTGCATGCATTGCAAGACACTAGGAAAGCACACACTTTAAAAGGCTTGATGTCAAGTTTCTGTACAATTTGCATGTTACAGTAACTGTTGAACATATTAATGCAGTTAGATATGGAGCAGTTATACATACGCACTGCTTTATAAGCCATGCTTTAGTACTAAATGCTTATTTCAATTTTTTCTTGGAAGGAGAACTTATGTGTGTCCATTAAGTTTGCTCATGTAGCTCTCTACATAAAAGTCATACCCAACTTTTACGCCTCACCACTTTCAACTATTACCAGACGCCAATGAGCACAGGTTAATTTATTGACTTTTTGTGGTTCGCTCTGACAAGGACTGTGGTTGTTGCTTGAACCTCAACCAATAACTGAATTTCTCACAACAATAGATTGAGGTGCAGCTTGAATAATGCCAAGTGTCTGAGATTAATTTAAGTATTCGGTCTATCACTTTTAAGTATACCCCGAGAGTTCCACATCAACATTTTGCCAGATTTAGATTGATGATCCACGAGAGGCATGCGTGAACCAAAGTTTATAAAGGATATATCTTTACAAATTAATATAGCAGAATTTCTTTCATAGCTGCTAAAATTCCCAACTGGCTACAGCCCCGGTAACAGGGCGGCCTGAATTAGGAAAAGAGCTTCTGCAGTTTTACTGGGTGTATATACCAGGTCGGCATCATCTTGTAGTGGGCTCTGATCCCTGAATGCTATAGAAACATTTTCTCATGTCCTGCCAAACAAATTCCCAATACCTTTGCTGATTTGCATATGGCTGCTACCTCACTGAGGTGTCATGGTTGGCAAAAAATATGGACAGAAATGCTGTTCATAGAAATAACTGGTGGTTGAGTTTAATTCAAGCATTCCATCCATCACTTTCTGCACTTCCTAGTTCTAGGTGTTGGCACTTGTGCGGCCTTGGAGTCCTCGGGACCAGTGTGATACCATTTATTTTGCTGCTTCTTCATTCTCAGCGAAGGGTTTCATTTTATTGGCATGTTCAAAGGCTATGCTGGGGAGAAAGATCCATCTGTTTTTGATCTGTGTTTCCTTAAATTACCAGTGATTGGAAGGAATGCACATGAGCTCCGGAGTGTAGCTGGAGCAATATTCGAGTAGAGAGAGCATTCACAGATTTGAAAGCAGACTGTGGATGTTGACCTCACAGGACATATGACCTTGTTCTATTCAGTCAGTTAATCAACATTATTCAGAATAAAACATAAAAGTTACATTCAAAGCATTACATTTCAAGATCAGAACACAATAGGCTTCTACATACAAAAACAGTTGGTCCATTACCGATAGCACAGACACAATATTTAAAATCAGCTCATTTAGTTTTACATACCAAGTCCAGGGATTTCTCAATAAATAAATAAATAAATAAAACATGGAAATATTGATCATGACACTCATTCATACCTTTTTCTTACTACTAAAAATGTTTTAGATTTATTATAATGCCACACATAATTTAATATAAACACATCTCAATATCAAAGTATATAGATATATAAAAATCAGAACAGAGCCAAATCTACGTATATAATTCATTGCACATAAAAGACATAATATGATGAACTCCAAAATCAAAATGCAACAAAGGATAGAATCTGAGTCCAATTCTCTTTTCATTTGAGGGATAAAATGTAACTTAGATTTTGTAATTCTTGATACAGTTGTCATAATAAATGATTTGCTTAGGTTTACCTTTAATTGAGTTAGATTACTCATAAAAGTTGGTCTAATCTTTAAAACTGGAAAACTTAATTTTATTGTCTCTCAGGCCTCGAATTTTATCTCTAGGTGTTTATTGTCCAAAAGTGTGGAGAAGGCCTCTATATCTGCTCCTTTTGCACCCACCGCTGGGTCTCTAATGTAGAAATGATCTAACCTAGACCAGTTCTCAATGTCTTCTCCCTTCAGTGTAGCAGCTTCTATTTAGGAGTATAGTGTGTCAATTGTCATCTGAATAGAAACATTGGTGTTCTGAAGGCCCTCTACTTTCATTTTAATTTCTACTAGGCTTGGTTCAATTGAGTTGCTCTAATACCATAGAACATTCATGACACGAGTCACAATGGTAAATATGCACATGTATATTTGCTCACATGTATATTCTGATCACTGATACAATCTAAAAAATAATATATACAATAATATTATTTTTTAATATTTATAGTTAAAAACTGTAAATATTAAACATTTTAAAATATAGCATAAATTAAATATATTTAACTAATATTTAAACATATATAAATACAAATGTATTTAAACAAACACACACACACATATATGAATGTGTGTATATTTATATACACATATATATGAAAATAATTTTAAAAAGTAAATATAATCTGTTTTAATTTCTAATGTTTTTTAAATTTAACAATTATATATATATGTACTTGTATATATTTACATACACATATAAAATAATTAATAAATGTAACAAATAAACTGTAAAAAAGTAAAATATTTCAAATGTAATTATACCTAAAACAGTAAACAATATATAAAAATACGTTTTACTTAAAATATAAAAAATTGCATACGTTTATATATATAACAATTAAAAACATAAACACATAATATTAAAAATAAAAACAATAATAAAAAACTATTAAACTTCATGAATAATAAATATACTATCCCCACTTCAGCAATAGGGAAAGCGTTGGACACAGAAGAGGCAAAATTCCCATTCCAGCATGTGCAACAGTAGGGAAAGCGTAGGACTCAGGAGGGGTAAAATTTACTGTTCCCACTCCAGTGTGTGCAACAGTGGAGAAAGCGTTGGACTCAGGAAGGGTTACATTTACTATTCCCACTACAGTAGGTGCCACAGTAGGGAAAACGTAGGACTCAGGAGGGGTAAAATGTACTATTCCCACACCAGTCGATGCAACAGTAAGGTAAGCGTTGGACTCATCAAGGGTAAAATTTGCTATTCTTGCATCAGTTGGTGCAACAGTAGGGAAAACAGTAGACTCAACAATGTACTAGTACAGTACAGAGAGAGTACTTCAGTTGAAACAAATAACATATTTTAACAACTCTATTAAATACCTAAATATATATATATATAAATTCTAAACATAAAAATGAAATGTCTTAATTTTACCAAAAGTTAAAAAAATTACATAAATATTAAAATTTCAATAATTATAATCCATTAACACAAATATTATTCATATACTAAACACTATATTCCCACAAACGTAACAGCCAACAATTAAAATGTAATAGAAATAAACAAAGTATAACACAATTAACATATTAAACAATAAAAAAATTATTAAATGTCTTTTTTTTTTTTGATTACTTAAATAACTTCTCCCGTTACTCTTCAAATTAAACAACACTTACCAAAAATATAACTTACAAATTATGATAAGTTCACAATTAGTTATCAATAAAACAATGAATAATACACCAATAATTATCAATACATTATTTCCTAATTAACTTCACACCCTGTAACCTTAAAAACACAACAACCCAAACCTGATATATAATTTAACAAGTACCATCATTACACAATTTACATAATTAATTATCAAATGAATAATTATTAATAATTTAAATTAATTGTTCATTAATTATATGTCATTTATTTCCCACCCTGTACCCCTATAAACTCCACAACCTGCAACTAAAACCTAACTTAAAAAATAAATTAATGACATATTTTACATAATTATCAATTAAATATTTAATAATCAAATGGTAATTATTAATTTAAATTCAATTACTTCCCATCCTGTACCCCTTACAAACCCCAGAATCTGCACCTAAAGCATATCTTAAAAAAATAAATTAATTACAAAGTTACATGATTAATTATCAATTAAATAATGAATAATAATAAAAAATTAATTATCCGCCTGTTGCTCAAAGAGGGGCCAGAAAACTCTGGCCAACTCAGTAACAGGGTACATGGCTTTGATTATAAACACAAATGTAAAATCAATTTCACAGATCTTCTAAAAATCACCTTATCATGTGGAAAGCCACAAACCAGTGGTGGTATTTAAGCACAGTGTGTTGCATGAAATTAAATTTGCAGAATCAGATTGCATTCCCAAAAGGTTGGTGCACAATTTGTGACCACTTTCTGGCACAGGATGGCTGGTATTTCTGGGAAAGGCTTGATGAGATATACTCATGATGCGACTGCTGATGTAACATGGACAGTGACAGTCGCAGGGCAGGGCTCATCACCTCAGTCATGGAACCAAACTGCAAACAGGCACTTACACAACCAAAACTAAGTGAACATCTCTTTAGCAGTGCTGGCTGATCATCCTCCTGCCAAGGGGCTCTAGGGCCACTGCATTGACTTCCCCATTGATAGCTACTGCACCCCTGCATTGACTTCCCCATTGATAGCTACTGCACCCCTGATAAACACATCTCCTCTTTTAATCAGATTTTCCTGATAGATTTTGTCACCCACTTTAACAAAAGCAAAATCATGCACACATCCCTCCTAAAATAATTCCTGCTTTACAACAACCTACTACAATATTCCACCTTCTGTACCCCCAAAAAAGGTCTCTGTTTTTCAGACCTGCCTCAATTTGAGTAGGTGAGAGAGCACTTTTTCATGCCTTTCAAAATCTTGGCCTAAGCACACCCTCTCAATGCTAAACTGGAGAGGGAAATGTTAACATATATTGGATTGGATTGGATATGGTTTTTGTATAGCGCGATAGCTACCCGCAGGCATCCTAGCGCTTAGCCAAATACAGGTATGTGGGGCAGGTTAATTTTATCTGCTGAAGAGAAAGGTTTTTAATTTTTTCCGAAAGTGCAGAAGGTTGGGTTCTGAGTGAATAGAGATTGGGAGGGTGTTCCAGAGCCTTGCCGCGTTTGTTGAGAACATTCTTCCTCCACTCCTTTCTCTTTTGAACCTGGGTCTGAAGACTTGAAAGGTATGAGTCGACCTAAGCTGTCTGTTGGGGTGGTAGGGGGTAATCAAGGTGTGGTTGAGGATTGCTCCTTTCCTCCAGTAGGCACGGTGGGCAATGCACATGCTTTTAAAATTGATCCTGTCTTTTACTGGCAGCCAGTGGAGGGCTTTTAGTTCAGATTTCACTGATAGGCGGCGGGGAATGCGCAGAAGTGTACGGGCAGCGCAGTTTTGTATCACCTGGAGTTTTTTCAAGGTTGATTCAGGGGCGCCTAGATAAAGGGCGCTTCCGAAATCCAGCCGGGAGAGGATTAGGCCCTGGACCATGATCTGTCTGGCCTTGTAGGGGAGAAGCGGTAGGATTTTTCGGATGAGTCTTATAATGCCCCTGCAGGTGGCAGATAATTTGGTTGCCTGGTGTCCGAATGATAGTGTGCTGCCCAGTGTACTCAAGCCAGCAAAGCCAATAGGTATGGCTTTTGTGCTAAAACATACAAGTATAGGTTTGCACAAATGCTCACATACTATTTGTGCAATGTTTTTGTGCAACTAACTGTCTCTTACGGTGAGTCCTCTGTTTGTGCCATGTGTTTTTTAGTCCCTAAGCTGGTAACGCAAGTGTGTCTTTATTACCCTAGCTTGAGGCGCTGGTAGCATGCAGCACCATACGTTAAGGGGATACAAAAATAGGGTGCCGACATAAGAGGCAATTGTTCAGCATTCCATCCACCAATTGTTTCTTTTGCGTTTGTCGTCCTAAGGGAGAAGGGTATGCCCAGATGTGGGTCCCGTGCTCACTGCTCCACTGGAGTCAAGCTAGCCTGGCTGATGAAGGGTGATGCCCTGAAACCGGTCCCAGGATGCTTGTTTCCGGTCAAGGGAGGACCAGGCTTGGGAGTTCAGGCTGGTCTGTTCCCATAAGGAACAGGGTCTAGACTGATTTGCAGAAGGGTGGGTCCAAACTGGGGTGGCGTGGAGAGAAAAAGAATGATGGATTCAACCCAGATCTTTGTGACTAGGGGTGAATGTTTGCATTGGTCAGCATTCTGTCCATCAATTGTTTCTTTTGCATTGGTTAGCACATTGAAGCCAGACATATTAGCTTTGCCAATCTTGTTTACATTTGGCAGGCGATAGTACCAGCTGTTCCTTCCAGGTAGTTTGCCCGAGATGTCTCAGAATCTCGGTCTGACACAAAGTGCTTAAAACATTATGAAATTAATCATTTTTTCAAAAGAATGAAGGTTTTTCATGTTAAAGCTGTTTTTGATGTATTTAATATACAGATATTTTTTTTAAAATGTGTGTGTGTTAACCAAATGCACAAAGCATAGATTTTACGCGGTGTAATAAATACCTTTGTTCAATTTCCTGCCTCTATAACCAAGAGGGCCTTTAAAATGCTTTGCTGCTACAATACAAAGCAAGATTCGGGTTTATTCTGCTCGTGGGATGATAACCTCGTTTAGCTGAAAGATGAGAGGTCTTACTGGGCCTCTGCTCAATTCTCCTGCATGGGTTCCATTGTATGCAGGGGCATTAGCTGTACATGTGCCTTGAACGCCTCAGACAGGATGCTTTTTCATGTGCTGCATGCTGGTGCTTTGCTGCAGTGTGACATCCAGGCTGCTGTCTGACTTCAGCTGGTGCTTTCTACTCAGCAGACTATCTATTGTGGCATTTGTATAGGAAGCCTACACATGCTTTGAGACATCTTTACAGAATAATGACTGCAATGGCGGGGAGCGGATAAAGAGGGAAATCTAATTTTCCTTTTCAGCAAACCGCCTTCTTCTTTTTCACAGTATTTCAACGCTGCAGTATAATTTTCACCCTGAAGTCTTCCAACTAATTAGGACTTCTTTCTGCTTTTAGTATGATTTTGCACTTCAGCAGCAGCATAATTTGTGGTGTTTACATGTGCATGGCGAAGCCTTGCTTTATCGTTAGTGGACATATGTCCATGAAAAAATAATGCTCTCTCAAACGGAAATTGTTGTAGTGACAAAATGGTGATCAAAAGTAATCAAGACTGTGACACTTCTATCTGTCAGCGCGCAGCCATGATTGTACAGAAGGTGAAATGCACAAAGGGAAGCAGTGCAACCATCACAGTCACAGATAAACAAGCCCATAGCAATAACGTGGATGGCTCACCACCGTAACAAATTCTGAACAAGTAAATATCAGGCAGTGCTTAACTTGTGCCAGTGTTTTCCTGGGCTCAGCACCGGCACTTGTTTCTTAACATTGGGACATTTTTATGACATTCCACCAGATGGTGGTGCTGTCAGTCTAGATTGAGTGAACATGAGTAGCGAGTTTAACAATTTACTATATATTAAAACATAAAACTAGCGCAATCAGGCAATTCTTAGAGCTTTGAGAGACCTGGATATATTCCAAATTGCCACAGTTATCAGAGTATGATGGTTAGCTGTTAGAGTTGCTAGGGCTAGCAAGGACAGTGGATGGTAGAAGTTGCAATGTCCTTCTGCAGTATATATTGGGCTTTCGTCTTTTTTTTCTTTTTAGCACTGGTTTCAGACATTACTTTCACTCTTTTAGAGCATGGTGTATTCAATGCAAGAACGCCTGACTTTGGAGACCAATCTGCCGGGCAGGGGTGACCAAATCCCCCTCTACCACTTGTCTCAGCATTTTATTGGCCCTTTTGGGCGCTGCGGGTGAGAGGTCATGCTGCTTTGTCCAGTTCCCAGCCTATCCCATGGACGTCAATTCACTGAAATGCCAGGGGTAGCGGAAGTGACATCACACGCCCTTTGGCCTCCACTTTTACTCACACATGCAAGCACATACTTAAACATTGACACACATTCTCTCACACATAAACACACTCTCACCCACAAACATGCACACATCATCCATTTAAAAGCATTTTTTGCTTACCTCAGATGCCATGGAATGCCATATTCGAGCTTATTGTACTCCATTTTTATTACACTATACGTGAATAATATATTTTATTTATTCACTATTCGTGTATTAACCCTTTTGCTGCTGCGGTAATTCCGCCGCAGCGCTAAGGGGGGGGGGCCGCGCGGCGCTCTGACGCTGGTGACGGAACCGCTCTGTTGAATTGAGATAGGTGAGAACAGGGGTACTGTCCTCGGGTTCAAGGTGTGCACACTCTTTATCATGGACCGAAATCAGTCCTCTTAATCCATTGTCTTACTCCAATAAAAAATCTTTAGAAGCAATATCCTTTATACCATCTTTTGTTATGTTTTTTAATGATGATTTCTCATTAAATACGTTTTTTTCAGATGTTAGCAGGTTTCATTGTTACAACATTTCACTTTCACCCAATGCATTTCGGGTACAAATGGACCCTTCGTCGGGGGTCTCTACGAAAAGAACAAAGAATACATAATGAGCCCAGAGCTACGTTCATACTGTCTAAATAACATGACTCATCAATGCTTAAAAAAATCTACTGCAAATTCCAAATCTATCTCATGAAATAAACGTGTTACTATACACATGCCTGTTCGTGACTTAATAACGTTGTGAAAATAAAGGTTAAAAAATGACACATCTTAGCAAACTTGCGTATAAATCATGAATAACGCGGTAAAAAATCCCTTGCTAACAAAGTTGCGCTCTCGTTTGTTTGGCGTTACACGCTCGTACTCACAGTAATGTGTAGCGTCAGAGCTTCCTGCCGTATTGTCCAATCCCTGCCGCATTTAGTTCACATTGCGAATACGCAACTTATAGCTGCTCTGATTGGTCGGTAATGCGATCACGTGATCGCTACATCTTACGAGTGTTTACATTATGTCTATGTATGAATTAATGACTGAATAAACAATATGTATAGCGCACCTAATCAATCAATCTATTTCTGTCTATACATGAATGTCAGACTAAAAATTACCTTCGGTAATAATTTTTTACCAAACGTGCGCGAAGCTTTCAAATATGAACTACATAATGGACAATGTCTTAAAAACTGAAACTCATAATTCTCCAAACATACGCTATAAGCTAAACATAGTTGAACCATGGTAAAGGACAGTATATTCATTACTTTCTCATAAATATCGGCCTAGAAACAAAAGGTGTCGGCCATTTTGAAACGGGCAATGATCTTCTATTGTAAGTGTAATTTCATATACAGGGTTAACCTGTCCCTCAAGATAGTGAATCCCAGAGGGAAAAAGCAAGGGCGTCGCACCAAACTAACTCAGCAAAAGAAGTAAGTTGAAAATCAAAAACAATACAAAGAGTGCAACTGCTGGTCAATATAAAAATTAGACGGAACCTCTCTGTCACGCCCCTCGGGTGAGCTGTGCTTGTGACGGAACGGTCCCGTCACGGCCCCGCCCGCCCGAGGGGCGTGACGGAGCGGTTCCGTCACCAGCGTGGGAGGGGTTAAAAAATGTACAGAAAATAAAAGAGTGGAGCCCCAGCTGCCCCTGAATTCCTGGCACTGAATTAGCAATTTATTTTATATTTAAATTTGCGTGTTCTTGTTAGCGTATGACATTGCATGGATTTGGGAGCTGATAATGATCTCAAAAGGGATCTTGCAAGGGCTGTGTCCAACTGCACTCTACACAACAGTCCCTTGAAATGAGTTGATACAAATTATCAGTCTTCGTTTCAGTAGACTTTCCCACCATGATGGTCACAGATCCCATGAGCGGAAGATTGCACACATTAAAATGTCGGACCACAGGACAGAGGACAGTTTTGCGGACAGAAGAGGCAGATAGTTTTTGCCGCAGAGCTCCGCTGAGGATGTACGTTGTTACAAAGCATGCTTTTACCACGCATGCCTTTACAACGCAGGTTTTTCAACGCAAGTCGTTACAACGACTTGCGTTGGGGGGTGCTGGATAGTGAATAGTTTAATTTACTATTCCAACTCCAGTCCCCGTGGATAGTAGGGAAGGAGTTGGATAGTAAATTAAACTATTACCTATCCTAGAGCGCCCCCCAACGCAAGTCGTTGTAACGACTTGCGTTGAAAAACCTGCGTTGTAAAGGTACTGCGTGGTAAAAGTTGCATCGTAAAGGATGTTTCCCTCCGCTGACTACGCCAGTGAAAACCTTGGACTGACGACCTGATGGGAACTGGGCTGTCAGTCTTCACACTTCAGACCTTCCAGTTCTGAACAGAAAAAAAAAATTATTCCCACACTGTTGGAGAAACTTTGTAGAGTGTCAGGGTCATTGGGTTGTTTGTTTTTCAGATACAAACCCCAGTTTTGGGAGTTTGTTACTGAAAAACAATAACGTTTACGGAACAGTGGCATGGAACATTGCAACAGCACAGCAAACTTGCAATGCTTTCAAAGGTGTCACCATGTTGCCAGCTTCTCTGAAGACACAGAGATCTGTCCCAGGCAGGAAGAGATCTCTAAACATGGCAGAAGGTAATTCACCAGGGTGGTGGTGGTAATGGCCCCAGTCTATCAGGTGTACAGGGGGCCATGCATTGTTATTCTAGATAAAGCCTAAGAGTTGGAACTGCCTCAGGCAAAGATCAGACGTCAGACAACTCTGCCCACCTCTTAATGGTCACCTCATATCACTTGCCCCAGTGCCGGACAGCAATGCACGCACCCCCACACAGTAGAGGCTGTCAGGGAATGGGAGTGGCAGGGAGAACACTTTTTTTTAAAAAAAACACTTAAGTCCTCACAGCTCCCATCTCTCCACCATCAGCTCTCCGCTTTTCCGGCAAGTCCCAGAAACAGGAAGTAAACAGGCTCCCCTAAGCCAATCACAATTCAGCAATGCAGTGTTGTGATTGATCTGAGTGCCGTAGTTCCACGCTCAGACGCGGTCTATGAGCCTGTGCATGTTCCCCACCACGCTGTACATTGCAGCCTGGTGGGGAACTTGCAAAGTGCGTATGACTGTTTGGCCGGTCCAAGACAGTCGGCGAAACAGTCATGTGCACTTATGTGCATGAACCACTTCTCCCACTGTGCCACCAGCCAGCCTGCCCCAACCCAGCCCTGAACCTACCAAAAGTAAAATGATAATAACTATGTTATTATCATTTTATTTTTCCTTTTTCCTGCTCCGAGAACAGTGGGGCGACGCATCTCCACCTTCGCGGAGGATCCTCGATGCCCCCACATCTGTACTTAACAGGCTACTCTCCTTCCAGCAAGATGCAAACAGCACCGGTTATTGACGACCACATCACACCCCTCTACCTTTGTCATTCTGCTCTATCCTTGTGCACAAGATCCAACAGAAGCAGTGTTTTCCATCTCACACCATCCCCACCAATAGCCACATATGCTAAAATATGGGGTCAGTGGTTGAAGCGGAGCAAGGGAAATGGGCTGATAGAGAAAATTGGGTCATATTACTCTCAACCTTGTCTGTTTCTGGAAGAGCTGGTGTCGGCTTACCAAAACTCACAGTGGCCTTACAGCCAGCCCGTTGCTTTCTCTTATTGTGTGTGCCCTTCCCAATTTAGATTAACCACTTCATGAGAGTTCTCTCCCTCATGTGCTTCTTCCCCACGAAATATTGGCCAGTGCTCCTTGTTGCTCTCTCCCTCATGTGTTTCTCTATCTCTCAAATGTGCTTCTCTTCCCTAAATTCCCCTCCACTCTTTGTTTCTATCACCTTTGTGTGCATCTCCTCTGCCCCTTGGTTGCTCTCTCACTTGTAGGTGCTTCTCCCTGTCAGACTACGCCACCTCCCCATGCTCCATGTTGCTCTCTCCATTGTGTGCTTTTCATCTTTCCAGTGTTGCTCTCCCACTCTTGTACTCCTTTTACTCCCACCCACTCCTCCGTTGCCCTCTCACTCCTGGGGTCCTTTTTCTATTTTTTGGGGAGGAGGCCAGGCAGCAATTACTATGGGTCTCTTCACCTTGTAGAAAGTGCTTTTGCACTTGTCATTTTATTTTAACCAATCCACATGGAACGATAACAAAATAAATGGATCCAGCATGCGAGGTGATGCATGTCCACGCATACATCTTTTTGCATGTGCTTGCCCACAAAATGGCGCAGCCAAGCTGTTGCATCTTGTCTTCTTTTGCCTGTTGCTGCACAGCATCTGCAGAAAATGCTTTTTGTTCAATGTTGCGCAGCATTGGCAAATAGCATTGGTAAAGCCAATAGGTCCTAAAGGTGGCTTTGTCAATGTAAACTTACAATGCATCACCAAGTAGGAGGAATGGTTTCGCCTTCAAGCAATGGTTGAAAATAATGAGGGAAAATTTAGGCCAGAGCTCATGCTTGGTCTTATAGCACATGACTGGAACTCATTCCTGGCCTTGGGCTCTAAATTAGTTAGCATGTCTGAAGAGGTCCTCAAGTACAGAAACCATAACTGGTAAAACTATAAAGTCTACGGAATGGATGTTTATCTACTGCCATTAGAATAATATAATTTGATGTGGTATAGAGTTGATTGAAATGGGCCTTCCAGTCATATCCCCCCTCCCACCTTCCCCATCATATGGATTTTGCTTCAACTTAGCTGCATGCCTGAAGAACAGTCAGCATATGGCCAGAATGTATGCCAATTGCTGTTATTCAGGTACCTTGGTATGGAATGCCAATACTTTGTCCCTTTCTTACCACATGCATTTCTGCACTTCCAAACACCTCAGCACAACTTTATATCCCTTACAAGGTACTCACTAAAAAGCAATTTGAGACAAGTTAATACTGAGTAATGAAATCCAATACTTTTTAGTCAATTCTCCAACGCAAATAAAATTCAAGAATACAAAATACTTATTGGATCATGATCGCTTTCTTCAAGCCATTTACTTATATCCTTAGTAGATAATGTATTCCAATTAATTTGAATCTATTCATAACTAATTCTCCCAGTGGAACCTTAATAAGGTGTGACACATGCTTAAAAATTGAAAGAGTTAGAAACAAAGGACCAAGATCACTTACATCAGAATCAAGAGCAAAAGTGACGCTACTTTTCACCCAAGTTGGCTTACTAAATTTGTTGCCTGAAATTCTCCCATTCAGGGGCCGATTCCGTCGGACTCGTTTTGGTCGGACTCCCATTGAAGTCAATGGGAGCTGGTCGTACAATGCGTACATGGGCTCCCATTGACTGAATGGGTACGTTCTGGACAAGTGCGCCCCCTACTGTGGGTACGCATTGGTGCCATCCGCACCGTACCTGCCTGTGTTGGGGAGACCCATGGGTCTCCCCCTGTGTCCGAGCCGTAAGGCTGCGGGTAACAGGGGTCTGATGCGGACACCCAAAGTCCAGCTCCGGGAGCTATTGCGAGCCGGAAGCTACGACTCGATCCGGCTGTCCGAATCGAGCATCGTACTGGCTCGGTCGGAATTCGCCTCCATTGCGCCCCACGGTTAGCTTACGGCTGAGCCGTACGGAGCGGTTCGGACCCGGAAACGATTCGGACGGAGATTTCGTGCTTGTTCGCATCGTACTTCGACGTCCGGAACCGTGTACGAACCGGACGGAAATTCAGCCTCCGAATCTGACCCGCTAATGCCGAACCCGATTCGGAGCCCTTCCGACCGAGACCGGAATCGGCCCCTAAATAGAGCTGCATTTAAATGTGATGACTAACCAAAGACAAATTATGCATGTATCTTGCTTTGCTCTTGTTTTGAAAACTGTTTCCTGTGACACTCTATTACTTCCTGCTAACTGAAGAGCTCTTATAATTAGTTAGATGGAGATGTTTGTGACTGACTGTTGAGTCCCTTTCCCATCCACTAAAGGCAATTGTCAGTTGTGGGTTTTGACCTTTAGAGGCAGACCTGGGTATCTTTAAACACCCGCCTGATTCTCCAATAGGCTGTCCTGAAATGTAGCCCCACCCCTGTCAGACCCACCAGCAACTTACACCAGTGAGTTTATGTGAATCCTGTGTCTCGCTAATACGCCTGGCTGAGAGAACTTCTGTAATTATCTGCACAAGTGGACTTTGCGACGCACTTTTTAAACTTTCTTTCTCAGTTCTAAAGGCAATTTTGAATCAAACATTTTAAACTTCAGAGGCGGACCAGTCCGTTCTTGAAAAATCAATTTCCTTCTCATATAAACTGACTAGAAGTGGCACCACCACTTTCCACCACGTCAACCAACATTTCAAACAGGCAAAGGGAGGACGTTCCTGGGACAGGCAATCAGTTCCTTCCAACAAAAGAACCCACATCATAACCAACTGTAGCTCACACTAAATGTGTGAGTCCAGTAGGACAAATTTACATTTGATTAAAAAAATACTCTTCCTATGCCATGTATACAAATCAAAAGCATTTCCAACCTTACCTACTCAATCCTTTAAATCAGGGGTCTCCAAACCGGTCCTGGAGGGCCGGATTCGTGCCAGATTTTTTAAATTACTACATGTATCTCAATGGGGATATCCAAAAAATCTGGCTTGGATCCAGCCCTCCAGGACCGGTTTGGAGACCCCTGCTTTAAATGTTGAGGAACATGAGGACTGTAAATATTTTCTCTTTTTAAACTGGAGAAAGAAAGGGGAATAACCTCAAGATTTCCTTGTTCCATATTGAGGGTCACATTTTAGTAGATTTTTCAGTCATGGATTACTGCCAAGATTTATTTGTTCACCCTGTGCCGAATAAACACAACTGTGAGGTTGGTGGAGTGAGGTCCAATGGCTTTTTTTAATTTAACTTGAAATCAGGTTTGAAAAGTGTTGCTGAAACTTTGGGAGAAATGTAAAGTTTTAAATTGTCTATGTCCTTCCGATTTCTTATGTAAATTTGAAATGGAAACTGAGTACTTGGAGAGCAAGTTGGAGATTTGGATCAGAGTGACCTGGAAATGAGTGAGTTGGAGGGATGAAGGGGAGAAGCAGCATAATTAAGTTATGGTTTTCAGTAAAGGACCCAACCAATGAAGGGAGTTAACCTTTGAAGTTCTGAAATAGTGAAAGGCATGATGAGTCAGTGGACATACCTGGGACAGAAGTGATTTCATTCTTTGGCAAGGTGACAAGATATGCTTTCAAATTACTTGGTCAAAGCAAAGGGCAGCCATAGCCCTGAAAATTCAATCATAAATCTATTAAACTGTAGGTCTGAAAGCAAAAAAGGCACCATCTAAAAGTAGATTCAGCCCTGCATTGATTCCTCCAAGTATGTGGCCATGAGGAAGATGCAGCGCTATGCGCTTTGTGAGGAAGCCCGCTCTGCAGATGCTATGAAGGGTCAGCCGCATACCACACATTGCGAACATTGTTCAGGTACCTTCCATTGTGTGAAGATTACCAGCCACTACAATGCCGTCAAGGCATGTATCAGGGCTGTGTCAGTGCAGGTTAATCAAATGACAGCTCAATGAAATGTGCTGACAGTTTCCCTGAAGAGGTGCAAGGTGCAATGAAAGTCAAGTTGTGCATTCAGTGTTACTGTTATATGATGTATTTAAACTATACAAAAAAATTATAAAATAAAGTTGTCAAAAAATATACTGAAAACTGATACAAACAAATCCTGACATGGACATACACTGCTATTTGCACTAGAAGGGAGATTTCCACTTGAGGGCTCCTTGCGCACTATGCAGGTGTTTACCCGAATGATCAGGTGAAACTGTTTAGAATTATGTGGGCAAATAAGCACATATTCCAAGATTTGGTGCCTCAGATTGGGAAAACATATGCAATTAGTATGTTATGTCCCCAATTCTGGAATCAAAAACTTGGAATTGTGTGCTTGGCTTGGTGAGTAGGTATTTACTGTTTGCACAATTTGCAACCAGGATTTTACAGGTCAGAGAATGAGACCCTTGGTGTGAAGTGAGTGTTAATTTGTAACAGAATAAGGGCGGGCCAAAAATGTAGCTCAGAAGCCAAAGGTGGCGCGATCGAAGGTCAAGGCGCCAATAATAACCCTATGTGGTTTTCATTGTACCTCACTCCTCTTTAATTCAGCACCACATGCACCCTGCCACTTTATATCACTCTAGCAGGTTCTTATTCATCCCTGCTTTCTCACTTTGCCATTGTTTTTGCGGCCTTCTCTTCCTCTTTTTCCCCCTTTTGTAGTTTTCTTTCACTTGCTCTGGATCGAAGTTGTCGAGGCAAAATGAGTGGCAGTCCCAAAAAATGACTGTAAGTAGGCCCCACCTACATCGGCCGGCTCAAATTAAGCACTGTGTGAAGTCCATGGTTAGTCAACAAATGCATTTGAATGTTTACACTTATGGCTATTATTTTACGTGTAAAATCTAGATGCTACATGTAAGACCTTGCATATGTATATCTGGGTGCCTACTACGCGAGGTGAAGTATTGAATTTCGCATGTGTGTACCTACAAGAGTCATGTATCCTGCCACTTAGCACGAAGATGGACACTGTGTAAGCATCTACAGGGTAAGGAAGGAGAGGTAGGAACGTTTTTTGCCACAGATTCCTGTATTGCTTCATATTCTCTGTCAAAATGTACACTAGAGAAGCTTCAGGGTAAGATGGTGGAGAAGTGAGGCTCAAGCCCGGGACCATGGTTGAATTCCCGCCTCGGCGGGTCTTGAGCTCAATTTCCGCCGACCTGATAATTCTCGCCTCGGTGCCTATTCTAATCATGGGTCCCACTCTGCAACTCTGGGCAATAGCTTGCTTAATCTCCACAACAGCCCCAACAACGCTAGGATGCCTGGTTTCACCTTGGGGGTGCCCAGGAGTGGACACTCCACAGGGAAAAGCCTGGAAGGGTTCCACAGCGGTATGCGTACAAGCGCCTGAGATACCCCTTCGGGGTCGATTCGGGCGCTATACAAATACTACTACATTTACGTTTACATTTACATTTATGGTGGCTAGGGGAGAGATCTGATGCAAGCTCCCTCAGACACAGGGGGATCAATGAATGATGAAGATTGTCATCAGTGGGAGTGCAGAAATCTCACAAAAAAGTATAGGTAACTCCACTTTAAACTTATCAAGTGAACCTCCAATTTCCACGCTTCTTCCGGTTGATGAATCTTTGCCACCGTGTTAGAATGGAGCACAACCTAAATACATTTCTAAAAATAATCATCTTACAGCATTTAATGTTCAGTCAATGATGAGAGGTTTGAAGAAGCAAAAACCCATAAAGAGTTCTGTTTGGAAAAGAGCAACTATGAATTTTAGAGCACAAGACTGATAACTATGAAAAGGTTGAACGCCCCATAAAGAGTAAGGGGCTTATTTAAAAGACTTCACTTTTTCCCATATTAAAAGTGAGGCATTGGCAGTGCAAGGGACTTGTAAACAAGCCCCTAGTTCTGGTAACTCTGCCAAGTCTCCTAATAGCTGCAGTAGCAACCGTTAAAACAGGTAGAAGGGATGAATCACAGTGGTAGCTATGATCGCCATAAAGAGAGAAAGTCTCCTCACAAAGCACAAGGGAAACAAAGAAATCACCATTAGCAGTAGCTTATGGCAATTCGAGATAGCACAACAAAGTGCTGAGGGACATGACAGGGTAGGGGTGCAAAGAATATCTTAACTCCCTAGCTAGGAACACATACTATATAGAAAGCAAAAAGCATGTTGCAAAAACAGGAGGTTATGTCATATAGCCAATGAGGAAGGATCTTTCGATGGTCCGTCGTCTTTTCCCTCGAGTCCCATGGTAAACATCCATGTCTACAGCGTATCACAAAAAGATAGATCTAGTACGATTCTCATGAACACCTTTTGCAAACCTAGGGCTCGATTACGATGCTGGACGTACTTGCGGTTTCAGGACTAACCAACCTCCGATCGGCGTTCCCGACACCTCTATTATGATGAAACCACCCATTTATCTATGGGAGCTAGTGTTACAGCTGTAAACCGGTTGTACCACAAGTTCCCACAGAGAAATAGGAGATTTGTTAATCCCTGCACCCTGTGGCAGGTACATCAAGGTGCCTGCCACAGGGTGCCGGGATAAACTGGTGCCCCCTCGTCCCTCAACCGGAGGCCGCAAACAGAAAGGGGCTCTGCTAGCAGTTGCCAAACATGCCTTCCAACAGGCTTTCCCTGTCGGAAAGCCCGGCAGGAAAAGCCTGTCGTAAACAGTGCATTGTAATCTGGATGGCGAAAATTCCATCCATATGGATTATGGGACGGCTTATGACTGGCCGATGGGGTCCTTGAGGCCATCGGAATCCAACGGGAAATGACCGGCCCGTTTCAATTCCGACCGCCTGTATTGTAATCAACCGGTCAGAATCGAAATCGATGATCTCGGTCATAAAGCCGTTCCAACCGAGATCGTAATAGGCCCCCTAGTCTGTTAGCTGTTCAGTGTCCCATTGTGTAACAATAAGCTCCTCAATGAAATGAAACATTAATATCTGGCATGTCCTGGTTAGACCATGGAATTTACACCTACAACAAACATTTCTTTCATTAATATACTTGTTCATTATGAGCATGTGGCAGAGAACACAATCTAATATATAATGAAGTCACATGGTGTGAGGAAGGTACAAAATGCATGTTTGCAGCAAACTGCACATTTCACGAAGATGTCAGGTTCTATAGTTCAGTTATAACCTTAAATCATTGTTTACAAAAAGGTATTTATTTTCCTAAATGGATGAGTAAGACAGAAGGAAGGCCTAGGAAGGCCTAGAAGTGAAAGAATAATCGAAATGGGAACTGTCGGCAGAAATAAGCAGCATTTTCCCGTTTTGCACATTTAATAAAAGCACATTTTCTAACCACTATTTTGATATGCATTTTCTTTGTTAATGTTAAAGCACATTTATATATTATTAAGTGGTTACATTTATGTAAGAATTAACAACTTCCACACCTGCTTTCCAGATGGGCTGCAAGTGTTGATGAGCAAACAAAAACTCAGTGTCAAGAGGAGCCTGTGTAGTACATGCCAATGGTTCCGATTTTATCATCAATTCAAATGAAAATTATAATACCTACAAAGAATAAATCTCATTGTTTTGATAATGACCAATCAATTTTTCTGCTGACTGGTTAAAATGAGCACCATTTACATGAATGGGTGGCCCACAATATTGTAAAGTTTCACAAGAAGATACCTGTGCGAATGATGATGCAAATACCTTTAAAAGGTTGAGAAGGAGCTTCCGCTGTAGCACCCTGTCGAAGTTGGGCCTTGACCCTAGGATGCAGAACATGCTATTGGCCAAACATCAAGCTCTACAGGCAGTAGTGAGTGTCAATGAAGCAAGACCAATCAAGATATTTAGAGGGAGGCGTGAGGGAAAGCTGTATGTTGCCCCCCATAGTGTTTGCCTTGACATCAGACTAGTTGGCTGCCAAAGTTATGGGAAACTCCAACATACACAGTCTTGACCTTGTAGGTGAAGCTCACAAGATCTTTTTTGACCCTACCCTCCCCAGAAATACTGTTACCTGCCCTAATGTCAAAATGTAGTGGGTAAGTAGCTTCAATAATCCAGCAAATCCTTTGTAGTATATAAAGATAAATTATATAAATTATTTAGGATGATAAGCCAAATAGTAGAGTCCATAAACCAGCTTCCTCCAGCTCTGCGATCCGTCCTCAACTGCCTAACTGGCAACCTTTATTCCAGGCAGGAATGCAGAATATGGAACACACTTGGAAGATCCACCAAGTAGACCACTACAATAACAGAAAGGCATAACAAGACGTGATAATACAGAATACAGAAAACCACAAAGAACTGTGGGAATTTGAGTAGATGTTGGGGTTCCACATCAATCTGGATGAATCCAAAATTCTGTATGTATCAGTTGGTCAATTCTGTATATATCAGTTGGTCATATGATATTCTGCAACACTGATCCGACTGTACATAAACAGTAAATGTAGGGAGCACATGGACAGGTGCAGAAGGTGATGTCAGAAAAACGGTTAATACTAAGATGGGAGTAAAGTTGGCAGAAGGTAAAACGCATATTATAGTTCTGGACAATGCGAACACGGTACAGCGCACAAATATAAGAGACTTTCAAGTGCCAGGGAAGTTGTGGGAGGGTTTTTTTTAAAATGTTTGGGAGTTATAGAAAATGCCAATGCAATGATATGTATACTGTGTAGATGACTATATTTGAGACACGAAATGTGATAAGGATGCAATGACACAGAATTGAAATTGTTACCGAAATGATGCAGCAATAAAAATATTTTAAAAGAATAAATAAATATATCAGTTGGTCATAATAGGGCTGTGTATTTTATGAGTTTCACCCAGCTGCAGTGGACACAGAACCCAGTCAGATCCTTGGGTGTATGTATATCACTAACATCGCAGAGGGGATGTATGCAGCTAGATGGCCAAGAGTAAAGCATGAAATTGTATCTGATATGGATAATCACAATTAAGCATCTGCACACCACCTGGGACTACCTACTCCTACCCTCAGAAGGGAACTAGTTGAGATACAAGTCCTCTGATTGATTGATTGATTGATTGATTGATAGATCCATAAAGAAGTAACTGAGGACCTTATTTAGAGTTTTGCAGATGAAATGCCCTGTCACATGTGTGGAGGATGCTCCTTCTGCTGTATTACAAGTACATCACAGCCTTTGGCCGAGTCCCCATTCAGTACTCTCTGAATAACACCCTAAGTTTTTGTGGGCAGGAAAAAATTCTTATTGGCTGCAAAAACTGAAGGTGTCTGGAGGTGCAACACGTAGTACAACCTTATGAAGTAGTGCACTTGCACTTTAGAAAACATTACCTGAGTAAAATAATCCTAATTGAAATTTAAAGTGTTAGACCTCTCTTTTGTCAGTACGTGCCCTTTTGCATGCCTTCAACACAATCTATGAATGATAGCCTCGATTTTTCAATGTACTTGGTAGAACCAGTGCTTCATGGTCATAATCATCTAATGGCGTGCAATTACGGCGTACCCTCAGAAATTGCACAACCGGAAAGTTCTCCCTTAAAGCCCTTGGATGAAAACTCTTTATCTTCAAGAGAGGTCCTCCTTGAGGATATTCAAACACACAAAACTGATAAACTGATTTGCGTCACAGCCTATAGGACAATGTCAAGTTAAGAAAATTGTTGACAAAACACTGTAGAATCTTAAACAGTAACCGTTTAGAACTAGCACCACCAATGTTTGGGGAGGATGTAGCCTTACCGTTAGAGCAGTCGACCTCAAAGCTGGGGAACTAGGCTTGAGTCTTGGCAACAATGCTCAACATCCTGTGATTCTGGGCAAATCACTTAATCTCTAAAATGAATGTGTGCATCTGCAACAAAACTGGTGCTAATGTAAAGCGCTGATACCTGATATCTTCGGGTCTAGTTTGCTCTATATAAAACTCCATTAAAAAAAAATTCTCCTTCAAAAGGAATACAAATTTGAAAGATGAACGGGTCCACACTAGACCCAAAACAAAAAAACAGAAGCCATAGGAAACCCAATAGGGTACAGACCCATTACAAGGCCACTACCCTGTGGGGGATGCAGTGTTTGTAAATTTACCTGAGTTATCACTTGTCAGGCCTTACTTTCCCTTTTGCATACACATTGGGTACCCTGTAGTACGTCCTGGGTAACCCCTAGGCAGGGTGCAGTGTGGGTAAAAGGCAGGACCTGTCCCAGTGTGGGTGCTAGGCCCTGACAGTGGAAAATCCTCCATTTCATTTTCCCTGGTGAAAGGCCATCCAGCCAATAAGACAGAATGGGAGAGACTGGGTGTAGTATTGTTAGCATAGTTTCCCAAGAATTGGAAATGGAACAGTGAAGTTTGGTAAGTCTGAACTCACAGCGTCATAATGCATCTTTTTTGGGTAGAAGGTTTAGTCGCTGTGTGTCCAGAAACCGCTGTTTGAGAAAATGGATGAATTTGTGCTTTAGACGTTTTTATGTGTCTCAGCAGAATGTGAATTGCCTGCCTGGATCTGGGAGAGATGAGAAAGGCTGAGGGAGGTCGTGCCCCAGGGGAGGGGTGGAGATGGCGCCAGGCTGCATTGCACCTGCAGCGGGGAGAAGGAGAGGCTTTGAGAGGTGAAGTGGCCTGGTTCAGAGCCATAAAACAATAGACCCATCTCCCTCTGAGCGATTAAAGATCCAGGCCCCCAGTGTCAAAGAGAGGATGGTGACACTGGGGGGGAGATACGCAAGACTGATTTAGGGAGGGGTCGGGGACCCCTGAACACAAGGAACCTTCAAAGACAATGAGGGGTATAACTGGAAGAACTGTAACCCCAAGACTTTGGTTATGTTGATGATGTCGTCGAGAACGGTCTCGGTATTGTTCAGAGAAGTGCTGGGAGCGCTTTGAAGACTGTGGACTGGTCGAGTTTCTGGCGGCTTTTACCTGTCCACGATCGGGAAGAAAAACCTCTGCCTCAGGAAGAGTTGCTGAATAGGCTGCGGGAGACACTTGCCCCTTGCTTCATGATCTGGGGCTTGTGGGCAGTTTGTAGCTCTTGACTGAGGAGAGACTAAAGGGGCGCTGCAGTTGGTCGTGTCCCCCTTCTTCCTGAGCAGGACTTTGCTGTGTGCTGCGTCCTGTACCCAAGGGCCCGAGGTGAGCTGGCTCCCTGTTCGGAAACATAGGAACCTAAAAGTTTCCAGGAAGTCCAAAGTGGCGTGGTGGTGGGACCATGGCGTGGCAGCCAGAGACCTCTGAAGGGGTGCCTAAGGTGATCGTGGGCAACCGGAGCGAATCAAGACTCTGACACGCAGAGTACGTGTCTTGGTGCGGCTACAGGTGTTGGAGCGCCTGTGGATTGTGAGCATCGTGGAAGAGAGCCGAGATTCGGGACGCGCAGGGTGTGTGTGTTGCAGTGCAATCCAGGCACTAGTGAAGAGTGCCGGGACCTCGTGGGCACTAAGAAGAAGTGAGTCTCCGACACGCAGGCCGGCGTGTGGTGGTGCAGCAAGGGCATTAGTGGAGAGCGCCTAGTACCTTGTGTGCACCAGGAGGAGAGGTGAGACTCAGATGCGCAGTGTGCTTGTCATGGTGCGACCCGGGTGAGTGGAGAGGGCCTGAAGACTGTGTGTGCCAGGAGACGGAGTGAGTCTCGGATGCGCCGGAGGTGCCTGTCGAAGGTGCCACTGGAGGTGCTGGTGAGAAGTACTGGGGAGCGGTAACCCCCAGAGAGATCGAAGAAGTCCTAACAGCGCTGGAGATGAGGGCAAGTGATCGGGCCCTTGAAGGCAACATGAGGTAGCACCAGCGTTGTGTGGAAGGCTTTGTGGAAAGAGTTTGTGCTGAACGTTGACGGCCCGGACCGGCAGTCCCGCAGGAGCTGAACTACCGGCCTGAGCCCGCCTTACCCATGGTGATAAGGTTCTGGAGTGAGGCCAAGCTGCTGCAGCAGGAGAGGAGAGAGGGGTCGCGCCCCCCCCAGGTAAAGTGGATCATCACCTGGGGCGGGGTGCAGGCCAGCAGGGAAACTCTCTCGGCCTCTCGATTTTGGCAGCTGTGTGTGCCTGTTGCTTCGGGCAGGATCTCGGTCCGTGCTGGTCCCGGATGGGGCAGTACAGGGGCTTGGGCCCAGAGTGGAACTTGGGTGTCATTGTTGATCCGTGTTGGGGGCAACCGGTCGCACAACTGTTAAAAACAGTTTATATAACACTTTGCATATTTCCTGCTAACAAACTATTCAACTATTGGACAATGTCTGACACTAGAGGTGCTTAACAAACTCAGGGGTTACTGCGCTACGGACCATGTTATGTTTCTCTTGCAGGATACAGGATCATAGCGTTGCACACTGCATTGGTTGTTTACTGCACTGTACTGAATTGCACTGTGATGCTTTGCCTTATTCCTTCCTTGCACAGGGCATGCTGGTGGTGATACGCATTGCATTGTCTTCCTATCGCACTGTACGTAATTGCAGCGTGAGTATTGCTGTATTTCTTCCTTGAATAGGGCATGCTGGTAGCGAACTGATTTGCATTATCTTGTGTTGAATCAGTACATGATCTTGAGGCTACGGATTGCATAGTTTCACTGTGGCACTGTACAGGAACCCATCGTTAAGTAGTGCAGTATTCCTTGTATTTTGCAACGTGTGTGAATCTGGTGATACGACGTACCTAACCTGTTGAGAACGGTTAAAAGTCAGCGTAACTGTTGGTTAGAAGTGCTGGTTGGGGATTAGGACCGCCCAACCCACTGGAAACAATATTACCCAGTGTATGGCGGTTGCATTACGGTTCAGGGAGGACCTGGCCTGGCAGTTCAGACTGGACTGTTCCTATTTGATCAGGGTCAAGACCGAACTGCATATGGCTGGGTCCAAACTGACTGCAAATGAACGATGGCCGGGAATACTACCAAAGCATTTGTAAGTAGTTAGACTTGTTGCATTGCAAACATCCCCCATCACCTTTTGTGTCTGTAGAACCAAGTTCTGTGCACACGTTTTTAGGGTATTGGATTTAGTGTAAAAAACGCTATTCAAAGTACTTTCAGTGCAGAAATATGAAGGTCGACATCAGGGTTCATCAAATGAAAGAACAGGTTCCTCCAATGAAGGGATAGAGGGGGAAAGTAAAATGTCGCCCTTCCCCAGTGTTTTTACGGTCAATAGAAAACACAAATGAGCAGACGTGTACGTCCGTGTGGTAGGGAGACCTCAGCTCCCTGGTCTGTCGGATCGATAGTAACGTCTCGATTTCCGGGTAATTGAGAACACGTGTCAAATACCGGGTTGGAAGTATCACTGGTACTGCAACTCCCGCACTACAGATTGTCTCTCACCACAGCCCTGAAGAGTCACAAGTTAACTTCTTTGTGACGAAACACGTGTCAGCTGGTTTTCTTTCTGTATTGATCTAAAAACTTGATATAAAAAATCTTCATGTCGACCTTCATGTTTCTGCACTGAAAGTATTTATTTATTTATTTATTAATGACATTTGATAAAGCGCGAACAAATGCCCGCAGGCGTCTCAGCGCTGTTACTTCTGCAAAATTCTGCACTACTGGATTTCTGACAAAAAGTACTTTGAATAGTGCTTTTTACACTAAAACCAATACCCTAAAAACGTGTGCACAGGACTTGGTTCTATTGTACAGTGTGGGTCCCAACCTACACACTCGCAGGGGTTGTTTTTGCTTGGTTTTGTTTCCCTTGACCTAGCGGCACCGTATTCATCTTTTCACATCTTAAACTCCATTGCGTACTTGCTTGAGCGCCATTTTCTTCCTGTCCCAATTCTTAACCCTCCACCGAACCAGTATACCTTTTGTGTCTTTCATTAAAAGATTCAGGCAAGATAACTGGAAAATTGCAAAATTCCAGCTTCTTGCTCAAAGGATGTAAACACTTCGAAGTAACTCTGTGGCAAACTGGGTGACCACTTTAAGAGGAAAACGCAGGAACCTTCAGCAAAAATGATCACACTTGACACTCAACATCAACTTTCCTCCATTACCACAACTTAAATGACCACTGCACATGGCTTTTCCTTTTTCTTTCAGGTACAGAATGATGATCTTCTGACATCCATCTAAAAATCAGGATCTCCAGCTGACCTTGCCTTGGTCATAGAGAATTAAGTCCTGTTTTGCACAACAGTTTTTACCTCTGGCAAAATGATTCTCAGCTTGACTTTTGAAACAGGAATTTTCTCTTTGGAGTTAGTGGTCTCAAATATGTAACATGTGCTGAAGTTCTCTGAACATTTTCTTATCTGCAGTTATTGCGGAAAGTGCACTGAAGGATGCTATTTGAGCGTCTGAGTGCTCTGAGTCTCACACCATTTTGGATGACTCACAAGTTGGTATCAAATGTTCTACTGGGATGGAATCCATGTCTTTTATACCAGGGTTGGCCTCAAATCACAAATGTGTGCGCCTGTAGTCATCTTTTTCGATCTATTCCATGTACCTAACCCAATATACCATCCCGCCCTCCACCGTAACCTTTTGGAAAGATTAATTGAGAAAAGAACTTGGGGCCCGATGTAGGTGAAATAGATTTACCGATTTTCAATTACCAAATTTTACCGATTCGGTAATTAAAAATCAGTAAATCTATGGGGTGGACATGTAGGTATTCCAGATGTGCTGGAATACCGAATCGGATGATTTCGGTATTTACCGATTCGGTAAATACCGAATCGGTAATGCCCATTCATTCCTATGGGCTTTGAAGCCCATAGGAATGAATGGGCATTACCGATTCGGTATTTACCGAATCGGTAAATACCGAATTTCACAAGGGTGCAGGGGGTGTCACTTTGACACCCTCTGGCACCCCCAAAACAGGCTTGGGTGCCATGTGGCAGGCATACATGCCCTAAGGGCAGGTCTGCCTGTCACATGGCATAGGTGTGCATACACACATGTGCATGCACACCGGAATCGGTATTTTACCATCAAATTGGATTTGATGGTAAAATACCGATTTGGTAAGGCCTTTGGGACTCTGAAGAGTCCCACCTACATCTGGGTGACTCACATTCGGTAAATTTACCGATTTTTTATTTTACCGAATCGGTAAAATTACCGAATCGGTAATTTTACCGATTCGGTAAAATAATGCCCCCTACATAGCGATCACCTATTTACCGATCGGTAACGGCCGAAAATACCGATTTTCGGCCGTTACCGACCGACCTACATCTGGCCCTAAGGGCCTTATGTAGAGCTTGGTGAATGGGATACACCATCACAAATGTGACAGGTATCAATTACACCATAGTACAAGTGAATTATATCTAATAACACATGTAATAAGATAGGTGGGATATCTGTCACCTTTTTGACAATCCCACATGCCAAAATCTAAATCAGGCGGAGTCTCTTTTCTATCCAATGGTGTACAACAAAGCTCTCTGCCTCTCCTATGCCCCCTACATAGCGATCACCTATTTACCGATCGGTAACGGCCGAAAATACCGATTTTCGGCCGTTACCGACCGACCTACATCTGGCCCTAAGGGCCTTATGTAGAGCTTGGTGAATGGGATACTCCATCACAAATGTGACAGGTATCAATTACACCATAGTACAAGTGAATTATATCTAATAACACATGTAATAAGATAGGTGGGATATCTGTCACCTTTTTGACAATCCAATATGCCAAACTCTAAATCAGGCTGAGTCTCTTTTCTATCAAATGGTGTACAACAGAGCTCTCTGCCTTTCCTTGTCTATTCTATCTGCCTTCTTATTTTGGATTCTATTTGGGCTCTACTGGTGACCCTTCTTTTTTATCATTATCTGATCCCCCTGCCATTGATTACCCAGTCTTCCAATCCTACCTCCTATAACCTGGCAGACCCCAATAAGATAAATGGCAAACTAGAGCTGTCTGCCAATCAATGACCCAAGAAGACTAGAGCTGTGTTTCCTCATCATCAATGACTGGAAGACCAAAGTACACTTATAACCTAAGGGTTGTAAAAATGTAAATCCTGACCAGTGATCCTGGGCCTTACCACAAACTGGCCACTATAGATGCATCAAGCGAAACCTTGGCCTATAATATTAGAAATCATAAAGAGGGAGTCATCAAGGGCATTCAACTGATGTTGACACCATTGGTAAATTAAGCTGAAAATCCTTCTTGCACATCCTATCACTCCTCAAACAGGTACTGCCTTTCTGGGATTACCTCATTCAGTTTAAGCCAGCGTCATTCGTGGGTCCTCATGCCTTAATTGTGGCAGTGGATACTTCCTTCAAGGGCCACATCACCTCCTGTACATACTTCAAAAGATCTAAAATTCCCCTACTTAAGAACTTTATTGGTTTCAGTGGCCAGCTGAATATCCGTCCATGCTTCTCCGTATTCCACATCATGCTATTCTCAGAGCAGGTGTAACCAGTCATGTGGGCTCCTCTACTGCAAAGCGCTAACCGTATCCTTTCTTGTATTCACTAGGCATCGATGTCTGCACTCTAATTTATAATCATGTGAGGAGATCCCAGCTTTTTCACCCATGGTGATGATCAGCAACCTGATTTCTTTGGTAACAAAAGCTCTTAAGTGCCAATGTATATGATTACAGGGAGTCTCATACATTGAGTGTTCATCCATGGATCTCAGTAACTATCTAAGAATACTCTCAGTTCCTGCTTCAGCATCTCTCCTTCACCTAGGTTACCTCTGGGAATGGGAAAGGTCATTCCTGTCTTTAGATACTCAATTCATCAGTTGTGTCAAAATGTGTTGATACAATTGAGTTGGGGTGATGCCTACAAGCTTAAAAAAACAAAATCTTGTGAGGTCAAAATGTAGTTCTGAGATGATCTCTGCTCAGATCCCGTTAGCTTTGGTACAAGCACCAGGATGTCCCCAGAGAAGTGTGTGTTAGGTTCAGGGAATGCCAGCAATTTTAAGGCACAGAACAAGTCTTTTCCTAAGTGCTTCTGACATTGGTCTTCATTACCTAGAAGCATAGACGTGATGGTAAATCAGCTTTATTGATGTTTGAATTATCATCCAGTTATTAGTGAACTTCTCATTCCTTAGAGCATTCACTTGATTGCTTTTTTTACAGACACTCATGTGAGAACCTACCAACAAGATTCACATGAACAAGGAGTTAGATCAAGCCTACAGCTCTCTTATGCCCATTTATAGGAGTGCATCCCTTACATGTAACTAGGGGGATGTTAAGATGCGGTGCACAATATTCAACATTTATTTGACACATATACGCTATAGCTTTACTATGTTTGCTTTTGATCAACCTTTTAAGAGCTCTGGTATAATATGAATATTTTAAATCATGCACGTTTTCCATTACACCGTGTTACTATTTAAATAAGTTGTCATAATATGGTTGTTCTCTATTTGTTTCAGATATCCTTGTCTCAAAATAGGTGCTCATCTGGGGTCAAATTGCATTGGGATGATTACATCTCTATGTTTGATTGATGTGGATTTGATGAAAGAATTATCTCTATCGGTACTAAACAGTACAGAGAAACATTTGAAACTCAATGAACAGAGTGATCTATAAAATTATCAATATGCTTAGAAATTAAAAAAAAAATAACAAGAGTGTATCTTAGACAACGACTTTTAGGGAGTGCAAGAGATCTCTGAAGATAGACATCCTTAGGTTTAGCATAGTTGAGCAGAATTGCACCATCCAGGCGCTGGGGCAAATCTTTAGTAAATAACCCCCCTAGATGATCTGCCCTCCATCTTCCACATGTGGATTCACATCTTGGGCCCTGATTACAAGTATAGTTCTAAACAGTGTACCATACTCTGCATGGGTCAAAAACGAATCTGCGGAGTGAATATTGAGTAATTCTAAGATGTTATTGCATCCTAAGGAAGCGTTTTTTACCAATCATCATTAAATTGCGCAAGTAGTAAATACTGCATGAATTAAATAACTCATAAGTTAGTTAACTGGAACATGCAATAAATGACGGGTGTGTGAATTCGTTGCAAAACACTGTCTTTGAGCTTTTCTATACTTTATTTGTCAACTGGTGTAAACCTTCTTAAAAATTGTTGGGGCGTCGATTTAGAAGTCACCTTCCTGACATTAAACTCTACTTCTATTTCATCATGGCAGCCAGCAGACTCATGAAATGTAACTTTAGTGACCCACAGCTAAAGGTGTTAGCAGAGGAGGTCATAAAACACCATGATTGGTTAATAGGTAATTTAATGATGAAAACACCTCCTAAAATTAGAACTCAACTGTGGATAACAATGAAAGTCAATGCTGTTTCGTCGTACCCTAAAGAAGTCGGAAAACATACTATGATCAGAAGCGGAAAGTGCATGAATTAGTTCAAAGTGCTGCAAAGATTCTCTAACAACTGGAGGTGGACCTGTACCACGGTAGTATTTGAAACCATGGGAGGAGATGATATACAGAATCCAGGACCTAGCAGGTATTGAGGGGATTTCTAGAGGATTGGAATGTGGAGGAACCCAGGAGGAATCTGGTAAGGGTCCATAATCTAAAAATCTAAAATCACAACTATGTAGCATGGAATGTATGATGGGTTGATTTTGCAATGTTTATCCTATAATATCATGGACTATATTGGACCTTTTTAGGTCTGGCAGAAGCCAACAGTGTGACTGCTATTTAAAGTATATCTAAAATATTAGGAGTTACACTACTTTTTACACAATCGTCTTCATGCATTGTTTTAAAAAACAGTATCAATTTAAATGTTTTAGAATCACTACCTGAAGTGTTATAGCATGGGCCAGTGTGTCATGCCACTACAGCCATTGTCTATCTCCACTGTTCATGATGGTATTAAACCCTTTCAGGAGAAACTCATCCTCACACACTAATATCCTAGAGTGGCAGGTTGTTTGTTACAATTTAAAAATAATTTTAACAAAGTCTCAATGCCCTACCATCCTTACATCAATGTATAAATTAATAAATACCATCAATTGACAAATGGCAAATCCAGACCTATTTCCTTTGACAATGCAACTCAAATATCTTTTATTTGAACAATTTAAATGTGTGTATAGAGGAAGGACTATGTACCCTTCATAATAGACATAATTATTTTTTATGACTTTGTAATACAAACTCAAAAATCTGTATAAGGTATTCTGCATACTTAATTTATTTTAAAGAATACTAATAATGTTTCCTTCAGCACTTATCCAACCAGACCAGTCTCACCAAGAGGATGATTCAAGTACATCTCCTATGGCTATAGAAAGTGTTTCAAAGCCTTGAGCTAACCTGATCACATCTACTGAAGAAAGTGCTGCTGGTGTTAAACCACAGATAGGTAGACATTCAGCAACTGTGGTGGTGAAGCCAAGGTTAGGCAAGAAAATGTTACAGCCATCAATCTCTGTAGCTAAAAAAATACACCAAGTGCATGCATGGTAGATAAAACATGGCAAACATGAATGGTGAAGTATCAGCAAACTTCTCAAGAAACTAATCATTAAGATTGTCTAATAAAGACCTTCTACGTGGACCTGCAAAGGAACTATTGTCCATGATATCTAAACATCTTCTGCAACAAACACAGAGGAGTGAGTATCACAGGCATCTTCTAAGTCAAAGAAACAACAACAATGTTAAAAGAACAATCGTCCAGTTGTACAGCTAATAATTACAATGTAAGGAAGACCTACATTCCTCTCTTGATACACACACATCTCTGGCTACCCCAATATCAGCTTTGGAGGAAACACAATTCTACAGTTCAGCACTGTGTTGCTGAGGACAATATCTTCAACCCTTCAGAAGACACGCAACATCTGAGGCCAGCAGCGAACATGCTTAATCAACACCCATGGTAGGAGTAGATGTGTCTGAACAACTATTAGCTCACATAGAGCCACAAGAATTAATTATGCTTGAGTTACAACCTCTAGAGCGTGCTGATATTTAGAGCCATGACACTGAACCAGAAGAGGAAGACTGGAGCACCCCACATCTAACATCTGATGATGAAAGACATGTCCAGGGTAATGTGTAATCATTGGGAAACAATCCCATTACTCAAAACATTGGAAGACGGTATCTATGGCATGCAATCACACCAGCAATCACTGAAACTGCACAGTCACTATCAGTCGTCCTTGCCATTAAGGACATTATAAACATCTGCACATCTTCATGATAAGTAGGCACATGATGCTCATTTACTATAACAAGACAAAAAGTGTCAGTCAAGATACAATATATGTGCACTTGATAAACTAATTGCCTTCATTCTGACTGTCAGCAGACAGAAAGCAGAAGGTTAAAGGGCATTTGGTAATACCTTGGATACCCTTGAAAAATTGTTGAAGCATCAGGAAATGACCATGTCCCAGATGGCTCAATTTGCATCACGAGAAAGTACAACATCCTCTTCTTTGCCCTTGATATCATCACCATCATTAAATATCAATCAATTAAGGATGTATATAGCGCGGCAAATCACCTGTGAGTTTTTCAGGGTACATTTCTAGGCATCCCCTAAAAGAACAAATAGAAGATTTACTAGAGCTGCGAATATGGCTTCAGAAGTTGAAGAAAGGAAGAATAAATCATTTTTGAGTAATTGATTTCTTACTTCAACAAAAGTCTTGTTGTAGTCTTTTTTCTTACAATTCTACATATTTGTGACATATTTTGATGTTTCATAAAAAATCATTATGATGTTGTTTCTTTTGGCAGTAGCATTCACATCTTGTGGTAGTCTCTGGTTTTGTGCTGGTGGATCATCCTCGTCATTACTATCTTCAGCATTCTCCACATACTCAGGCATTAACATGCGGCATCAAACCACAATGTTATGCAGAATGATACAAACTATAATGATAGGACAAACTTTGTCAGGCTGGTATTCCAAGGTACTACCTCTTCGGTACAAACATAGGAATCTTGACTTAAAAGTCCAAATGTCCTTCCATGCTGTTTCAAGTGTGGATATAAGCTCTATTGTATGTGAGCTCCTGTGAAGTCCATGGGGTACATAGTGGGTCATGAGCAATACCCACAATGCATATCTTAAAATATTTTACAAACATATAATTGAAATATCTTTAACAACTAGGAATGGTTGTTGATACTTTTCAAGTTACCATGTTCTCTGAGGATGATGTATTTCCATTGTATGTGCTATGTAGCTTCTCCGGTCTATCATCGAGTCATGCGATCCAAGCTATCATGCATGCATGCATAGCACATCATCTACACATTTATAGGGGGCAGCATCTTCCGATTTCTGTTCTTGTGCTGAGTGGCACCTGCTTCTAAAAATTCTAAAACAGCAAGGATTTAAGGATTCTGGTGAGAAAGTGCCTATGGCTCCATTAGGCTGTAATATATCACCTTGTGATGGTAATATGTCTTAAATAGTATGCATGACCAGCTTATATATTTTTGACTGTTCAGTTTGAGCCAAGGTCAGTGGATTTGTTGGACTTGGCCCTCTCTGCAGGGTCGCCCCCAAACTTTTTGCCTTCAACCCTCGTTTTCTGGACCCGTTTTTTGTGGGTTGTAGGGCTCTTTGCACTTTACCACTGCTAGCCAGTGCTAATGTGCTTGTGCTCTCACCTCTAAACGTGGTAACACTCACTTACACCCCTGTGGCACATTTTATTTTACATGCATGTAGTGGCGGCTCCTCTGCTATGGTGGAGGAATGTCGTCTCCTCTGTCAGCCTCAAAATCTGAAAAATAAAACATGTTTATTATTGTTTTATTAAACTTCCACTGAATGAGGCTTGGGGGCACGGCCATCATAGGGCAAGGCAGGAGGGAGAGTGGTGAGCACTGTGATTCAGTGTGCATGACGATTTGGCGGGGCGTCTCAGGCCGGCCAAAGCATCATGCGCAGTGAAGCTCTCTCCAACCCCAGCTGCATTGCTCGGTTGGAGACAGCAGTCACAGGCTCCCAGTCTCCCTGGGAGCGCAAATCTAGGGAGGGTGGGGGGCAAATCCTGATGCTGTTGTCATGCATGAGAGCAGAGTCAGGATTGGCCTCAGGGGAAGCTGAGAGCCTGTGCAGCAGCGAGGAGGAAACAGAAGAGCAGTGTTTTGGCAGGCGCGATGTGGCAGGTAAGTTCTTTTTGTAAACTTTTTATTTTACTGTTATCTTCATTCTTCTTCCACCCCCTTTCCCACCACTCCGACAGCCCACCAACCGCTACTGCATGTGTGTCCCTATTAAAGTGGTTCTCCATGAAACCAGGGCCTGTAAAATAAAAGCTACTAGTGAGCCTGCAGCACTGTTTCTGCCACCCATGGCGTGAGTTCCCTTTAGGGCCCACTTAGTTCTCACTTATTTGGTCTAACTGTAAGTTGTCTTCTGCTTTGCTTTGCACACTTTGCACTCAGCATGTTTATTTTTGTGCCACAATATTATTTTAGGGAAACACTGTACATTTGTTATTGGTTCTTCTCTCTAGGACTATGTCTGAACATCTTGTGCGAAGTCAAACAACACTGTGCCTTGTCTTGTCTTCTGTGCTCGGTTAACATCATAGCTTGGCATTTAGACACAACATACATTCACATCTGCTGTTTTCTAAAAGACAGATCATATACATTGAGATATGCCATTTGAAAACAGAGAGGGGAATTCTTGCAGAGGAGAGGTCCTGAGATGAACGCACCAGCCTTGTGCAACCTGAGATGCAGATTACCTAATAATAATACAGGTATAGGGTTCGGTTTTAATCCCAAAGTTCTATAATATATCACTGTGCCCCCGTAGTGAGGATAGGGTAATGCAGATATATTTTAAACATGGTAGAGGTAATCATTGTACATAGTTTAATTGTGATGCTACTCACTCAGATGGCATGCACAAGTTTTCTATTTGCAGAGCAGTTGTTTTATAATAGAGCATGATAGTTTCATTAATTATTGTAAACTGTTTTTGTGACTTTGTTTTGTTTTATGTGGACATGCATCAGTGAGAAAACTAAAGGTAATGATCTGTTTTCACTGTTCCCTGAGGGGAGTAGAGTCTTGTGTGCTGGGGAACTAACTTACCTGTCACTTGGGAAGGTTAGGAAGGCAGGCAAGGCATTATGAGGTAGTCAGGATTGAGGTTCATAGGTACTGATGTGGTATTGTGACTCAGCCCCTAAATAATTATGTTCTGTGATCCCAGGCATAGTTGTTTTTACACAGAATCCCTGCAAAACCCACCTAATTCTTCAGTTTTAATAAATATAAGTCACCCCTAGGGTAAGTCCTAAACCGCCCATTGGATAGGGTGCAGTCCGTCAAAAAAGTTAGACATGCACTTTTAAGTTTTGCATGTCCTGGTAGCGAAAAACCTAATTTGTTTTTCACTATTGCAAGCTCTGTCTCTCCCATAGGATACCGTCGGATACCTCTTTACATTTAATAAGTTATAACTTCTGATTGGGAGTAGGCAGGAATGTTTAGTTTGGTCTCTAAAGAATTGTAATTTAAAACTCTCTTTAATGGTAAACTAGGCACTTTTTTTAAAAGATGGGATTTTCTTGTTCTAACAATTTGTTGCCTGCAGCCTGCTTCTGAGTCACAGGACTAGGTGTGAATGAGAGTTGGCCTTTTGTATTCCTTTCAGACAGCCACACAACAGTGAGACTAAGGAAAACTCCAGAAACTTCTCACACTTCAAAGGGGCACCAAAATAAAAAGAGGACCCTCCAGAAAAACTCTTCAGTTCACTTCTGGACCTGTGGAAGGACTCTTTTTGGACTGCCGAGCTGCCTGTGGCCTGCTGTGTACTTTAGTGGACTGCCCTGCTGCACCAAGAGGACTACCCAGCTGCTTGAAGCCTGCCTTGTTCCCTCAGAGGACTGCCCTGCTGCTTGAGACCTGCTTTTCTGCTTGTACCCAGACCACTAGGGTGACTCCAAGGGCTAGTTGGGTGGCCTCCTGATAAGAACCTCTGGGACATAAAAAGTTCCAAACAGCTTCAACCTGCCCCTAACCTAGCCTTAGGGAGTCCTGACCCTCCAAGTTGCGCCACTCCAGTCCTTGGAAGTAGGGTTAAAGAGGTGCTGTCCCAGCCTAACTGAAGGTTCCACCAAATCCATCACAAAGTGACACGAAGACCCACAAATCAAAGCCACGCAGATCATGAACCAAGGACAGTGGACTCCTACGCAGTTGTCCTGTACTTGTGACTTTGTCCCAGTCTAGCATGACCAGATACCCTCAGTTGAAGATTTACACCCTTTGGCGCTACTTATATCTAAATCTTGAAAACTGCATACACCCATTTCTAATGATTGGATTGCTGTTGTTCCGGTGTCATTCTATTTATTCAATTTCACTCTACTTTTCTAAATTGGTGTGGGGTTTTCCTTGTCTTGTTTTTTCCTTATTACTGCTTGTGTACTGCATAAATACTTTACACATTGCCTCTAAGTTAAGCCTGGGTGCTTGGGTGCCCAGCTACCAGAGGGCTAAGCACCGGTTGGTTTACTGACCTTTTTGTGGTTCACCTTGACAAAGCTTGTGGTTATTTCTTGGTTCGAGCTCACACCTCAGTCCATTAACAACCCAATTTCTCACAGGATCTAGCCTGATTCTTTGGATTACTGTCCTTCTCCGGCATCTTGTGGCTATCTTTTGTCTACAACACTATTCTGCTTGGTTTCATGCATCTTTTTGTACTGCTTGCAGTTGTAGGACAGGGGTAGGGGTTTGGTGTAGTTGAATGAAGTACACAAGCAGAGCTGCTTCCATGGTGGTATTCAGCAGTGTGTGAATGGTAGCTAACAAATTGGCAATGTTTATCATATAGCGATTCTTAATGTAGGTGTGGCTCATTGCAGCTGGGTGTCATGTACTTCATTATATTTAAAATGCATATATTTGTCTGTTTCTTTTTTATCAAACACATTCATAAAATATATAAACACGTTTCTTCCTGGCTGGTATAACCAGTACACACATTTGCCACCAATGTTATGCAGGTGGTAATATTTGGCTGTAAATAACTCACATTCTGCTTCACAGTTGAAGCTCATACCTACTTTGAAAATTATTGGAAGTGTTTTTTAACACATGCACTCATCATTCATCTATCCTGTATGGCACTAGTGGCCAGTCAGCAACAGAAAGCTCAATTAGACAGTGGCATTTATTAGGATCCTGGCAGCCCACCATTTAGACTATGCATCTGAACTCCACCTCTTACCTGTAGAAAATATCCATTTGAAGAGGAGACATAACTGGGTTTGGAGCATGGGACCCATCCATGACTGTCAGTGCCTCAAAACAAGCTTGTTATGTTGCATGCTTATGTTGTTTATGTTTGCTTATATGTTATTATAATGCGCCCTTTAAGTGCTCCTGATGATTGTGTTATGGAATCCAGGGTCATGTACCATTCTAGATCTTGTGGTCAGTTATCTATGTGCCTGAAGACTGTAAGCTGCTTTCCCTGGCACTCACCTGTTATATATATATTTTACTTATTAGACTTATACCAATAAAGGTATTAATCTTTATCTGACTCATTCACTACAATTTGGCGACGAGGGAAACCGAACCTTACAGGAGGAAAGATTTTGGATCGGTTTTTTTTGTGTTACTGAAACCTTCTTGCTTCTTCTGGGAAGAAAAGCGAATTCAGCAAGAACATCGTGGGGAATATCGTTGTGAGGAATTCGTAACCGACTAGCTACACGGACTTGGACTATAGGAATAGTGTGCAGCAAAATGTGGTAAGAAATAGCTTGTACCAGGGCTTAAGCGTGGCCGTTGGATTGACCGCCTCCAACTGCATTTTTCAAACAGCGGCGGCATTAAGAGCTGGCTGAGCGCGGAGCTGGTGACGCTGTGGATGTTCTCCTCCTTCGCATCACCGGGTATCCGCAAAGGCTACCGGACTGACGTCGGCATGCAAGGTCACGCAACGTGACCTTGCGCAGTGGCCATATTGGATATATTTATCATCAATTACGACAGAGTGCTCACCGGAGGTAGAGTTTGAGCACAAGATTGTTTTTGAATGAAACGCTGCGAACAGATTCCAAATTTTCATTCTGAGGATTTACACACCGTTTATAACAACAGGTGAGAAAGTCGGGAAATTGTTGGGGTTTTTTTGGGACAACTTTATCCAAGGATTGATAATTGGCTTCAAAATTTATACTGTTTATGGATGAAGGTGATAGTAGTGTAAGTGGAAATAAAGTCATGGCACAACAGAACTTTTCAATCAGCGCTCCTGAACCATTCTGGGCTACTGGCGCACAACCAAATATTAAATGGATTGAATGGAAGGAGTATTTTTATTAATTATATAGAGGCAATTGATGAGACTAAAAAGATGAAAGCTGAACAGAAGAACATAATTTTGATGCATTCATTAGGACCTATGGGATTGAAAACACATTCACGTATGAGTAAATGTGCAGATCCAGAATTAGATGTGTTTGAAAATACCATTAAAGATATGGACAAGTATTTCGCACCAAAAGTATGCATTGGGGTTATAAGGCATACATTCTTTCAAAGAAAGCAAACCAAAGAAGAGACAGTTGACAAATGGATTGATTATTTAAAGAAATTAGCTATTGACTGCAAATTTGGAAGATTACATGATGTTCTAATACGGGATCAGTTAGTCATGCACTATAATAATTCTACACTACAGGACCGTCTGTGGGTAAACGGAGATGAACCACTAGATGACGTAGTACCTATAATGAGAAAACCGGAAATGTCTGGTAGATGTGCAACAATAGTTAAGGAAGCAGACAAAGATTCAATCAAAACACCTGGAACTATATGTAAAATTCAAGGTCCTGTCAATAATTATCATCAAAAGTCGCAAGGGAAATGGATGAACCAACCAGTAAAGTATCAGAGTAAAGATAGGAAGATAGAAGAAAGAAGATGCTATCGATGCGATAGTAGAAAACATTTAGCTTTTAGTAAAATGTGTCCTGCGTTAAGGAAGAAGTGTGGTATTTTTGGACATATGGGACATTTTAGTAAGATGTGACGCAGACGCACTAATGTGAAATATATTTGGGATGAGGAAGGATATGATGTGGAGGATGATGCGATACATGAGGGTTGTGTTAAAAACGTGAGAGGGAATTATGTTATAAATATTACAGAAAATTCTATGGAAGGTAAACCTATATGTGAAATATCTGGGGGAGTTATAGTGAATGTTTATGCAGATTCTGGATCCCCATTCACCATTGTAAATGAAGAAATTTGGAAGAGAAAGTTTGTAAGTAAGATTGGAAACCACTTGAATGTATTGGATATTAACTCCGTTAGCTACACAGGTGAAAAGATTGACATGTTGGGTTTCAGGTGGCTTACCTTTTTATTCAAAGGAAGGTCCACTAGAGGGAAGGTATATGTGGCAAAGGTTGGAGCATCTGTCCTCGAGTGGTTTGATCAGAAGAACCTAAATATTATATTAGACCCCAATAGCAAGGAAAAAGCTTTGATTATGGATGAGTGCAGTAAGTTCGGTGATGTGCTGTATGAAAGTTTTCCAAAAGTTTTTGGCGAGAAATTGGGAGCTCTAAAGGATTTTGAGCACAAAATGGTGCTAAAAGCTAATGCTGAACCAAACGTACATAACACAAAAAAGGGAGGTACCCTATGAACCAATATGGGACAGGGTAAATAAGTATTAAAAAGAAAAAAGTCCCTGAGCTTAAGGATATCCCTTATGTCGTCGTACACCCAGCCTAAATTAATAAGGTGAGGCAGTCCCCGACCCAAAGAACAACCTTATGGTCAAGTTACAACGATAATACTAAGCTAAACAAGAGCTGAATGTCAGTTTTGTTGGGTACTCAGTGTCACATAGAATTCTGCAGCATTACAAACAAACTAATATACATAAGTGATAAAAGCAGTAGTTTATTTTTAAAAATAAATTCTTTACAGTACATAATTTCAATATTTCATAATCGTACAACAAAATTACAGTAAAAACCAAAAGTCGACGCGGCGTTTCGGTGTCTTGTATGAATAGGTACACCTTCTTCAGGACGGTTTTTTAAAAATCACTAAAAAGAAAATGCCACAATTAGAGATTAAAAATGACTTATAACAGAGTCCCAATGTATCCTGGCGTTACAAAAACCAATTAAACTTTTCTACTGACTTTGCAGAGTGCACTCTAATTTATCACACTGAATTCTCCTACTGGATCACATTTTTTGTGCAAAAATATGCACACATCACAGATTGTTACTTATACATCAATTAATTCACTTTCAAAATTCAATCTAGTAGCATACCTCAAGATTTGAGCGAATCTGGTTACTAAGAACTACTTTTATGACACAACTTCTTATTCTTTTTGTTGCGTATTCTCTGGCAAGTGGATTTTTTAAAAACATTTTCCACCTAAGGAGTAAATATTATATCATAATTTGTTTACAGTTCTTATTTGTCAGTAAGCTAAAAAATCACTACGTGACAATGCTTCATACCTGAATCCAAGTGTTTACATGAAATGGATAAGTTCGCTGTACCAGGGGTGACCACCGTGTGGGTAATACAATTTCATACACATTCACTAGAGATAGACAGAAATACACGAACTATTAGCATATTGCTCTACTTTTATGCTGGATAAGAGTCTTTTTGTTCGAGTCAAAAAAGAGTTTAATACCTTTAAAAAAAGTTAATTATGGTCCCATCATGGAGTCCGGAGGAGTCATATATCTGTTCCCCTTGTGATAGCTGAAAGCGTCTTGATACTTGCTTCCTTCTATCATCCGAATTTCGGTTTTTGTAGGCTAAATTGAAAGGATTTCGTATTAGCTACATGCTCTCTATAACCTTCATATTTTATTTTTCGACACAAAGACTCCTGTGTGCGATTTTCTTAACCCTTTCTATCTTTTACCCATAATATCCTTTCAGTTTTATTAACGAATTTGTATCTTTTCTTGATGTGGTTCTCTGAGTGAAACAACCCATAATGTACTTACTATTCTATTTATTTACAAATTCAATATCAAACATCTACTTTTTTTCGGACAGTACCCTTTTAGTTGAGCCTATTCCCGTTACCCCATGTATCTCTCCGAGTGATCAAACAGGACTCTACGTTGTTTAGTGACTCATGGCTCTAACTTTACTATTCCCCTCTCCTTATGTTATAGACCCAAGTATCTTTAAAAAAAGTCATTCATCGGGGGTTAGCGATACTTACAAAAGCGATCATTGCAACTATTTATATATTAACGTATTTATAGTTTCATGCTAGTTTTTCGCGATAATAGTCTTACAGCGGCAATCGTTTAGCGCTTTACATACCTCATTAAAAAACAGCGGCCTCCCTGTCACCGAGTCCTGGTACAGCGTTTTCGATGTAAAGGGTGATTCTGGTAATGCCGTTTATATTGCGCCCTCGCGGTCAAAGGTCAAAAGTTTTTTGCACTCAGTTATCCGAGCACGTGATACGTGTCGCCCATCTTTGGCGGGAAATGTTCTGGATATACCAGCTTCACCATTACCAAATGTTTATGTTCAATCTTTTTATCTTTTTGCTTAGATTGTCTCTGCCTTGCTCTTATTAATTTATTATTTCTGTATATCGATTTTTAAATTATACCTTTTATTAACTGGTATGTTTTCACCTCCGTTTGTTTGGTAATCAAGTATCACCTTTGTCCGCTATCTTTGAATTGGATAAAGGTACTAGACGATATTCAATATTATTATCTTAAGTCTAATTTTGTTTTTATTTCCTAACTCTGCCTCCGTTGCTATTCCCTTATTGCTCGTTATGTCTCAGTTTCTTTAAGCAATATCTCAATTGGGAAGGATATAGCCTCCGCTACATACAATTAGCGAGGGACTATCATGTTTGTCCGCCATCTTTAAAGGTCTAAGAGGCACTACATATAATTATCGTTTTATATCCAATATGTGTTATATACCTTGTGTGTATGTTTTCGGAAACGTTGAGCTTAGTTGCATTTTATATTCTGATTAGACACTAAAGACTAAATTAAAGTCCTGCTATTTTCAGTGATAAATCTCCATTATGTTCTATCTATTCTATCTGATATATTAAGCTAACTGACAGCAGATTATTTTATTTACCGGTGTGATGATACTATTCAGTATGGCTATTTGAGTGTCGACCGATTGACACTAAAGACTAAATTAAAGTCCTGCTGCTTTCAGTAATAAATCTCCATTTTGTTTTATCTATTCTATTTGATATATTAAGCGAACTGACAGAAGGTTATTTTATTTACCGATGAGATGATACTGTTCAGTATGGTTATTTAAGTGTCGACCGATTGGCCACACTCCCACTCTTATTAACCAAAATTATCACCCTATTATGATATTAAAGTGTCTTTCCTGCAAGCTGTTCTCATATTAATTCAGTGTTCTAACTGTTTATCTTGCGCAAAGGCAGAGGTAATACAATCTATCTCATCCGATTAATGCAGAACACAAGGGGAAGGGATGATATTCATAATATCCTTTCCCAATCCTCTTTACTGTTCAAGCCTTTACGAACAGAATTAAATTTAGACATATAAAATTGTTCTCTCTTTTTATGTTTTGTGGCAATATCTCCTCCTCTCATGTTCATTTTAATAGACTCCAACACACACCACTTGAGATCTTGGTTGGTGTGTTTTGCAGTATTCCAATGCTCTACTAAGGGTGCTGTGTTCTTGTGGGTTCTGATTGCAGACCTATGCTCATTTAATCTTATCCTAATTTCTCTTGCTGTTTACCTATGTATATTGAGTCACAGGGACACTTTATCAAATAGATTAGGTTCTTTGATCTACAGTTAAAGAAATCTTGGACTTTGTGTATCTTCTCATTTACAATGATTTCTGGACCTTTAATGATATCTTTACAGTTACCACAACCGCTGCAGGAAAAGGTACCTTTAGGGAGTGGGTTTCTGTCTATCGTGAGTTGGCTGAGATGATTCACTTCTCTATATGTTTTTACCAGGCTGTTTCTGATAGTTTTATTCCGTCTATATGAGAACATTGGTTTGGGTAAAATGGTACCATTTTGATTTGCCACAAGATGGCAATTACGGTTTACTATATTTTTGATCTTGTTATTGATACTACTGTGGTTAGTGACAAAAATCAAAGGAGTGATCTTATCTTCTTTGCTCTTTGTCTTAAAGAAATCATCTCTGTTAAAACATTTTGCCCTCTTGTATGAGTCTCTTATTAGTTTTTTAGGATATCCTCTTTCCAAGAATTTTTCTGTGAGGATTTGGGCATGTTTATCGTAATCAGAGTTTTTAGTACAATTTCTCCTCAACCTGAGGAATTGGCCATAGGGTATGTTGTTCTTTTGGCATGGCGGATGATAACTCTCGAAATGTAACATTGTGTTCCTGTCAGTAGGTTTTGTGAATAATTCTACCATCAACTTTCCTTCCTCATGTTTTATTACTATGTCCAGGAATTCGCATCTATGATTACTAATGCAATGAGTGAACCTTAAATTAGGGTCTCCAAGATTGAGCCAACTAATAAACTCAATCAGATTTTCTTCCAGCCCCGTCCATATAAAAAAGACATCATCTATGTAGCATGTCCATTGGGAGATATTTTCAAAAAATGGCGCAAATGAGTTGAAAATATGTTTCTCTTCAAATCTTGATACATATAGGCATGCTAAACTAGGAGCACAGGTAGCCCCCATGCTCGTGCCCTTAATTTGTTTAAATAAAGTTTTCTCAAATAAAAAAATGTTGTTTTTTAAGATCAGGGTTAAGCACTCCACAATGAAAATTGCATGTGGACTTAGGTCTAAGTTGTCAGTTTGTAATACGTACATAAAGTGAAACCTATTCCCATGCTAATCAGGGAGGAAGTTAAGAAAGAGATACAAGGTTTACTGACCAAAGGGGTTATTGAGGAGATTGAAACATCCAAATGGATTTCTCTGGTTGTGGTTGCCCGGAAACCCAACGGAAAAATTTGTTTATGCATTGATTTGCGCCACCTGAATAACAATATCGTAATCGAAAAGTTTCCCCTACCAAAAATTAACATAATGGTGTCTTCCTTGAGGGGTGCTACATGGTTTTCCACAATTGACCTCTCCGCCGCTTATTATCAGGTGGAGTTGGAACCTAAGTTGAGGAAACTTACAGCTTTTATCACACCTTTTGGTTGCTACTAATTCAGGCGCATGCCATTTGGGCTGGCATCAGCCGCAGCTGTCTTCCAGCGCCTCATGCATAGACTGTTTGGTGAAATGGATATGGTTTCTTTCTTCAAGATGACATTTTGGTTGCAGCGGCAAAAAAAATTGATCATGATTTGAAGTTGGAACAAGTTTTTTTTTCTTGTTTTTTTTTGTCCTCATCTCACCTTCAAGCATTGTGCAAAATGTTATGGCCGTAATTCTGGACCTGAGCTCCCTCCGGCCAGTTGCTGATGCTTTGGTCCCCTGACCAACTCTTTGGTATTAGAGTTTTTAAGGTGTAATCATAGGACTGATGGCCTTAGGATTTTCAGTGTCTATACCGTCTCAGATCTCTACCTATTATGAGGAGTGGTTGCCATATACTGTTTTGAGCCTTATCGGCATTAGCTGTATCAAGGCGAGCCATCGCAAATGCAGAATTTAGCCAATCTTCCAACCTTGGGGGATTTGGGTCTTTCCATTTCAAGCAGATTTCCCTGCGTGCTAATAGAATCAAGCACAGTAGTAGTCCTTGCTCCTTTGCTGCTAAAGCCTTTGTTGTTTTTCAGTCATCGGCAAAGAAAACCAAGGTCTCATTAACTGCGATGTTAGTTGCAAAAATCCTGCGCAGATAGCCACCTACCCCTTCCCAAAATGCTGCCAACTTTGCACATTCAAAAAAGACGTGGATGTAATTTGCCCTAGGGGTCAAGCACCTATGGCATTTCGGTTCAGGGGTTGATGCAAATTTTGCAATTTTTGCTGGGGTGTAGTAGATGCGGTTTGCTACAAAAAAGTGTTTTTTCTTTAGACTAGCTGATTTGGTGTATTTAAATAGGAGATTTAGTGAAGGCTCTAATAACTCCTCAATTACTGGTTCAAAAGGCGATTGTCTCCACACCGAGGCCTGAGATGGAATATCTTTGTCATCAGCTTCAAGCAAAATTTTATACCAGATTGATACCTCTTTTTTTAGGCGATGATCGGACATAAAAAGGCACTCAGTTTCCTATTCTCCCATTATGCCCCCGCTCTCCGCCTCACACCAAGATTTTAATTGCTGATACTTAAACTTGGAAAATCTAGGGCCTATCTTAGCTTTGGTACTTCCCAAGGATACACCCCATTATTATCCCCCAGGTCAGACCAGGTTCGAATTCCTGCCTCCCTGATGGGGACAGCCAGGCCATCCATAAGACAGAGGGGGGTCCCCGAGGAATCCCAAATGGGGGCCTGGTCAGAGTAGTACCCTATCTTACACTTAGTCCTGATTTTGCACCAGATCTCAAGTGCATTCTTCAGGACCTTCAGACGCACCTTCTTAAAGAATTTCTGTGCTCCAAATTTGTAAAGAAACCCTTTGCTGCTACCCCCTTCCACATTACTAATCAGCTCTCTAAGGAGAACCCCCCACGATGAAGTTATAGGTTCCATTAAAAAGCATCCTAATAGATTTAATTTGAAAGGCAACCAGGTACCAACTAATATCCGGGAGGGCTAACCCGCCTTTCAACAACCTCCGCCTCAACTTCTTCCAAGATAGTCTCACTCCCTTAGCTCCCCAAACGAAACTCTGAATCTTGCTCTGTATTCTTGAAATGTCAGCTTGAGGGAACCTGAGAGGGACAGCATTAAAGATGTATGTTAATTTGGGGAGAGCAGTCATTTTGATTAGGTTCACCTTACCAAATATGGTCAGGGGAAGATTTTTCCACCTGGCAAACAAACGCTCCAATTCTTTGCTTACTCTCTTCAAATTCAAAGGGGCAATCCTGTCCAAGTCATTCACTACAGTTATACCAAGGTATTTAAATTCTTTACTGGTCTGTCCCTTCCAGTTAGTTATGTTCCAAAACATTACTTCCGTCTTGGAGAAATTAGCCAGATAGCCTGAGATTGAACCGAACTCCTCCAAGAGGGCCTCCACCCTTGGCATAGTGGTCGTTGGATCGCTAGTGTAGAGGATAATATCATCCGCATATAGAGCTAATTTTGATGAATAATGCTGAGACTTAAAAGGCAGGATCTGGTGATCAAGCTCTATTGCCTGTGCGAGCGGCTCTATATATAGGTCGAACAGGAGCAGAGAAATGGGACAGCCCTGCCTGGTTCCCCTCTGAATTTCAAAGCTGGAGGTAAGAGTCCCATTTACTGAAATTCTTGTAGAGGCTCCCAGATAGCATTGTTGGAGTGTGTGAATAAACACTGGGCCTATACCCATAACCTTCAAAACTTCCCATAGATAGGACCAACAAACCCTATCAGACGCCTTGGCGGCATCTAAGGCGTTTACCGCCAAGGGTTCAGATCTTACTGTTGCCAGGTCAATATTGCCGATGAGAAGCTGAGTCTGTTCCTCAATAAAACGCCCACTGATAAATCCCTTTTGGTCTGGACTAACCAAGCCAGGGGCCGGTTTGGCCAATCTCCCTGCAAGAATACCCATAAAGATTTTATAGTCTGAATTTAGCAGGGAGATTGGCCTATAGGAGTCAGCCCTCAATGGATCCTTCCCTGGTTTGGGAATAAGTTGGAACAAGTTTTAAAGACATTACACTAATAATATGGCCCAGGTATTGTACAGTTCTTTGACCAAATGTACACTTAGACAGTTCTACCGTCAACCCAGCTGACTGTAATGTCTTTATAAGTTGGAACAAGTTTTAAAGACATTACAGTCAGCTGGGTTGACGGTAGAACTGTCTAAGTGTAAATTTGGTCAAAGAAGTGTACCATACTTGGGCCATATTATTAGTGAAGAGGGGGTCAGACCTAAATCTACACTGGTGGAAAATATTGTAAAGTCATCTGCACCTACTACTAAAGAAGAAGTGAGAGCGTTTCTAGGCATGGCTGAGTATTGTGCAAAGTTTATAAATAATTTTGCATCAAAAGTATATAACATTTGTACTTCACTCAAGAAAATACAATGTTTGAGTGGACTAAAGCATGTGAAAATGAGTTCACACAGATCAAAGTGGAATAACAGAATGTGAATGCTTTAGCTAGCTTTGATCCAAATTTGGATTGTTTATTGACTACAGATGCGAGTGATACAGGTCTGGGAGCTGTTTTATCACAAAAGGGATTTGATGGCAAAGAAAGAATAATCCTGTTTGCTTCCAGAGCACTCTCTCCTACAGAGGGAAGGTATCCTATTATGGAAAGAGAGGCTCTGGCTTACGCATGGGCCTTAGAACACTTTCGGGCTTTTGTGTGGGGCAAACCTGTTATTATTCGCACTGACCATCGACCCTTAATTCGTATTTTGTCATGTGAAGGTATTTCAGGAGCTTCTGCAAGACTGGCTAGATTGTCCATGTGAATGAAAGAGTACATCTACAAAATGGTGTACTTACCTGGAAGAGATAATCTTATTGTGGATTGTTTTTCCAGATTACCATCTCCACTTGATGAGTGTGCTGATGATCCTTTGGGTAACTTCAGCGTGGCGTTGGTACATGATTCAGGGGTGCCTGCCATCAGTAAAGATCAGTGGATGGAGGAGCAAAGGAAGGATACTTTTTTGAGGGATGTGGCGGAATACATTTGCAAAGGTTGGCCTAGGAAAAACATTATCAAAGGGAGTTTAAAGGCATTTTGTGAAGTTCGTATGGAATTATCTCTTAAGAGAGATATATTGTTGAGAGCTGATAGTATTGTCCCCCTGTTTCATTAAGGAAAAAAGTACTGCAGTTATGCCATGAATGGCATTTTGGGATTGTGAGGACTAAATTGATAGTAAAAGGTATGTTTTGGTGGCCAGGAGTAGATAAAGATATTGAGAACTTTGTAAGAGAGTGTTCGCTTTGTAACTCTGCAGATAAGACACTCAGAACTTTGAAGCCTGCAATGAGTGAAGGTTTAATCCCAGATCTTCCATGGGATACCATTGCAGTTGATATTATTGGACCGATTGGTGAATTAAAAGAATTTGGATTGGTGGCTATTGACCTCTTTACAAAATGGCCAATTGTCAAGTTTGTTGACAAAATAGATACATACAAACTGTTCTCAAGTTTTAAGACAAATTGTTTATTATGGAAGGTTTACCTGTTTGTATTTTAACAGACAATAGAGTACAATTTATGTCCAAAATGGCCAAGGATTATTTTGATAGGTGTGGTGTTAAGCAAAGAACTACAGCATTATATAATCCTAGTGGAAACGGCACAGTGGAAAGGTTTAACAGGGTGATCAAAGGCATCATACAAGCGTCTGTTAACAAAAAATTAGAGTGGAAAGTTCAATTGAAAAAAGGCGGTATGGTCTTATAGAACTACGTCTCAGACAAGTACTGGATTATCTTCATTCATTATGATGAGCGGTATGTCACCTAGGTGTAAATTCAACCCGGGCTGGCTTTTGGATGGCAAGGTAGCACAATAGTGTCCTGTGGAGGTTAAGAAGGAGTTATATTTTGTTCATGCCATAAATAAGGAGTTCTATGACAAGCATCATGGTACCAAAGATGTTCAAGTTAAGGTGGGCGACTGGGTTTGTGTAAAAAAACCTTTTAAGGTACCTAAAGGAGAAAGCCGATGTGAACCTCCTAGGCAAGTTGCAAAAATATCGAGGAACTCAGTGAGACTCAGTGATGGGAGAGTATGATATCTTAAAAATATTGCTATTAATCCTGAACAAAAGGGGATTATAGGTACTCAAGAACTGAATAGTCAAAGTGACTTTGGATGGATTGAAGATCACTTTGAAAATAGCTATTTACAATCTCAACTAGCTAATGAAATGTATGATGTACCTGCATCTGGACAGACTGACAACCTTTCATTGGAGTCTGAGTCCTCTTCCTGTGAGGGGGGGAAAGGGTTGGGGATTGTGATACCAAGGTTGTTGATACAATACCTGATAAAAGAACAAGAGTTTTGCCAGGCTGGCTTAAAGGGTACGTTATGTGATTTTATTTCATTCAGTCATTTTGATTTTGTTTTATGGATCTACTGATTCCTGTATTACTAAACTGTTATTATTATTATTATTTCTTTTTTCTTTGTTATAAAGGGGGGGTGTTATGTTGCTTGCTTATGGTGTTTATGTTTGATTATATGTTAATACAATGTCCCTTTAAGTGCTCGTGATGATTGTGTTATGGAATGCAGGGTCATGTACCATTCTAGGTCGTGTGGTCAGTTATCTATGTGCCGGAAGACTGTAAGCTGTGAGGGGGAGAAAAGGGTTGGGGATTGTGATACCAAGGTTGTTGATACTATACCTGATAAAAGAACAAGAGTTTTGCCAGGCTGGCTTAAAGGGTGCGTTATGTGATTTTATTCCATTCCGTCATTTTGATTTTATTTTATGGATCTACTGATTCCTGTATTACTAAACTGTTATTATTATTATTTCTTGTTTATTTGTTATAAGAGAGGGGATGTGTTATGTTGCATGCTTATGTTGTTTATGTTTGATTATATATTATTACAATGTCCCTTTAAGAGCTTGTGTTATGGAATGCAGGGTCATGTACCATTCTAGATCTTGTGGTCAGTTATCTATGTGCCTGAAGACCGTAAGCTGCTTTCCCTGGCACTCACCTGTTATATATATATTTTACTAATTATATTTATACCAATAAAGGTATTAATATTTATCTGACTCATTCACTACAAAGCTCTCTAGACCTCTGTCCTGTAAGAAGGCTGTAGTATCCTCAGGTCAAGTCATTATGTTCTCTGTATCTAGCTGCTTAGCCAGTGTGAGTGTTCCGATTAGTATGTTAGTGTGAGTGGAATGCTTGGGCGCCTGCTGTGATTGTTTTCAGTTGGGAGATGGGCTGAGCAGCTAGGAGGCTGCTTCTGGTGGGGTTTGCTGTAACTACTTCTAAGAACTTAATAAACGTCATCTACTTTTACCTGGCCACTTCTACAGCATCTACTTGTGCCCCCTCCACGCATGAGACCAGCCCACTACAAAGACACTTCTGACAGGACAATCCTTTCTGTCATCATCCTTCCAACATTGCCAACCTTAAACTCCAACGTCTCTCTTCTCCTAGAACCAGGTCTAGTCAGTCACAACATTCTTCTGTGATGTCACAAGCAACCACACCTATTGGCAGAGTCACATGAACAGCCCATCAAAGCTCTAAGTCTAGAGCACTTCTATTTCACACACACACACACACACACACACACACACACACACACACACACACACACACACACACACACACACACACACACACACACACACATTCATAAAAAACAAATAAGAAAAGGATAAGCACAGTCCATCTTCAGCACTCCCTCACAGAAGCCATTCTGGTGTAAGGTTCTTGTTAATTAGGCATAGCATTCTTTTAACAAAACCTTTGCTGCTTCTATCAGAGATTGATTTGAAAAGTCGACTGAAGTGCCCCATTATTTTAAGGCTCACCTGGTGATAATTGTGTATATTAAGTCATTCTTCGATGGTACAGACTTCAGTGCACTCAATTCATTCTTCTACAGTACTGAACTCTGTGCTCTCAAGCCAATCTTTCCTGGTACAGAACTCAGTGCTCTCACGTCAATCTTTCCTGGTACAGCGCTCAGTGCTCTCAAGTCATTCTTCTACGGTACAGACCTCAGTGTTCTCAAATCAATTTTCCCTGGTACAGATCTCAGTGCTCTCAAGTCATTCTTTTATGGTACAGCCTCAGTGCTCTCAAGTCATTCTTCGACGGAACAGAACTCAGTGCTCTCAAGTCAATCATTCCTGGTACAGAACTCAGTGCTCTCAAGTCATTCTTCTATGGTACAGGCCTCAGTGCTCTCAAGTTAATCTTCCCCAAGACAGAATGCAGTGCTCTCAAGTCATTCTTCTATGGTAAAGACCTCAGTGCTCCCAAGTCATTCTTCTATGGTACAGACCTCAGTGCTCTCAAGTCATTCTTCGACGGAACATAACTCAGTGCTCTCAAGTCAATCATCCCTGGTACAGAACTCAGTGCTCTCAAGTCATTCTTATATGGTACAGACCTCAGTGCTCTCAAGTCATTCATCCACAGAACAGACCTCAGTGTTCTCAAGTCATTCTTCCCAGGTACAGACCTCAGTGCTCTCAGGTCATTCTTCTACGGTACAGCCCTCAGTGCTCTCAAGTCAATCTTCCCTGGTACAGACCTCAGTGCTCTCAAGTCATTCTTCCACAGTACAGCCCTCAGTGCTCTCAAGTCATTCTTCCACGGTACAGACCTCAGTGCTCTCAAGTCATTCATCCACAGAACAGACCTCAGTGTTCTCAAGTCATTCTTCCCAGGTACAGACCTCAGTGCTCTCAGGTCATTCTTCTACAGTACAGCCCTCAGTGCTCTCAAGTCAATCTTCCCTGGTACAGACCTCAGTGCTCTCAAGTCATTCTTCCACAGTACAGCCCTCAGTGCTCTCAAGTCATTCTTCCCAGGTACATAACTTGGTGCTCCTAAGGCATTCGCCAACAGTACAGGGCTCAGTGCTCTCAAGTCATTCTTCCACAGTACAGCCCTTACTGCTGTCAAGTCATTCTTCCACAGAACAGACCTCAGTGCTCTCAAGTCATTCATCCACAAAACAGACCTCAGTGCTCTCAAGTCATTCTTCCCCGGTACAGACCTCAGTGATCTCAAGCCATTCTTCCACAGTACATCGCTCAGTGCTCCTAAGCCATTCTTCTATGGTACAGCCCTCAGTGCTCTTAAGTCATTCTTCTATGGTACAGACCTCAGTGCTCTCAAGTAATTCTTTCATGGAACAGACCTCAGTGCTCTCAAGTCAATCTTCCCCGGTACAGACCTCAGTGATCTTCAGTCATTCTTCCACAGTACAGACCTCAGTGTTCTTAAGTCATTCTTCTTTGGTACAGATCTCAGTGCTCTCAAGTCATTCTTTTATGGTACAGACCTCAGTGCTCTCAAGTCATTTTCGACGGAACATAACTCAGTGCTCTCAAGTCAATCCTCCCTGGAACAGAACTCAGTGCTCTCAAGTCATTCTTCTATGGCAAAGACCTCAGTGCTCTCAAGTCATTCTTCCCTGGTTCAGACCTCAGTGCTCTCAAGTTAATCTTCCCCAAGACAGAACTCAGTGCCCTGAAGTCAATCTTCCCTGCTACAGATCTCAGTGCTCTCAAGTCATTCTTTTATGGTACAGCCTCAGTGCTCTCAAGTCATTCTTTTATGGTACTGCCTCAGCGCTCTCAAGTCATTCTTCAACAGAACAGAACTCAGTGCTCTCAAGTCAATCATCCCTGGTACAAAACTCAGTGCTCTCAAGTCATTCTTACATGGTACAGACCTCAGTGCTCTTAAGTCATTCATCCACAGAACAGACCTTGGTGCTCTCAAGTCAATCTTCCCCGGTACAGACCTCAGTGCTCTCAAATCATTCTTCCCAGGTACAGATCTCAGTGCTCTCAGGTCATTCTGCTACAGTACAGCCCTCAGTGCTCTCGTCAATCTTCCAAACAGACCTCAGTACTCTCAGGTCATTCTTTTACAGACCACCCTCAGTGCTCTCAAGTCATTCTTTCCTGGTACATAACTCAGTGCTCTTAAGGCATTCTTCGACAGTACAGACCTCAGTTCTCTCAAGTCATTTTTCCACAGAACAGACTTCAGTGCTCTCAAGTCATTCATCCACAAAACAGGCCTCAGTGCTCTCAAATCATTCTTCCATAGTACAGCCCTCAGTGCTCTCAGGTCATTCTTCTCAGGTACAGACCTCAGTGCTCTCAGGGCAATCTTCCCGGGAACAGAACTCAGTGCCTGCAGTAATTTGACAAGCTCTTCTATTGGAGGATAACTCAAATCTGGCCAATCCCCAGCTTCATTTAGGTCATTTGTGTGCCTCCAGCTTTTATCACGAGCCCAATTACCAACGGGCAATGACTTCAATCTATTGTGACTGCAGGCCATTTAACTGCAACAAAAATGTTGTCACAACATCTCTGACCCAAAAGTAAGCCATGTTCCATGAAGGACAACAACACCCATGCACTTTTCCACACACAACAGCGAGTATCAACCGCTAAGCAGCCATCCCATCTCCACCTGACATACTCACACCATAGAGCCAAAGTCACCGAGCTTGCTCAGGGGACAACCCTGACCATCACTCACAGTATGCTTCCATACATGACACATTAATTCATCCTCAGAAGCTGCGGCCTACAATGTGTCCAGAGGAGAGGATGTGGCCTCACGACTAGAGCGGTCGACCTCGAAGCGGGGGAACCGGGTTAGACTCTCGGCAACCACGCTCAACAACCTGTGATTCTGGGCAAATCACTTAGGGCCATATGTAGGTGGACAAATACCGGTCGGTAACGGCTGATTTCGGCCGTTACCGACCGGTATTTATAGTTTCAGATGTAGGGGGGCCAGAAAATTACAGATTCTGTATATTTACCGAATCGGTAAATTACCGAATCGGTAAATGTGCAGAATCGGTAATATGGGATGTAGGTGGCACTGGAAACAGTGCTAGAGGCCCTTAGAAATTCGTTATTTACCATAAAATACAATGGCATGGTAAATAACGAATGTCTATGTACATGCACATCTGTGCATGTACACCTGTGCCATGTGGCACACAAGGCAGAATCAGTGGTGCTACAGGGTGTCAAAGTGACACCCTGTCCCCCTTGACAAATCGGTAAATTTACCGATTCGGTAATTACCGAATATTACCGATTAGGTAACTGTTAAAGAATTATTACCTACATGGCATTTACCGATTTGTAAATACCAAATCGGTAAAATTCGGTATTTACGATTCGGTAAATGCCATTTACCTACATATGGCCCATAATCTCCCCATGCCTAACAAAAGCGAATGTGTCCATCTGTAACAAAACTGGCGCTCTGATACCCGATGTCTCGGGTCTAGTTTGTGCTATATAAAACTCTAAGGGCCCGATGTAGGTAATAGGGAAATACTGATTCCTAAATACCGAATTTTACCGATTCGGTATTTAGAAATCTGTATTTCAGATGTAGGTAAGAATTCGGTAAAAAATACTGAATTCTTAATATTCGTTATTACAGAATCAGTAATTGAGATTCGGTAAGAACAAATACCAACCCATTTATTCCTATGGGCTTGGAGGCCCATAGGAATGAATGTGAAGACATTCGGTATTACCGATTCGGTATTACCGAATTGGTAGTACCGGGAGGTATTTCAAGGGTGCCAGGGTGTCCAAAGGACACCCTTTTGCACCCCTGAAATGTTCATGTGTGCCCATGTGGCACACATGTATGCCCTAATGGCATGGATTGGTGCCACATAGCACATTTCAAAAAGCAAAAAAGTGCTTATTGAAAGGAAATCGCTACTTACCACCAACTTGAAGTTGGTGGTAAATAGTGATTCCTTAAGGCTGAGGTACACTGTTTTAAGTGCTACCTACATTGCATTTAAGGAATCTGTATTACCGATTCCTTAAATGCAAGGCCAATACTGAATCGGTATTAAGGAATAGGTATTTACCGATTCCTAAATACAGAATTTTACCGATTCGGTATTTTGAAATCTGTATTTCAGATGTAGGTAAGAATTTGGTAAAAAATACTGAATTCTTAATATTCGTTAATTGAGATTCGGTAATAGCAAATACCTACCCATTCATTCCTAAGGGCTTAGAGGCCCATAGGAATGAATGTGAAGACATTCGGTATTACCGATTCGGTATTACCGAATTGGTAATACCGGGAGGTATTTCAAGGGTGCCAGGGTGTCCAAAGGACACCCTGTTGCACCCCTGAAATGTGCATGTGTGCACATGTGGCACACATGCATGCCCTAAGGGCATAGATGTGTGCCACATGGCACATTTCAAAAAGCAAAAAAGTGCTTATTGAAAGGAAATCGCTACTTACCACCAACTTGAAGTTGGTGGTAAATAGTGATTCCTTAAGGCTGAGGTGCACTGTTTTAAGTGCTACCTACAATGCATTTAAGGAATCGGTATTACCGATTCCTTAAATTAAAGGCCAATAGGGACCGGTATTAAGGAATAGGTATTTACAGATTCCTTATTACCGATTCCTTCCCTACATCCCACATGGCAAAAATTTCACCGTTACCAACCGGTATTTGCCCACCTACATCTGGCCCTAAAACATTTTTTTTAAAAGGCACCAGCGCTACGAGGCCACTGAAGTATAAGCCAAGCACTATACAAGTGCCAATTGTATTTCATCTGCGGTAAACTGTGAGTCGGAAGTCGCATCTCAACATTTGATGGTTTTGACTCCAGGCAACACTGACCCTTCTGTGAGCCCAAACATTCATGAATCAACACATTTTATAATCCTAATGCTGATTGGCCACATAAAAAAGGAGCAGATTATTAATGACATGGGCAACATAAAACTTTCAAACCGATCTTTAATCACAGTGCTAATGGGATTTCATAGAAAGCTGGGACATGACACGAAACTTCCTTCCAAACTGACCTCCAGTCTGCCATTCACAGAAGTTACATTTACAGGCACCCTGAACTGTAAGACTCGAAGAGCTCACAAGAAATAAAAAAAAAAAATCATAATCCGCTCTTCGAAAAATCGCAAGGTCAAGTGCTTATTTCAACCAAGTGCTGCACCAAATCTTTCAAATGTTACTTCAAATCCAATTAAATATTTCAAGCGCGCAGCAGCCCTCAAAATATCTTCAACATTTTTTCCGCTTCATCTGAAAGTTAAATGCGCAACCACATACTGCAGTGAAAAGTTGTGTCCATCTGATAAGCGGTAAGTGGAAATGCATCTTAATTTATAAGTCTTAACGCTCCCGCTCCAAGCTTTTCAGAAATAACATACACACTAGAAATAAGGCACCAAATACCGGAATTCAAATTAACCAACAGATATATTTTAATATATTTCCCCAGCAGGTCCCCGGAGCATCCCATTAATGCTAAAAAATAGAAAAGGGTTTAGGTTAATTTGGTAAAAAAAAAAAAAAAAAAAAGCAGGTCAGAACATTTACAACAGTTGTATAGAATTGTATAGAGATGCAAAATGTTTCGAGAGAGCAGGCATATTTTTAAAAAACGCTGACTCCGGCTGTCACAGCCCTGCCTTGGCTAAATCCAGCGGAGAGATACGAGCACTTTCTCATTTGCCTGCCCTCCATTTTAATAATAGCTGTGCATAAGTAATTTATGAAAAGGCCAAGCAGGCAGTAGGCAACAGCAAATTAAACTCATTTTTATCTGAAAGTAGGTTGAATTTCTATATATCATTAGCATGCATAGAATTCTCCCGAATGTTATTTCTCATGCTGATGGAATGTAACTAAATATTATATGAGGCTTTTTTTTTTTTTTTTTTGCTTATGCAGGGGTGAAATTTTTAGATAAAAGTAAGAGCCGCGATGGGCATTTTCTGTGATACTAAAACTAATTCTTCGCAGCATCCTATTACTGGGGAAACTCGTTCGCCTTGCTTTAGAGACCTACTTAAGCGACTTTAGGATTTTACTAACCGACGAGACGGGAGGCGGCATACTCCCTGTGGTAGTGCAGAAGTATGCAGCATTCCTGATACATGCCACATATTTTTTTTTATTAATGGCAAGCGACGGTATGGTTTTTATTCCTCACTTAATGTATAGTTTTTTGGTTTTCACTATTACGTTTAACTCACTTTAGACCCTTTGCTTATAACATGGCGCATCCTTAATTTGCAAATATGTTTTTCTTCATGTGCCACCTACTTTTCCATGCTACCAATTGCACAATTAATGAAGAAAAGAAAAAGGTAAAACATTACATTTGTTGAGAGTTCCTTTAGTCAGCAGGCTAGAAATTTAAAAATGAGCCTTTATTCTTTAATTATTTTATGAACCAAATCAGTAGTCGGGCGAAGTAGTACACCAACAGTGCAATTCCTAAATATCACCACAAATTAAATGACTGGCTGTGGTAAAAAAAAAAAAAAAAGCCAGATTTACGTGCCAAACGCAAGTGTAATTCGTGGCTAGTAAATCGGTCTGTAATGCGGAAACAAGGGCAGAATTCTGTACCTATAAATTACATATTTACACTCACAGGGTCATTCCTGTTCACTCCTGGGGTGTAAACTGCAGAATGAGGAATAAGTGTGGTGCTCCCAGGTAATTATTCATACACCCCCACAGCTCTTACCCTCCCTCTCGGGTACGACCCCTAACACAAGAAACAAGTTCAGTGCCTGCATGTCCAAAGTCACTAACTGGATGAAAGCCAACTGGCTCAAGCTCAACAACGACAAGACAGAAGTAGTGATCTTATACAAGAACACCTCACCGTGGAACTCAAACTCGTGGCTGGCTGAACTCAGATCCAAACCCACACCCAGGAGACACACCAAGAAGCTCGGAATTATCATCGATAGCAAACTGGACATAACTGCACAAGTCAGCGCTGTCACTGCAGGGATGCGCCTCTTCTAAGGCGGTGGAGCGCCCCCCTACTGTTCTCAGAGCAGGAAAAAAAAAATGATAATAACGTTGTTATTATCATTTTATTTTTCGTTGGTTCAGGCGGGCTTAGGGTGGGGCGGGGCTCGTGGCACAGCGGGAAGAGTGGTTTGCACACTCCAAGTACGCATGACGGTTTCGGCGGGCCGTCTTGGGACGGCTAAAAAGTAATGTGCACTTAACATGTTCCTCAACAGGCTATACACAGCCTGGTGAGGAACATGCACAGGCTCCCATTCCCCGTCTGAGCTCCGAACCACCAGTAGCGGCCCGTGGAGGGAATTCCGTGGGGGTGATGAGGCGGGGCGGGGGAGGCGCAGGGTGGGGGGGGGGTAGTAAACATCGGAAAATGGATATACGGAGGTAAGTAAACATTTAAATGAATAAAAAGCATTTTGTTGCATTTTGCGATGCAGCACGCGCACCAAATTAGTTTTATTCATTTAAATGTTTACTTACCTCCGTTCATCCATATTCCGGTGTTTCCTACCCCCCGCCCTGCCTATTCCCCGCCCCGCCTCACCGCCCCAGGGAACTTCCTCCATGGGCCACTACTGCGAACCACGGTGCTCAGACCAATCACAAGGCTGGATTGCAGAGTTCTGATTGGCTTAGGAGGAGCCTGGATGCTTCCTGCTTCCGGGACATGCCGGAGAAAGAGACACGACGGTGGTAAGATGGTCAAGGCAGCTGTGAGAGATAAGTATTTTTTATTTTTTTTATTTTGTCCAGTTCCCCCCGCCAACCCATCGCCTCTCCACCCTGTTTCCTGCCAGCCTCTACTATGTCACTGCTTCCTGCTTCTACACCCTGGGGAAGATATTTAAATTACTCCCAAGCAACACTAGAAAGACTGTCACTCACACCCTGGTCACCAGTAATCTGGATTACAGAAAAACCCTCTATGTTAGGATCACCAAGCAGACCATCCAGAACTCAGCATCCAGACTCATCCTCAACCTCCCACACAGAACTCTCATCACACCACACTTCAGAGAGCTCCACTGGCTCCCGGTACACAAATGCACTCACTTCAAACTCCTTATACAGACATTCAAGGCACCACTGCACAACCAAGGCCCCACCTACCTAAACAGTTGCATCTTCTTCCACAAACCACGCAGACACCTCCACTCCGCAGGACTCCTACTCACACACATCCCATGCATACACAGAACCAGATTAAGAGGACAGGGTGTTCCCATACATCACTCCTAAAGTTTGAAACCACCTCCCATTCCACACCAGAGCCTCCTCCTCTCTTCTTGAATTATGCCAGACGTTGAAGACCTTGCTTTTCAATTAACAACCCTACTATAGGCAAGACTACGCACACACACTTGCTCAGCACCAGGATTCCCTTGCAGGTGATAGTGCTCTTCACAATTTCACACATGCAGTTTCAGTAGCTAAAAACTAGATGGGAATCATGAGTGTTCCACAGTAACTCAGCATACCTCATAATTCTAGATGGGATGGGTGACTGGGTTATTGGCCCCATTGTGAATTAGGGTCCTCTCCTAATGAGGACATATGTTCTCCGTTGCCTTAAGTTGCAGTAAGATAAATCATCTTGAAAGAGCAGTTTATTACTCCACCTTTTAGCATTGTATTGAAAGTTTAATATTTACAAGCCACACATGCTCTCTGAACTAAGTTAAGAAAATTGGGTTATGAAATATTCAATTTATGCAGAAGATAGACATATTAGAATTGACATTTAAGCAGGCTGGCGTTCATATGAGGGCTCGTTTTACACAGCATATCACAATTCTGTAAGGCCTAATTCTATGAAAGCACCTGGACCAACATGATCTTGTTATGTTATGTTATGTTAGGTGATATTTGTAAAGCGCGCTGACACCATGGGTTTCCTGACGCTATAGAACAGAGGTGAGACACAGGCTGGAAGATGCAGGATTAGCAGGGTGGGGGGAAGAGGAAGGTTTTAGGCAGCTTCCTGAAGAGAAGGAGGGAGCTGCTGGATTTGATGATCAGGGGGAGAGGATTCCAAAATTTAGGAGCTAGGAGGGCAAACCTACGGCCGCCAAATTTGTTAGTTCTGGTTTTGGGTACAACAAGCGTGTGAAGGTGAGTTGAGCGTAGGTTGCGAGTTGGGCGTTATGGGTTAATGAGTGAAGTCAGGAAAGCGGGGCTGGTGCAGTGGAGAGCTTTGAACGTGAGGCAGCCCAGTTTGAAGGCCGCCCTTTGTTCTATAGGCAACCAATGCAGTTTGTGCAGCAGGGGTTTGGCCGACTGCCATTTGGGAGTTTTGTAAATAAGGCGAGCTGCTTGGTTCTACACTACCTGGAGGCGGTGGAGTAGAGATTTAGGGAGTCCGTGATAGAGGGAATTGGAGAAGTCCAGGCGGTAGAGTACCAAGGAGATGATTACCTGGATCAGAGCAGAGATCTTGAATGTCAAATGATAAAATTGTGAGGCATGAACTTTAGCACAATGTCTTACCATCAGCTAATCTGTGTCAGTGTCAGTACAATAGAGTTCCCTAGCTGGCAGACTGCAGAAGCCCCACTTTACTTCACAACTTGTGAAGATTGTGTCTAGAACAAGAATAACTGTGTCCCTAATGGAAGCAGGGGACTCCAGCCTAAACAATTTCTATGATTTGTATCCCACAGCAATTCAAGAAAGTACAGAAACAAGTATGCATCAAACAAATACAGAAATGATGAAATATTATATTTAGTTCTCAAACAAAAAACTATACACAAATAATAGATAGAGAACAACATTTAACATGATGGTTGGAGCTTTTCAAAAAGTGTTCTTCACCTGAAATGTGAATCATTATGCTAGAGTCTAGCACATCATTCTGTCTTTTTTTGCTCCTACTTTATGCTCCTTTTTTGCGCGAGCATACCAGTGATGCAATTGAGGCCACCAATCATACATGTATAAACAAAACAAAGTGCCAATACTGCTCAATGAGTCAGCCTGCTTTTTATTTGCAACGACATTAAACTGTTGACATATACAAAGGACAACCAAAAGTCAGATTCAATCAATTTAATTTTATGTTTTTTTGGGATAGAAGAGTATTATTTTTATTTTATGACAAAGTTGTCAATATTCATATAAACACGGGGGGGAACAGGAAAAGGGTCTACTTGGGACTGGTGGATTGGGGAACCACCTATTTTTGACTTTCTTTAAAATGACCAAAAATAGACCTCGCAAGCGTGCGCCCGCTACTTAATAATGAAACATCAAAAGGGTTTGGCTAAAGCGCAGTAAGGCTGCACCACTATAAGTATAAACAAAACAAAGTGCCATACTGCTGTGCTGCTGTTTGCACATGAAAAACAGGCTGACTCATTGAGCAGTATTGACACTTTGTTTTGCGAGGTCTATTTTTGGTCATTTAAAAGAAAGTCAAAAATAGGTGGTTCCCCAATCCACCAGTCTCAAGTAGACCCTTTTCTTGTGTTTCAGGCCAATCAAACGAGAATATTGTTTGTGATTCTTTCATAGATTGTTGAAAAATGCTGATGGCCTGCAATTTTGATTGATATGTGATTTTCATAAAATGTTTGAAACAATTTTGTTAATACCCCACCCTTCAAACCAATAATAGATTCCTTGACTCTAGGTGAGGGTATTAAAAAGGTCTTTTGTTCTTTTTCCTTTTCTCTTTTCTTTTTTCTTGAATTTCATTTCACCAGTTTGTCCGACACAGTGTGAAAGATTTTTTGTGTGTGTGTTTTTTGATTGTTACTGCAATGCTGGATGATTGAGGATTTCGCATGATTGACCACTGACATTTAGGCACTTTTCATTTGCTGCGCCTACAATTCCCTGTTGTTCTTTATTCTATCCTAAGCAAGAATTTTAATTCCTGTTCCCCCGTGTTTATATGAATATTGACAACTTTGTCATAAAATAAAAATAATACTCTTCTATCCCAAAAAAACATAAAATTAAATTGATTGAATCTGACTTTTGGTTGTCCTTTGTATATGTCAACAGTTTTATGTCGTTGCACATAAAAAACAGGCTGACTCATTGAGCAGTATTGGCACTTTGTTTTGTTTATACTTATAGTGGCGAAGCCTTACTGCGCTTTAGCCAAACCCTTTTGATGTTTCACCAATCATACATAGCATTTGCTCTGTTCATGCTCATTAAGATAAGGATGCCGACTTTTAATTTTTAGCCTCCAATTTCAAATTCTTTCACATTTAAAATGTTCAACTTTACATTTTGTTTTTTTATGTGTGTTTGTCTTATTAATCTGTTGATATTATTATTTAATTTTCCAAACAATCACAGAGCCCTTGAGTAGGAGTCATGGGTCCCCGGCATGGACGTCATTTAGAGGTCACCAGGAGTAGCAGCTATGACTCCTGGCTTGCCCCTTGTTCCCCATGGCACTGCCTCTGTGCCCCTGGTCTCAGAGGTGGCAAACTCGCTGTTGACTAGGCCATGAGTGACAGTGCCAAGAACACAGGGTGAAACCACACTCTTTATTTTCTGTCAATTTTCTGTTATATTAATAGGGAATAATATTGCATTCTTCACTATTAGTGTAATACAAAATGGAGCACAATTAGCTGGAATGGGACATTTAGTGGTAGCAAGTTAAGTGTAAAATGCTTTTAAATGAATGTTGTGTGCGTGTGTTTATGTGAGAAGGTGTTTGTATGCGTGAGCAAGTGTGAATGCATGTGTAAACTTGTGTGTATGTGTGTGTGTCAGAGATTCAGTGACAGGTAGTAAGTGAGAATGTGTAAGATTGTCAGTAAATCTGAGTGAGTCATAATGAGTGAAATGGGTGACTGTAAGTGAGTGAATATGGATATGAATCAGTATAGGATGTATGACGTTACAACGCATACTTTTACAACGCCTACCTTTACAACGCATTTTTTACAACGCAACATCCATTACAACGCATTCCATTACAACGCATGTATTTCCAACGAATTTTTAAAAACTACCTTTACAACGCATTCCATTACAACGCATACTACCTTTACAACGCATACCATTACAACGCATAACATTACATTGCATATAAGGTAAGTGTTGGATAGTGTAGGGGTAAAAATTACTATTCTAACTCCAGGGGGTGCAACAGTAGGGTAAGTGTTGGATAGTGTAGGGGTAAAAATTACTATTCTAACTCCAGGGGGTGCAACAGTAGGGTAAGTGTTGGATAGTGTAGGGGTATAAATTACTATTCTAACTCCAGGGGGTGCAACAGTAGGGTAAGTGTTGGATAGTGTAGGGGTAAAAATTACTATTCTAACTCCAGGGGGTGCAACAGTAGGGTAAGTGTTGGATAGTGTAGGGGTAAAAATTGCTATTCTAACTCCAGGGGGTGCAACAGTAGGGTAAGTGAGAAGTGTGGCTCACTGGTTAGAGCAGGCAGACCCTGAAGCAGAGGTCAGACCTGGGACCAGAGTTTGATTCCTGACGCGGCAGGGTGTTGAGCTCAAATGTCCACGGACTCGATAATTCTCGCTTCGGTGCCTGACCTAATCATGGGTTCACACTCTGCAACTCTGGGCATTAAGCTTGCTTAATCTCCACAACGGCCCCCCGCGGCGGGATGCCTGGCTTTCACCTTGGGGATGCCCTGTAGGGACTATCTCACAGGGAAAAACCAGGACGGGTTCCCAAGGCAAGCGCGGAGATACCCCTTCGGGGGTCGATTCTGGCGCTATATAAGAAATACAATAATAATAATAATAATAATAATAATAAGTGTTGGATAGTGTAGGGGTAAAAATTACTATTCTAACTCCAGGGGGTGCAACAGTAGGGTAAGTGTTGGATAGTGTAGGGGTACTATGTATTGTAATGCTATGCGTTGTAATGGTATGCGTTGTAATGACTGCGTTGTAATGACATGCATTGTAGTGGTGTGCGTTTTAGTGTCATGCGTTGTAATGGTTGCGTTGTAAATGCATGCGTTGTAATGCATGTTGCGTTGTAAAAGTTTCGTTGTAATGGTAGTGCGTTGTAAAAGTTGCATTGTAAAGGTTGTTTCCCATCAGTATAAGGCAGTGTTAGAGAGTGTGAGTGAAAATGAATGAGTGTAAGTTAGTGAATGTAAGTGATTGTGAGTGACAATGTAATGTTATCCTTGCTATGTTGTTGTCCTTGGCCTACTGAAGGTAATTTTTGTCTTTAAGAGACCTCCATGGTAAAATACTGGTGTTGGAATTCTTGAGGCATTTCTTAGCATGACAGACACCTGTGACAAAATACTGGCACACGAGAGGTCATTCTTGACATAATGGACAGCCATGAAAAAGTACAGGTAATGGCATACTAGAGGTAATTCCGGGCAAAATGCACAATTTGACCACATTCTTTTCAAGAATTACTCAGGGGGGGAGAAACCCCCTTGTAGAAGCCCGCCTTTCTCACTTTACTCGCTCACTTCAGTTCAAAGCAAGTGTTATGCCCAGAACTTTCAAAGAACAAGTAGGCAGAATAATGTAGATGGTATCCAAAGTAGACATTTGTGTGTGTTGGGATATTATTCATGCAGTTTTAATGGAGTTTTAGTGATGTCAATTATTGTGATGTCATCATGGTTAAGGTCATGCCAGGTGACTTCCTGGAAAAAATCTGAGTCAAGGGGTATCTGGCATCACTTCCTGTGATGTCATTAAGGTTAAAGGGTATGTGATGTCAATTCCCCTGACATTTTGGTGAATCAACGCCTATGATCCCAGATATCTAGACTGATCTAGACTGTACATAATACCTGGTTAACATCAATCACTTGGGCCGAGAGAAACACCCCTGGAGTTCAAAGACAAGTTCTGCAAATCCCCACGGTGTTGTGCTTGGAAAATGTAAATTTGGCTTGCAACACGATGCCTCCCAATTTCCGTCCATCCATTGTAACTTACTTTGAACACACCAACCTGTAAAGTTATTCCAATTTGGAAACAGCGAGTGCCTTGTTGTCTGTGACTTAGATCACACTTTGCCAATATAGCATATATACTACAGCTGAACTGTTATATTGTAAAATAGTAACTATCCTCATGAACCAGCTATCCCCTCAGCATTCACCTTAGAGAAACCTAATAGGTTCCAATTTGCACAGTAAACTCTCGTATTGGTCCCACACTTTGACCAGTGCCCCCTTTTCTGCCTATTTTCAAATTGAAATATTAAATCTCATTGTCTGCCCCTCCAGCTAGCAACCCATCCTCTTATCTGGGTCCCAATGTCTTCTGTAGACTGCTATTTCACACAAACTCTTACAGTTTCCAAACAGGCTATTGCACAGAATCGTGCAAAACCTTGATTTAATTTTCACTGGTGCATGCTTGATGCAGGTTTGACCTGACAATCAAGACTTAGAAGTGAAATTAAGCCTGTAAGCCTTATATCTGGGTAGGAGGTTTATACAGGCACTTAAGGAAGATCAAATATTGTCCACCCAGACTGAGCTCAAAACTGGATTCTCCCTGCCTCTAGCACTCCTCCACTCCTCCATCCACGACTTCTTCCTGGCCCCAGCGTTTAACCACATTGCTGCGGCTCTTATTTATGCGCTGTGCGGCTTTTTGTGAGCTCGTCATCAGCAGCGAAGGGGTTAAAAGCCTAACAAACTATTGTGCCACTATTAGGGGCTATTGCTAACCAACTCTGAATACTGGGGTGGCTCATATAGATCTTACATTAGCAACAGGGAGTCCTCTGTGAAAAATCCGTGTATGGATCCTAGTGATCAGCCCACGTTCACCCGACTGGCTTCTTTCTAATCACATCCCAGGTCCTTGAGGCTAATGTGCCAATGCAGCTGGTCAACTTCCTGGAAAACAACAACTGCCACAGTTCACAGGGCTTTTCGACCCAAGCAGGACATTAAAGAAATTCATGAGACTATTAAAGATTATTTTAGAGTCACCTCTTATGTTGTTGGTGTTAGCACACTTAAATGTTAAGATCTCTCAGAAACATTTGAGAGCAATATTATCTTCCTGGACTGAGGTGCAGGTGGCCTGAGAGGCATGGTATTTGAGAGACTGTGCCCTTTTGTCCTTTCTAGGTCATTTTAGTCCTATTAAGTGCCACACAGGAGATGCCTGAAATTGGAGCACCTCATCCACATGCTCTGGGGTGGGTTCTAAGTCAGGGACACTTGCAGATACAAACCTTATATTAAATCAGGAAAAGAACTGAACTGTGATGGAACTTTCCATTGAAGGTAAAAATAGCATTTCATTGCATGAGCAGAGGAGGCTTACCTGAATCAGTGGACAATGATCGAATAGGATTTTCACAGGAGAGTGTAAAATATAAATTTTGTTCTGCAAGCAAGCTGGGTTACCTTAAATTACTAAGCAAAATATTGTTTTTGCAGCAAAGCAAGAGTACATTGGCAACTACAACAGCAGCTTGGAAGAAGGTCATCTAGTATGTGCAAAGAAAGAGGAACAAATAACTGACGCTGCCAAGAACAGAAGGGAACAAATGTGCAGCGATCGATGATTGATGGCTGGAGGAAGGAGATTTCCAGAATCAGACAAATATGGCAAAGTTGTTTCTGTGCGCCCACTCCCTGTTGCGTCTATGTCTTTCTGGCTGCCTGAGTACTTTTTGGAGCTCAATACCCTTTTGCCCCCTTCTCATCCCACCACAAAGACACACCATTAAATCCCTAAAGAATTGTCCCAGAGCCATAGGACGTCCTTCATGACCTTTGACAACCTTGTCAATCAATCAATCAGGGTTCATATATAGTGCGATTACTCACCCATAAGGGTCTCAATTCGCTGTGGGAGGGGGATCTGCAGTTCATTCGAAGAGACAGGTCTTGAGGTTTCTCCAGAAATTGAAGAAGTGACAGTGATTGCCTGAGGTGCAGACTTAGGGTGTTCCAGGTCTTGGCAGCCTTGTGAATTTGTGACAAGGTATTAGACCCACTCAGGGACCCACTCAGGACCTCGGCACTCTTCATGAAAGAGAACTACCTAAGGAGCTCGCCCTAGTGGTAAATATAAGCTGACCAATGAAGGGATGTAATTGCTTCAGCATCACCTTCTTTTCAAATATGCAATATTTAAAGTCTACAATCATTCAATGGATAACATTGAGTCTTATTTAATTGAGTAGCAGGCTATTGCAAAAATAGCAAAGTTCGTTGTCATCAAATTTTTCTTCTGAAGATGAAATACACTCCCTACTTTGTTACTCCCTTTAGAGCTGTGTCATTGTATTACACTTGTCTCTCTGTGTTTTACCAGGAACTAATAAATGACCCAAACAGTGTAACATCACCTTCAGGTTTGCTCTACTTCAGCACCATTTAAAACATTTCCATACAAAATTGCACAACTTAACAATTTAGAAATTGTCATCCACTGAAATTCCTAGCAAATTGAAGCTATTTTGATGAAGGGGCAAGTGTCGTAAGACAATTTGCTTTCCAATTTGTACAGTTGTACCTTCTTGATGAAATTAGCCCATGTCTTGACGAATGTGCAGGAAACAGAATATTTGTTTTTGCCTAAGAAAAGATTAACTAACACTTTTGTAGAGACAAGAGGCCCCTACATAGACTGGTTATACTGTGGCATCTTGCCCTGTAAGCAAGTTCTGGAATACCCTGTTACATCAGGTGGACTAGACATTCAGATAAATTAAGGTAAGTCTTCTCTGGGATTAGGAATGGGAAATACCAGGAAAACCAGAAGCCGCCCAGAGGTCTTTTTTGTGAGGTTTGTGGGTAAGTCAAAGTGGATGGCTTGTTTGTCAGGCATATTGTTTCAGACAAGGGTCATTGTGCCAAGCTACAAAGGCTGCAACTCACTAATGTGGCACAAAAAGGTTGCAACCATTATGGTTGGCTTGGGTTCCCATCTAGAGCAGGCCTGCTATTGCTGGACTGTTCTGATTGCAGCAATACCAAGTGCAATGGGCATGCCTAGATGTGGATCCTTTGCTAAATGTGCCATTGGACTCAAATTGTACCTCACCGATGAGACTCAAACATGGGGAAACTGGCCTGTGGTTACTTATATTCCTGTCTAGAGTGGACCTGGATTTTTAGTTCAGGCTGTACTGTTCCTGTTGGAGTGCAGAGTCAAGTGTGATTTGCATATGGCTAGTCTCTGTCTTAAATGGAATAGTGGGCAAAAACATAGGATTGAAATTGCAGACCAAATAATTTTGCTCCTTTTCAGGAAAAATAGACCCATGACTTGGACACTCTCTAGTATCTCGTCATGAGGCACACGTAACATGAAAGCATGCAGAAACAACAAGTGCTAAAACCTAAAAAGAGAGGGACCTATTTGTGTCTCAACTGGGCATATTATTCATATGTTCTTAAAGGAAACATTGTTCAAGACCCCTACACTGGGAAAAATTTGAACTGAAACACTATGTAAAATTTGAAGCTATGCAATGCATACATGGGTAGAGTATCCTTGTTGTTTTATATCATACTAGCAGCCCGTCCCGACCTTGTCCGGGAGCTTTCAGGCTTCCCCCTACCCCCGCCTGCCGCGACATTGCCCAGCAGCCCCTGCCCCCGCCCGCCCCATCCCCCACCTGCCGCCTTCCCCGACCCCCGCCTGCCCCGACATTGCCTTTTGTAACTGCCCGTCCCCCGCCTGGCCCGACACCCGCCTGCTTACCTCAGCCGCTGCTCCTGAATTGACAGCTCCTTGCCGCTCTCCTCCTCACCGCCTGTCCGCCGCCGCTCCTCCCCCCGCACCATGTTCGCCTCTCCGCTAGTCACACCACCGCTGGCCTGTCCGCTGCTCCTCACGTGACCGCTCCTCCTCCGCGCCATGTCCGCCACTCCTCTGACGCCGCTCCTCGACGTGAGCACGGACGTCGCGGCCGGCGCTACTTTGGGGGGACTACATTTTTTAAAAAAGACATTTTTTAAATAAGGTTAATTTGTAAACTTTATATAGCCTATAAGCATCTACACACCCTGACGATTTCTACGGTGTATCGGGTGTGTAGATTGGCACAGTGGTTCCGGAGTTTACCCGCCTCAAAGCCTGAAAGTTTCTCCTTTATTATAGTAGTATAGATAGGAATGACTGAACGCAGTGTCAAACACTGACAAAATGAAGATCGATCTAACATCAGATTGCAAAAGTATGGATTTCCCTTTAGCTAGACACTAAGGGCCCGATTCACAAAGGTAAAGTTAGACCAAAAGTCTAACTTTACTATTTTTAGGTGCGCACAATGGAAAGTTATTACTGGTAACTTTACTAATAATAATTTTACTAGTAGTAACTTTACTATTAGTTACTTTACTACTAGTAAGTTTACTAGTAGTAAAGTTACTAGCAGTAACTTACCTCTGTGATTACTGAAAAGTAGTAAAGCTAGACTTTTGGTCTAAGTTAGACTTTTAGTCTAACTTGACCTTTGTGAATCGGGCCCTTAGACTTCAGGTGTAAAGTTAGAATTCAGGTCTAAGTTTACCTTTGTGAATTGGGCACTAAGGGTTGTGCCACAATATTCCACAGCTCCGATTCTATGTTTTAGAAATGAGAGCAGCAACTGTGGGACGTGAATATATAAAAAAAAAGAGTGTTAAAATAAGAGGGTTACTAAATTGAAAGGGGAAGAACTGGACCGATTGGGCCATAAGGAGACTGTTAATTTGACTATTTTTTTTTATAAATGTTTACTTTGCTCTTTACATGAAAAAAAAATTCTTGATATATCGTTATCAAAAAAAGATCTGAAAGGAAGCATAAGGGATGTGAAGTAGACCTGTGGTGAAAGTTATATGCCCGCCATTCCTTAAATTTCATGAAGCAGGTCCACTTGGCTTGCACAAGAAAATAAATTTGAATTGAGCAAGTTCATTTAATCAGATAACAAACATATTTGTTTTCTGTGTGCTACAGAGTGCTCATTTTGAGGTGTTTATTGGACCAAGATTCATGTTGTGCTTACTGTGTGGCTACTGGATATTATTTCTATGATACCTGCTGATCAATTGGTTGTCTACTCTGAAATTCATTGAGAAAACATGTGTTAAAGATTTACCCACACAATAGATTCAATAATGAAAGAGAATATTATTTCAAAACAACATTTATTAGAAAGAAAGTTTGAAGAAATATTATATAACATTGAATTTATTTTCACACATAAAGTGCAGTGTTGTCCTGGGAAGGGAGTATTACCTGCCCCCCCCATCCCAGTATTCACATTGGCTTAATTTGGTAACTGGCCTAGAACAGATAGAAGTACTCTCACAAGTTTGTCATGCATCTCTTTAACTAAAACAATAATAAGGTATGCTAGCCACTCTTGATCCAGGACACTCCCTGAAGGGCCAGAGTCCACTAGTTCAGTGGCTTCAAGCAAGTCACCTTGGTAGAGTAAAAATAAATGTAGTATATCAAAGTAAATTTTATCTTCGGAGAATTGTCTTGGATGCTGCATACACGATGATTTTGGTAGCTTGAGAAATACATTGAGCGACTCCTTCCTTTCCAGTGCAGCATCTTTTTGAAGGCACTTTTCTTGGTGGATATATATGTGACCATCACATAGTTGATAACCCTATTTGCCATAATACCAAGACCTGCTAACATTCTGCAATAGGGATTTTTGGGTAATGTGTGAATAGTGATTTTATTCTTTGGAAATATTGACTCCAAATACATATAAAGTCTGTATAAATCATAAACAGAGGTGAAGCAGGACTGATGGCTCACTCAAATTTGCTGCTGGGGCACTAAATGCTGACCAAGGCTTCCTGATGGGGTGCTGATTGTTCACAAAGGTTTGCTGCTGACAGGTTGCTTAAGCCTGCAACCAAACAGATACCTGACTGACGCAGCTGCGCCTGCTAAAAGAAATAAGTTTAAAGTGTATGTGGATCTGAGAAAATCATATGGGTAAATTGAGATATAAAGTTTACATTCCAAGGACAGAAATGCTAGGATTTAAACGGTAAGGAGGGATTTGAGAACTGTAAACGCGAGCGCCTATGGTAATAATATTGAAGCGTTTAGTTGACCAAGAAATGTGCACCGAAAGTGGGGAAGTGGCCCGGATTAACCAAAGAAAGAGTACTCTTAAGCAAAGTGCTTTAGAAACAAGCTGGAGAGAGGATTTTCAATATCTCAAAATCAATCAGTTATTTCGTACTCAAGTTCTCAGGAGAGCACATCTCTATTCCTTCACCTGTATAACATTCCGGGCAAGAGCCTACGTAATGAAGACTTGCGTTTGAGGGTGGAAATAGACCTTGGGTGTCTTCTCAAGGGATTAAAAATAAAAGTTGCTAGGAACAGTGGGACTTGCCCCTGTATGCGAGGCAGGAAATATTCTGTGATCCATATATTGATTGATTGTTCATTCTTCATCGCGGAAAGGAAAATGTTACTCTGACCTTAATTTTAAAAATATGGAATCCAAATGAGGGAAATGGGTCTGGATTTGGTACATGACCTTAGGTTCTGAGATGTAGCAATAGCCATTAGCCAGTATTTGTGGAAAATCTTAAAGTCACCGGCGATATTACCCCTTTTTTTTGGATTTTAACATAATGTTGGCATGGGTATCTTTTTTTACTTAGTAATGAGAGCCCAATTGCAATGAGAGAATCTCCAAATAGGAATATGTAAGAAGATGGGAAGTATGTCTTAAATGGAAGCAAGATTAAGAGAGATATTGAAATTGTGATAAGCTGCTATTACTTTGAACTTTATGCTGATAGGCATAATGGGCCCAATTCACAGAATGAACTTAAGACTCAATCCTAAACTTACTACTGTTTTGGTATTCACAGATTGCACTTACTACTTTTGGTATTCACAGAATGAACTTACTACTTTTGGCATTCACAGAATGCACTTACTACTTTTGGTATTCACAGAATGAACTTACTCATTTCGGTATTCACAGAAGTTAGGACTCCTAACTTTAGGACTCCTAAATGCCTTCTGTGAATACCGAAAGTCTTAAAATTAGGATTTTTCTCAATTTAGTAGTAGTAAAGTTAGGACTACTAACTTTAGGACTCCTAAATGCCTTCTGTGAATACTGAAAGTCCTAAAATTACGATTTTCTCAATTTAGTAGTAGTAAAGTTAGGACTACTAACTTTAGGACTCCTAAATGCCTTCTGTGAATACCGAAAGTCTTAAAATTAGGATTTTTCTCAATTTAGTAGTAGTAAAGTTAGGACTACTAACTTTAGGACTCCTAAATGCCTTCTGTGAATACCGAAAGTCTTAAAATTAGGATTTTTCTCAATTTAGTAGTAGTAAAGTTAGGACTACTAACTTTAGGACTCCTAAATGCCTTCTGTGAATACCGAAAGTCTTAAAATTAGGATTTTTCTCAATTTAGTAGTAGTAAAGTTAGGACTACTAACTTTAGGACTCCTAAATGCCTTCTGTGAATACCGAAAGTCTTAAAATTAGGATTTTTCTCAATTTAGTAGTAGTAAAGTTAGGACTACTAACTTTAGGACTCCTAAATGCCTTCTGTGAATACCGAAAGTCTTAAAATTAGGATTTTTCTCAATTTAGTAGTAGTAAAGTCTAACTTTACTACTACTAGTCTAACTTTACTACTACTAAATTGAGCAAGGGGATATTTACTAAGCATGGGTGAAATTTGCGAATTTGCGTTCCGCGAATTCGCGGATTTCCCCGCGAAATCGCAAAAAAATTTACAATAAAATGTTGGAGCGCAGAGCTGTGTAAATTTGGTAGCGCTGCGCACTGACATTTTGAAAATGCAGGGATGTGCCTAATTCACAAGAATTCAGCGCAACCCTGTGTTCCCCCTAGCACTGGCGCAAATCAAGCTATCTAGCGCTAGCACAGGCACCCTGCTGCTATGCTGCAAGGGTGCCTGCGCTGCAGCACACGTGGAAAGAGTAAATAACGAGGAGAAATAATAATTTCTCCGCGTATCGCAATTCTAATGCCAGGTATTCCATGGCATTAGTTTGTGGCGCTGCCTCAGCCTTGTAAATCTGGAGCAGCATAAAAAAACAATGGGTGTGTCGGTGGTACGAACACAGCAACACCCTTTGCACGCCCCTTTGCCTCAGAGGAGTACGGCGGAAAGGGGCATATTTACATGGTGGCGTTAAGCTACACAAAGTGGCTTAGCGCCACCTTGTGAAAATGGAAAATGGCGCTGTGCCACCGGAGCGTCAAAAAAAGTGACAATCTGGCGGCGGCGAGGGTTTGTACATATGCCCCTACATGTGCACATGGTAATGTGCATTGGAAACAATTCTGTTTGCTAGCACAGATCATGTCTAACAGAGACCTATGGTCTTCTCTTGTTTCAGATTTGCACAGGAATGATGGCTGCACTGAATTGAACTCTCGTAGGTTTAGCCATCATTTTGGACGCCTTCTTGACAAACAAAAACCTTTACCCATGTCCAGAGTGAAAAGGTGCTTTGCAAAAGTTTGCGAATGCCCACACATTCAATGGTTTGTGGGTATTTACCTACTTGGCAAGGCATCCCCACCCTGGAACACCCATTCCAGCCTCCATAAACAGATGGGTTCACACCGTTACACTTTCATGATGTAAATTAAATTTGGGTAGATTGATTTGTAGGTGTATTTTCATGTGTTATGATTACAAAACGTGACTTTTCCCTCGTATATCAACCCATGTACGTTTATTGCAGTTGACACACCAACTTTTTAATCAGGTCCTAATATTAATTCATCTTGAGAGATATTCTTACTCTCCTCCTCCCAGGTCTTACAGTATGAGATAGAGGGTGAATCATAGGGTGGTTATCCAACTCTTCACTCTCTGTAGGTGGTTGGGGCTGGTATCAATTTGTGAGAAATAAGAGTTATATGGCCAGTATTTATCTCTGTAAAGATTGAGATGAGGGTGAGGCATGTGGAGGAAGGAGTAAAAGTTTTGTAAGGAAGTTTCTTGGGACCCGAAAGGTGTCCCTCCCACAGAAAAACCTGACAAGGTGCAGATGCACAAAAAACACGACAGACAGACTTAAGTTAGGATTTCGTCTTAAGTCTGTCTTATGTCTGTCTTAAGACAAACTTAAGACAAAATCCTAACTTCTGTGAATACCAAAAGTAGTAAGTTTAGGATTTTGTCTTCAGTTAGTTCTGTGAATCGGGCCGGAAGTGTTTCCGCAGTTTACCATGCAGTTAGCATGTACATTAAACACTGGTTTATATGAAACAAGTGTGGTTTCCAGACAATTTCACAAGAAAGTGTACAACAAAGGTCTCCCAGCTGTCTCTCTGCCAAGTCGTGCTCATGTCCTCAGACATTCATCTGCACCCAGGCCCACATAAACTGGAGCCAGAATTACTGGTACTGTTGTGACTACATCTATCAGGAGCTCCAGCAGCCCAACATCGCCCCCCAGTTTTTCATTGTGCTGTTACAACTAGCAAACAGACCAGAGAAAAGATTGAGTAAAGGTCCAAGAGAGACGAGGGAGAGAAGACCTGTTGGAGGACCATGGGGAACTTGATGATCACCCTTGCCCAATTCTTTTCTTCCTTTTGCTCCTTAAAGCAGCTGAATAGGATCTATGCAAAGGAGGCCTGTAAGAAACAAGGTTACTGGTTGACTTGCGTATGAGCTCAGGTCAAGCAGCAACCACAATCCTTGTCAGGGTGAGGCACAGTCAATCCCAAATTAACCTGGACTTAACCCCCTGGTAGCTTGACACAGAGCAGTCAGGCTTAACTTAGAGGCAATGTTTAAAGTATTTATGCAACACTTCAAATAGTAAACACTGAAAACCCCACACCAGGTTAGAAACATAGAGCTTAATTTAATAAGTAAAACAAGAATAAAACAAGAAAAATCTGATCACTAGGATCGGAGTTATGATTTCTTTTAAGAATAAAGTGAAAAATAGTGTCTAAAAGCATATAGCTCCAATCGCGGCTATCTGGTTTCGCTGGACTGGGTCAAGTCAAAAGTTCAGGCCAACAACGATGGAGCACAGATTGGATACAGTCCCAGAATAGATCGCTGAAGCTTTACCTTCTCAAGTTTTGTGTCAAGAGTACCGTTTGCGTTGGAGAAGGCTACAGGCAGCAATCAAAGTGTTACTGGAGGTGGTCGGCATGGCGCAAAGAGCCGGGCAGCATGTTGTGAATGGGTAGGCCGGAGCTTCGCATTGGAGGTCCTCCACGGATGATTGATGCTTGCTGTGTGAAGAGATAGGCTGGCTGCAGCTCATGCTGGTTTTTAGTGCAAGCAGCGTGGTTCCGGTGCAAATGGGCCCAATTGTGGTCACTAGGAGCCCCAACGCTTGATTTGTAGAGCCTTGTGAGCCACACCAAGGGCCTAGGGCCTGCTAGCCATCACTTGGGGGTCAAGAACTTGCTGCAGCTGGGCCCGGAAGCTGGTTGAGGAGTTTTTTTATGTCCCTGAGGCTCAGAATAGGAGGTCAGCACATTAGCCCTTGGAGTCACTCTGGGGTCCTGTGTTCAAGATGAAGTTGCAGGTCCAGTATGTCTTTTCCAGGCAAGAGGGTAGCAGGTCAGATCAGCAGGGCAGCAGTTCCTTTAGAGCAGCAGTCCAGCCGAGTAGCAGTCCTTGTAGCACTGAAGAGTTGGTGTCTGTGGTCCCGTATTTATACCCTGTTGTGCCTTTGAAGTGGGGCGGAAGCTCCTAGAGGTTTCCCTTTGAAGTCCCCAAGCATCCTGCCTTCCCTGCCCTGGCTCCAAATTAACTGCAGGGGGTATTTAGCCCTACTAAGGTGGTAGAACCTGGATAGAGATCATTGTGGGTGTGGCCTGACCCAGGACGGTGTTCCACCGTAAAGTCCATTCCCAGAAGTGAGTCCCAAACAGGTATGGGTTCAGATTCATCAGTGCCCAGACCACAGCAAAGTTCTGCCTTTCCATCACACTCCACCTCTGTTCCTGTGGAAGTAACCTCCTGCTAATGAAGGCTACTTGTGGCCTTGGCCCTCCTTTTTTAACTGTGCTAAGACCGCTGCTATGTCATGCTCTGAAGCATCTGCCTGCACTATGAACTATTTTGAGAAGTCAGTACCCTTGAGTGCGGATTCTCTACACATACTCCTTGAGCATATCAATGGTTTCTGGCAGGCCTCTCTTCAGATCAGATCTGGGCTGCTTCTTTGAAGTCAGCACAATTTAATCGCCGTGTGCCCTGGTCCACCACGGGTGTTTCCCGATTGTGTGGAGGGCGCGGAGGCGAACAGCTGCTCCCCGAGCCGATTGGTGAATCCTGGTCAGGTGGGACGCCAGGCTCCTGAAGCGGACATATTTAAGAGGGGCAAGTAGTATTGCTCGAATGGTCCTCACTCCCAGTGCATGACCAATATGCGCTTGGGATCGCTTGCATAAATGTGTTTGTGCTTTATAATTAATACTTGATTGATCGCTTTTAAAACTGTCACTTAAATGAAATTTTCGCCGCTTTTAAATAGATCGAAATTTCACTTGCTAAAGCACTTTTGGCTTCTTACCTCGCCTAGCACAATTTAATCGCCGTGTGCCCTGGTCCACCACGGGTGTTTCCCGATTGTGTGGAGGGCGCGGAGGCGAACAGCTGCTCCCCGAGCCGATTGGTGAATCCTGGTCAGGTGGGACGCCAGGCTCCTGAAGCGGACATATTTAAGAGGGGCAAGTAGTATTGCTCGAATGGTCCTCACTCCCAGTGCATGACCAATATGCGCTTGGGATCGCTTGCATAAATGTGTTTGTGCTTTATAATTAATACTTGATTGATCGCTTTTAAAACTGTCACTTAAATGAAATTTTCGCCGCTTTTAAATAGATCGAAATTTCACTTGCTAAAGCACTTTTGGCTTCTTACCTCGCCTAGCACAATTTAATCGCCGTGTGCCCTGGTCCACCACGGGTGTTTCCCGATTGTGTGGAGGGCGCGGAGGCGAACAGCTGCTCCCCGAGCCGATTGGTGAATCCTGGTCAGGTGGGACGCCAGGCTCCTGAAGCGGACATATTTAAGAGGGGCAAATCTTCTCACGTCCAGCGAACGCTCCCAGCGAATGTGCGCCGAAGTTGCGCCTAAGTTAAGCCCGTCTGTGCCCGTCCGCGCTGAGGACGCGCTAGGGGCCAGACGGGCTGGACCTCGCTTCCCCCTCCATGGCAATTGTGAGTTGTACTCTTACTCTACTCTTTTGGCTCTTAGACCTGTGCCAAGTACGTGCCATTTTAGCTTATCCCCAGATGACTTGCTTACTATTCACTGTTGTAAGAGGACTCTACGTTCTAGGCGCCTTCGCTATCCTCGTCATAAAAATCCTGCCAAAATCGGATATCAGCCACCCGCTCTTTCCTCTCTAAATGAGGCAGGCCTGCTGTTAAATGCGAGATCTCTGGTGCAAAATAATGTTGCATTTAACAACTTTGTTTCCCAAAACAAACCACCCTGGGTTTTTATCACCGAAACCTGGGGCTCTGAAACCGCTGGCCCAGATCTCGTGGACGCAGTTCCTGAGGGCTATTCCCTGTCCAGACTTGATAGGACAAGGTGTAGGGGTGGTGGGCTGGGAATCCTGTTTAGAGACATCTTTACTTGTTGTACCAAGCCTCTCTCTCTACCATCAGACACCTTTGAGGCAATGTATTTCTCCATTACCTTTCTCCCTTCTGAATCCTTCTCTGGAATTCTTTGTTACAGACCCCCAGGCCCTAAAACGACCTTTTCCTACGAAATTCTTAAATTCATTGAGCCCTATGTTGACAGGCCCCATTTTACCATTCTGGGTGATTTCAACTTCCATCTAGAGGCCACAGATTCGAAGGACACGTTAGGTCTTATAGATAGTCTAGCTGCATGTGGACTGCACCAATTGGTCAATGGCCCTACACATCTGGCCTCTCATACGCTTGACGGCATTTTTTCTAATGATGCCAGACTTAGGACTGACACCCCTATTCCCCTCTCTTGGTCCGACCATCTGGCAGTTCCCTTTTTTCTTAAAGCTAACTCCAACCCAGGCAATAAACCAAAGACTGATGTTTGGTCTACCAGAAGGAACTATAAAACTATAAATGATAATACTCTTTCACCTTTTATGAACAATCTTAGGTGTCCGTCTCTGGAGGATCCAAATAGGGCTGCCTCTGATCTTTCTAATGCCCTAACTATTGCTATGGACTCCCTTGCCCCGGCCAAAAAACATTACTCAGCCCGAAAGAGCCCCTCTCAACCTTGGTTTTCTGACCGTTTAAAAACCATGCGTCAGAAATGCCGGCAACAAGAAAGGTCCTGGATTGCTCATCCTGATCTACAGGGGAAAGCCCTGCATAAATCCCTTCTTAGAGATTATAAGAAAGCGATAATGGAAGAAAAAAGGCACTATTTCACTAACCTGACCACATCCCTAAAATCCCCCAGAGACCTTTTTAATATTATCGACACTCTCTCGGCACCCAAACCGGCTGACCCTACCATCGAAACTCAGGAACTCTGCAACAGCTTAGCGAGTTTTTTCCACGATAAGATTGCGGATATCTATAGTGTGCTCGAAATTAGAAACCAAGAGCTTAACGCTAAGGCACCAGAATCCTCCCTCTCCATCCCTGATAGAAACGAAAAGACTGATGCTTTGCTGAAACCTTCACTTACATGTTTTCCCTCTTTATCTATAGAAGATCTCAATCCTCTACTTGATACCATAAAGTCCTGCTCGCCTCTTGACCCCTGCCCGCTAAAAATTTTAAAATCTTGCAGAGGGTCGGTGCTTCCCCCGCTACTGGATGTTATGAATTTGGCGATCCAAGAGGGTATTTTTCCCTCTTCCTGGAAAACTGCTATTGTTAGGCCTCTGCTTAAAAAACCCTCCTTAGACCCAGGGATCTTGAAGAATTACCGCCCTATTTCCTTACTCCCGGCCCCAGCCAAGATTCTGGAATCTCACATAAATCAACATCTGGCCACTTATATTGAAAATTCCAACATGCTTGATAGCTCCCAGCACGGCTTTCGATCAGTTCACAGCACTGAGTCTGCCCTCACTGTTGTGACAAACAAAATTCGATCTGAGGTTGACAAGGGACATCCTTCGCTGCTTGTGTTGTTAGATCTCACAGCAGCCTTTGACACCCTGTCCCCGTCAATACTTATCTCCAGGCTCAAGGATATCGGACTAGGAGGCTCTGCCCTCAGCTTGCTCTCCTCCTTTCTCCATCACAGGGAGCAGAGAGTAAAAATGGGCAACTTCCTCTCCGATCCTCAAAAGGTGCAATGTGGGGTTCCCCAGGGATCTTCATTGAGCCCTCTACTGTTTAACATCTATGTTACCCCACTTGCACAGGTGGTAAGATCCTTTGGCCTGGACGTGCTGTCATATGCTGATGACACACAGATCTTGGTATCCATCACCCAGCCAGTCTGTGAGATTGCCTCCAAGTTTAGAGCTTGTATGGAGGCAGTCTCCAATTGGATGACAGGTAATTTCTTAAAATTGAACGGTGAAAAAACCGAAGTTATGGTCTTCGGAGGGAGCCAAGATCTCTGGTCAAAGGACTGGTGGCCTCCATCCCTGGGAGATTGCCCGACTCCCACCCCTATTGCTAAGAACCTTGGAGTACAAATTGATCCCGCCCTTTCCTTCGACCCCCAGGTAAATAGGACAGTGTCTACTTGCTGTGGCACCATCAGAATCTTAAAGAAAATTGTCCCTTACCTGTCCTTGGCAGCCCGGAAACAAGCAACAGCTGGCCTAGTACTATCGAGGCTAGATTATTGTAATGCCCTTTATGGTGGCATCAATAAAGGCTCTATCCATCGCCTCCAAATGGTGCAAAATGCTGCAGCCAGATTGGTTCTAAGCCTCCCTAGGAGGACATCTGCAACAATGGCCAGAAGGGACCTTCACTGGCTTCCGATTCCATCTAGGATCTCTTTCAAAATTCTCTGTCTGGCCCATGGTGCTATCCATGGCTCAGGATCTGAAAGCATTAGATCTCTTCTGTGTGCCTACATCCCCACTAGAACGCTCCGTTCATCTTCAAAGAATAGGCTGGTAGTCCCTAGGTTTGCTAAGGTTAGATGGGGAGGTAGAGCCTTTTCCACCTTGGCTCCCAAACTGTGGAACTCCCTTCCCCTTGAGCTCACCAGTCAATCCTCCTTGACAATTTTTAAAAAACTTCTCAAAACCTGGCTTTTCTCTCAAGCATATTAGATTCTTGCTCTCCTAACGGCCTTTGGTCTACCTATCTGGAGTCTGGACTTTCTATGTATGTTCGTATTGCGCCTTGATGCCCCTTGGGGCTAAGTTTTGCGCGGTATAAAAACGCCATTCATTCATTCATTCATTCTGTTAAAAGGGACATAATGGTGCCATATCCCTTAATAAACATCCTATAGTACCCTGTGAGGCCCAGGAGCGCCTTCACCTCTGTCTGTGTTACAGGGGGTTACAAGGCCAGGATAGTCTCAATCTTGGGCTGGAGGTGCTGCACAATGCCCTACCATGTGGCCCAGATAAATGATGGGACCCTGTCCTCTCTGACACTTATTGGCCTTGACAGTCAGGATTGCCTGCTGCAGAGCCTGTAGCACCTCCTAAAGGTGGTATAGGTGTTCCTCCCAGCTGTAGCTGTAGACAGCTATGTCGTCCAGTTAGGTGGCACAGAATGCCTCCTTCCCAACTAGCAATCTGCTGACCAACCTCTGCAAGGTGGCAGGGCATTCTTCAAACCAAAGGACATCTCCCAAAACTGAAAGTGGCTCTCTGGGGTTGAGAGTGCTGACCTTTCCTTTGCCCTCTCAGTCATAGTGATCTGCCAGTACCCTGATGCCAAATCAAACGTAGTGAGATATTTAGCAGCGCCGAGCCTGTCTATGAGCTCATCAACTCAGGGGATGGTGTCGCGTCAGTCTTCATGATGGAATTGAGACCCTGATAGTCCACACAGAACCTACGTTCTGGAGTGGCGTCCAGTGGGGGCAGCTTTGGGTATCAGTAATATGGGGCTGGACTATGGACGGTTAGAGGACTTAATCACCCCTAACATCAGCATCTTGGATACCTCCTCCTTGATTCTGGCTCTCACCTTGTCTGACAATCTCTAAATCTTATTTTTAACAGTTGGACTGTCGCCAGTGTCTATGTCATCGATGCAAAGGTGTGTGAGTACAGGGGTGAGGGAGAACAGAGTGGCAAACTGTCCCAGTAACTAGTGGCAGTCACTCTGCTGTTCTGGGATCAGGGTAGGTGAGAGGTTGATACCCTCCACTGACCCATTGTGCTCCTGGTCAGACAGGAGGTCAGGGATGGACTCGCTCTCCTCTTCTACTCCTTCATCTATCACCAAGTGTATGGTCACTTTGGACCTCTTAAAGTGCAGTTTGAGGTGGTTCACAAGAAGCACCTTTAAGGAGTTTCTAGAGGCCTGGAAGACCACCACATAAGTGCACTCCCCGTCTGCTACCTAACCAATATGGGCCTGTCCATTGTACCTGGAGATCTCTGGGCACCACAGGATGCATAGCCCACACCTTCTGGCCAAGTTGAAACTCTACCAGACTGCCCTTCTAGTCATACCAGAGTTTCATAACTTCTTGACTGGCCTCAAGATTGCTTTTCACCTTCTTCCAGAAGCAGTGGATCTGGTTGCTGAGGGCCACCATGTAGGTGATTACATCCTGAGGGAGTTTCCTGGGAGCTGCTCCAACCCCTTTTGTACAGGGCACGAGGTTCCTTTACATAGTGGCCATAGAGTAGTTCATAGCTATGCTCAAAGGGGCCATGCTCAACCCCCTTCTGGGGCACCTTCCTTTAGGAAAAGAGAAGGCATGGCAGGAGGACGTTCCTCTTACGCTTCATGGCTCAGGTATGTCCATTATCATGCACTTCATGGTCTTGTTGAATCTTTTGACAAGAGCGTTGGTTTAGTGGTGATTTTTTTTTGTTTAATATTTTTTATTGATTTTCAGCTTGTTGGAATCAGATCTAACTTTGCCTACATTCCATTACAAATAAGACAATTATACATAAAATGTTTGAATGCACAGTGTTTTAGTCCATCATTACATGCCTGCAGTCCCCCTTTTTTGACATTTCCAGCTCCACCGTTGGTGAAATACATAGTTCTCCCCTATACACATTCCACCCGCCCCACTTTTTGTCCCACTTTTTAGGACAGCCCCTGGATTTGTAGACATCTTTTCCAGCAATCATGCACTTGTCCATTTCCGCCACCCAACCTATTGTCAATGGTCGATCTGCTGCCCCCATTTCATAGCGATTGCTCTTTTCACTAATGTGTAGCCCAAGGTGGCGTATTGCCTCTCTATTTCTGTTACGTCAGTGGCCTCCCAAATATTTAGAATCCCCATTGGTGATGTTAGGGTAATTTGTTTCCCTAGTGTGTCTTGCATCTTCATTGTGGCCCTCTTCTACAGGGGTTGTATTTGGGTGCAGTCCCATAGAATATGATAAAATGTGCTTCTTGGTGACACCCATGTAGACAGAGTACATCTTGTCTTGTTCATATTTTGGCTAGGGTTCCTCCTGTGAGGTATTCTCTGTGTAAAATTTTCAATTGAATCAATCAAAAATGATGATTTGTGGCTGCCTCTTTTGGGGACATCAATGCGGTCCTCCAATCGTCATCGTCGAGCTGCCCCAAGTCTGCCTGACAGTGGTTTCTGAGAGTGCGGAAGGGGTCTGATAAATTATTGCACAATTTACGATATGTGAGTGAAATGGCTTTGTCTAGGATAGGCTCCGATAACAGCCGGTCCTCTAAGGGAGACGAGTCCGGCACTTTTGTCATATCTGGGAGTGCTATCTTAAGAGCATGGTGAATCTGTAAATATCTAAATATCTCACTGTGTGCTAGTTCGTGTTTTGCATGTAATTCCTTGAATGTAAGGATCTTACCCTTGTGTATAAGATCTCCTATGGTGGACAGTCCAATGGCGTCCCATTTGTCAAAACCCATATGGTGGTAAAGCAACCACAGCTGTTGAGAGGACTACAAGGGCGTAGCTTTTGCCAGCACCCCCGTCCAGCCCAGACGTTTAGTTGCTTGATGCCAGATGGTTACTGTTTGAGCCATAGGGCCCAGATATATCCCCCTGCAGACCTTTGTGTATAGGGCCCCTAGACACCCTCTCGTCCCATTTGATATCTTTCTAGTCTGTATGCTGGGTCCATCAGGGAGCGGTACAGCCAGTGATTTTATCGCCACCAATTGTGATGCCCAATAATAGAGTTGTATATCTGGGAATGCGAGTCCACCGTCGTACCATCCCTTCGTCAATTTCCCTAATGCTATGCACGGTGTACCTCCATCCCACAATAGTGTGCGGAACTCACACTCAACGCTGTTAAAATACGAGTCGGCGATCCGGTACGGACAATTGTGGAGATTATAGAAGAATCGCGTAGATCCAACATTTTATATAGGGCCACTCAACCTAGCAATGACAGTGGCAGCGATCTCCAATGTTTGACATTTTCATGGAGCCTTTTTAGGGGGACTGCTAAGTTCTTGTCATAAACAATTTGGGGGTTGGGTGTAATGAAGATCCCCAAATAACAGAATCTGTCATATGCCACTTCGATTTCACATCCTCAAGGTAGTCTAGTGTGGGGCCCTGCACAACGAATAGCACTGAATAAGTCCAATTGATAGCATACCCTGCATATTTGATTAAATTTGTGAATATATTTAGTAATCTGCTTATTGAGGCATGTGGGGATGCTAGATAGAGCAGGATGTCATCAGCATATAATGATGATGATAATCATTGTCTTCCTCCCATCTCAGCCCCCGAAGTACACATGTCTCGTCTCACCCAAGATGTCAGTGGTTCCAGTACTAGGGCAAAAAGTAGGGGGGACCTGTCTGGTACCTCTATTCAGCTTAAACGTCCAGGACGTGCGGTTATTCACCCTCACTTGACCCTGCAACTCTGTATAAAGCAATCTGATCCACTCTATAAACCGCGAACCAAACCCTAGGCAGACTAGCACTTCGAAGAGATAGGCCCATTCGATAGAATCGAATGCCATAGAGGCATCCAACGGTAGTATTACTGCATCCTCGTCTATGCATCGGTGACGTCCCAAGACATTGTGCACTCGACGAATATTTAGTGCTGTGTTTTACCCCGGCATAAAGCCTGATTGATCTGCGTGGACAAGTGAAGGGAGAACGGTACCCAGACGGGACACTAGAAGTATTGCTGGAATTTTGGCCTCTGCATTGAGCAAGGTAATTGGCCTATAGGAGCTGCAACTGTTCGCCGGTTTCCCGGGCTTTCGGATTACTAAAGCAAAGCTAATCTTTGATCTTGTGGCAGAATTCCTTTCTCCAAGCTTTCTTTATACATATGTTTAAGATGGGATGCCACCTGTAGGGCCATCGATTTAAGGAATTCAATTGGAATCCCATTGGGCCCCATTGCCTTCCCTGACTGTCTGCGTCTAGCTAAGCTCTGTCTTCGTCGGACAATGTGGGCAAATTTATGTCTGCCAACAGTTGACGTGAGTCTTTGGATGTATAGGTGGTGGTGGAGGTATACACCGCCTCCAGATGATCCACAAATACCTCCGCTACCTCTTGGGGATCGGAGATCTGTTTTTCCCATTAATGGACAGTTCGGGTACCCACCGATCTCCCTGTTCCCTTCTCTCCAGCCAGGCAGGCTTTTTCCCCGCTCTATCTCCCAAATCGTAGACCCTATGACGCGTGTGAAGTCGTTTCGCCCGTTTTTTTTCCGCGCCATAATTTTATACTCGAGTTGCCTAATTGTTAAGCGGTGTATGGCGGCCTTTCTCGGTGAGGAATTATTCTGTGTCTCTAGTTGTAGGAGCTCACTCTCTAGTTGTAGTAGTTGCTGAGTATGTTGTCGGATATAGCCTGTTTTTAATGCCAGGGCATGCCCTTTCATCACCTCTTTGTATGCTTCCCAAATAGTCTGCACTGAGTCCACTGAGCCTACGTTTTTGGTGAAATAATAGTCTGTTTGCTTGGTGAGATCTTCCTTTATGTCTGGAATCGTTAAAAGCCACGGAGTAATAATTATGGCGCTGCACTGTCTTTTTTGATTGAAGGTGAGTTCGAGCCATACTGGGGAATGATCTGAGTACCTCTTGGTACCTCAGATCACCCTCTTGGTAGCCCGCGAGGGTGTTGAACATGGCCATGGTCTACTAGGTGTGTTAGGAAGTAATCTTTGTGGGACATACTGTTGTGTGCGTTAGCATAATGGGTGTAATACGTCATATTTGGTTGCACTGAGCACCATACATCCATCAGTCCCATAGCTTGAGTAAATACCTCCATTTGAGTGTTATGACGTGTTGGGGATCGTCGAGGATACCTATCTATTGCGTCGTCCATAGTCATAGTAAAGTCACCTCCCAGTATTAATGTACCTTCGGGGAGATCTATCAGAATTTTGCCTAAATCACTAAGTGCCTCTTTCTTCAGTGCTGGTGGGAGATACACCGAGACCCCATTAATTGACATCCCCTCCCAGCTGGCCTCCACTACTGTGAATATTCCTTGCGCTTCAGCCCATGTACGAGTGGGAGTGAGAGCCAGGTTCCTCCGGACTAGGATACCCGTGCCTCTGGAGCTGGATGTAAACCCTGCTTGAAAAAGAAGTTTGTATCCCCACCTATTGAGGGCCTTGCAAATATTACCCACCAGGTGTGTTTCCTGCAGCAATACTAAATCTAGGGGCTGTCTCTTGAGGTACTGCAGCACCACTCTCCGCTTTATTTTGTCTCCCATTCCGTTTACATTCCAGGTCAAAATGGACAACTCTGTTTCTATTGTGCTTCCCATGATAGAGTATGGCTAGGGACTGGTGAGACTCCTACAGAAGTCACTGGAGGGGCACCCGCCTCCTCCAGCAAGTCCGCATTCATCGTTATAAATATGGAGCGACTGTGTAATCCAGAATTTTCCCTGAACTCCTGATGTCTATACCATGCCGACATAGGGAGGACATAACTATCCAAGTCTGGTTTGTGACACTGTGTATTGTGATAACCAACATTGAGACTAACAAAAAACTCCCTCCTTCCCCCGCTCTACCCCCCCTCCCTGCCCCCTTGCCAGTGGATTTTCAACTACCCACTCACCAACAAGGCAGAATGCCTGTCACCCCCCATTCATGAGGTGCTTGGTTGACAGCCCTCCTTCCCCCACCGTAGATTTAGGATATAAGCATGTTACACATTTTGTCATTCAAACATGTCCCAATCCATTCTTGTGCTTTCACTTTGAGAGCAGCTCATTGTTGGCTGTCTCACATAAGTAGGTAATAGTGGAGCATACTTTGTCAGCTGTGGGCTGGTGGAGAATGCCACATTATCTTTGCTTGACACCATACCTTATACCCCGGGGTATTGTTTATCTCTCAGTCAATATGGCTCGGAGTCTTAAGCGCCTTTTCTCTTTAGCCATTCGATGTCGAGTTCAGCTCTCCCCGGGCGGGTTCATCCTGTGGTTTGGTGATGTTGTTTAGCCTGTGGCCGCGGGGTGTTTCGTTTCGGTCTCCATTCGGCTTTCCAACTCTCCGCCAACCCTACAGCCATTCCCATACATCTTCTGGGGAGGAGAAAAACAATGTCTTATCCTCTGATTCAACCCGGAGCTTCACTGGAAAGAGCATGGAATATTTTACTTCTTTATTTATTTATTTTTTTTTCTCTTTTTTAATTTTTTTTTATCCTCATTTGCCACCCATAACTTCTATCTTAGTCCACCACTGGGCTTTTTATCTCATAGGCTGCTTTAGAGTAATGGGGCGTAGACATCACCTATTCTTGAGTCTGGCCTTTCTCTGGACTGCCCCTCTTGGCCACCTGACTCAACAAGTGTGTCTTCCTCCAACTCTATTTTTCGTCCTGGAGTACCATATACCAGCGAGATAGGCACGGGCTTAATCATCGGAATTCAACACAAAATTATTCAACCAAAACATAAAAGGAAGGGTATCCAAAATCCTCGATTTCTCTTAGAATGGTCTAAAATATCAAGCTTAGCCATATACCTCAAAGCTAAAATCCAATCCATTAAACTAGGACTAAGCGGTGAGACCCATAACTTGCATATCTCTCTGCGCGCTAGCAACATAGCATAAAAAATAAGTCTAACATTGTTATTCATAAATCTGTTTTCTAAATCATATCTCCCCGTAATAATTAATTCAGGGCTTACCTCAATGCGTTGGGTCAGAGATTTGGAGAGAGAATTACTTACATCTATCCAGAATTGCATTATTTTTGGACAGGACAAAAACATATGCAAATCATCCACATTTGGGGCTTTACATTTTGGACACCCAACAATTCCGCCGGCTTTGAATTTGGAAAGTCTATAAGGAGACCAATATGCCCTGTGGATGGTAAACAAAAGATTTCGCCTTAGGTTTGCAGGTTTAACGATACTATAGAGCATAGACATAGTTACTTACCATTGGTTTTCTGTCGCGATCCTTGGCAAGCTATCCATCCACAGGGTCTCTGGCAAGACGAATGGTCCATCCTCCATTTCTAATATCGCCCAATACCAAAAGGCCACTTCCTTCTTAAAGATCCCTGTCTCCAACTTCAGCTCAAAGTCATTTTCAATTCCAATCTCTGTTTCCAGGTCATTAGCCCAGCTTTGGATCTGTAAGTATTTATAATTTGAAAAAACCGGTCCGCACATTTGTTGGCAAAAGCCCCATGTTATAAGTTTGCCATCTTGAAACAAATCTTTCCACCTTTGCAAAGCAGGTTCCTTTTTCAGGTGTAGTGCTAACGCATCTTTTGTCCAGGATGGAGCGCCAGGAGACTCCCATATTGGAGCCATATAGCTAAAATAAGGCAATTTTAATACCTTTCTAATTTTATGCCATATCTCAGCCAAGTCCCGCAAAATCTTAAGTCTCATCTTTTTAAAAAATTTAGGATCTGCGAACTTATATAAAAAACCAAAATCATGATATCCAGACCTTTTCAGCAAAATTCCAAACATTTCTCCAATCGAAGATTTGAGTAGGGTACCCAACAACATCCTACAATTTTTTAAGCAGAAAGCCCATGCATAAATTTGAATATCTGGGGCCGCCAACCCTCCTTTATTAATTCTCCTCCTTAGTTTCTTCCATGAAATCCGAGAGCCCTTTGACGCCCAAATAAAAGATGTTATCACGCTCTGTAATTTGACCAGCCATTCCTTTTTGAAACCAAGTGGGATAGTCTCAAACAAAAAAGTAATTTTCGGTACTATCACCATTTTTACAAGATTAGATCGTCCATATATAGAAAGTGGTAGATTCATCCATCCTTTTAATGTAGCAGCGACTTCTTTTTTAACCCTATCAAAGTTAGTTTTTGCTAGATCTTCGATCTTTTGTGTAATCCTGACCCCCAGGTATCTCATTTCTGCTGTAGTTTTTACCCCCCCCCCCGTATTGAGATTCCAGGCCATTATTTCGGTTTTATCTTGATTTATCTGATAGCCAGAGATCTTTCCAAATTCCTTCGTTATTTTAACTAGATTCTCCAAAGAAAGCAACAAATTAGAAGAATAGACAATAATATCGTCTGCATATAATCCAAGTTTCTTTGACCAATCCATAACCGCAAAAGGGGGTATCTCTTCTGTGGCTCTAATTTTGCAGGCAAGAGGCTCTATGTACAAATTGAAAAGCAAGGGTGATAAAGGACACCCTTGTCTGGTGCCCCGCATTACTTTAATAGGATGTGTGGGAATTCCATTAACCAAAACGCGCGATGTTGGTGAACAGTACAAAGCAAAGAGAGATTGCGTGAATTTATCTCCTAAGTTAAGGTATTGCAACAGTGTTTTTAAATATGTAAAGTTGACTCGATCAAAAGCCTTGGCTGCGTCTAACGCGATCACTGCCAAGGGTTACTCGAAATTGGAGGCCATATCTATCATACCTATCAATGAAAATGTTAATTCTTTTAGATACCTCGCCTTGATAAAACCCCTTTGGTCTTCGTGAATCAATTTATGAATAACTTTACCGAGTCTGTCAGCTAAAAGTTTTTTAGAAGAATTTATAGTCACAATTTAAAAGTGAGATAGGTCTGTAGGCATCTAAACTCCTAGGTGATTTCCCTGGTTTAAGTATTAGGGTGATTGTTGCCTCATTCCATGAGCTTGGTATTGTTACCTCCCCTCTAAAGATTTTATTATATAGTTGACATAATGTGGGAGCAATTATATCTCCTAACACTTTATATACCTCCCCTGGGAGGCCATCCGGTCCAGGAGCTTTCCCTCTTTTACTCTCCTTGATCACTTTCAACACTTCATCTTGGGTAATTTCCTTGTTTAGCTCCCCCATATAATCATCTGAAAGTGGTTTCACCAAGGGTAGCCATCTTTCTATCTCTACTTTACTCGGACAGAGGTCCTCTGTATAAACATTCACGAAATGATCATAAAATGCTTCTACAATTTGTTTCCTCTCTGTTATGACTTCTCCTGAGTCCGCCTTCTTAATCTCTTTTATTTGATTACGTATGAAGTCTTTCTTGGCTTTCCACGCTAGTAACTTGCCACATCCCTCTCCATATGAAAAATGTGCCAACTGACTAGCTTCCCATCTTTCTTTAACTCTTCGAGCAAGTACTACCGTAAGTTCTATTTTTAGATCTAAAAGTTTATTTTTAACTCCCTCTTCTGAGATATTTCCTCCCTGTGCGGTTTGATTGCTCTCACATTCTCGAATTTCTTTCTCCAAATTAGTGATCAAGCTATGATACAGCCTCCGCTTCTTAGCCCCCTGAGCTCCTAGTCTCCCTCTCATAAAAGCTTTGCAAGTTTCCCAAACTGTGTCCTCCTTAGCTGATCCAACATTCACATCTAGGAAGACTCGTAACTCATCTTTTAAGGCTTCTAGGAATTCTTCATCCGCTAAAATAGTTCGATCTAATCTCCAGACAGAGCTCATTTCATCTGTTACTAGTCCTAAATTTAAACTCACAGCTGAATGGTCTGATAGATGTGCCCCTATATGTTCCACTTTCGTGACCCGTTCTTTCAACCTAGTATCTACCAAGAAAAAATCTATCTGTGAACTATGCTTATATTTTGTATTGTGAAAGGTAAATCCTATCTGTTGTGCAGCTTTCAATCTCCATATATCGCACAGACCTTGCTGTGCCATAATCATCCTTAACTTAGCTGTCATTTTGCTGTTTACTATTGCCCTGTCATTCCCGGTTCTATCCAACTTACAATCTAAAACTGTATTGAAGTCTCCAGCCATAATTATTTTGCCTGAGAATTCCATTAATTCCACCTCAATTTTGTCTAATATTGTTGGATCATCAACGTTCGGGCCATAATATCCAACTATTACGAAAGCTTCCCCTGCCAATCTTAACTTGACGATCACCCATCTTCCTCTTCTATCTACTGATTTATTTTCAACTACAATATCAACTCCTTTCCTAATCAAAATAGCCACCCCTTTTGTTACTAAATCTTGAGATGTAAAAATAGCATTAGCAATCCACTTTTGAGTACTGAAAATCTCCTTACTTTCATTCTCAGTTAAGTGCGTCTCTTGTATAATGATCACATGAGCAGGAGAGTCTTCTAAGTATTTCAATATTGATAATCTCCTCATTTTAACCCGAAGACCATTCACATTCCATGTAAGGAACCTTGGCTCCTTATTAGTAATCCCACTCATAATAGTTTGCCCATGTTTCCCTTCTACTTGTTAGACAGTGAGGTAGCTCCTGAGGAATATTTTTCTTATTTTCTCCCTTTACCCACCCCCTCCCTACCCCCCCACCCCTAACCCTCCCCTTCCCCCACAGCCTACTTTCCCTATCCCCCCCCCCTCTTCCCTCCCTGGAAAACCCAACCAAAACTCCCATGGCCTAGGCCGGTGGATGTCGCAGTGGCGGTGCCTCTTTCTATTTGTTTATCTATATATAGTCAGTAATTTACTCTTAACCATCCTGAGAACTATCCAGAAAGGCGTCTACGTCTTCCACTGTGCGGAAGGTATACATTTTATTTTGCCACATAACTTTCAGGAAAGCAGGGAATTTCAACTGGGCTGTAGCCCCTATTTCTCTTAAGGGTATCAATCGTTTTCCTAATTCCCACTGTCTATTTGCTGTAGCAGGGGACAAATCTGACCTGATATCCACTGCAATTCCGTCCACCAATATACCCTTTTTCTTAAGAGCAGCTGTCAGAATCTTTTCTTTTAGAGAATATGTCAAGAAGTTAATCAGGATTTTCCTTGGTTTAGAGCGATTTGGATTCAACCTGAAGGGTCACGATGTACTCTCTGAATGTCCCGTAGCAACATTTCTTCTGTCTCTACTATCGGCAATTCCTTCTTTAATAGTTGTACTACAAAACTTTTTATATCCGACCCCTCCTTCCCTTCGGGCACTTTTAGAATTTTTAAGTTGTTACGTCTTTGCATATTCTCCAACCTCTCTATTCTTTCGTCAGATTCTCTATCTCTGAAAATTAAATTCTCAATTTCCTTGCGATTATCCAGTATTCTTCCTTGCATTACTTTCATCTCTGATTCAATCTCTCCTGTACGCATACTTAATTTATCAATTTTATCTTCTAGTAGTGTACATGTAGCACTTATACGTTCCTGGTTTCTTCTGGAAGCTTCCAACCCTAGATGAATATCTTTTTCCAGTTTCCTTAGCAATGCCAAAACTGACAAATCTGGTGTGACTAGATTATCTTGCTGCGCCAAAAACTGTCCTATTCCGGGTCCTTCCGAGGGAATCAGCATTTTTCCACTATTTATTGTATCACTTGGCATTGTGAATATATCATCTCTCATATCTCTCTCATCATTTTCTATAACCGTCAATTCATCTGGAACTACTAATGAACCTTCTCCTGTTATATCTAGTAGTTGCGGTTGGGACCCCTCCTCAGTAACCGCATCTGCAACCGTGCTAAGGTTTCCCCCTTTATCTGAATCCATCTCAACTGCGAGTACCTGAAAGGGGTTTGGAGTCGAGAGAGTAGACCAATCCTGCTCTTCTTCTATGGACTAAGGCAGGGGGTGCACCGACTCACAAATAAAATTTTGGGCTTGAGATGTGGAATATGGTTTCAAAACCAAAACTTTTGGAACTGGTTTAAAGTATGAATTAAGCGAAGAGGTTGTTGAAAGTTTATATCCAGCCCCTTTTTGCCTCTTTTTTTTTCCTTTTCTTGAGGAGGACTCCTTAGGTTTATTAGAATTAACTTCTTTATCAGCACCCTTTTTAATGCCTTTTTGCAATTGCAATGTTTTAGCTTTTCCCAGAGCAAATTCACTATTGTCTGTTTTATTAAAATCCTCAAGTTTGTTGCTCCTTAGTAAATATCTTGTTTTTCCCTTCACTTCTGCCCCTCTGCTTACTTGTTTTGATTCAGCCTCCTTGTCCTGTGTAGACGCCAGTAATTCAACAGTGCTTCTTATCAGCGGGGGGGGCAGGGGGGGAGTTAGTTAGATTTTCCTCTCCTCGCCCTCGACCTCCACACGTCGGCGTCCCGATTTTCGCTAGTATTCGGCGTCCTCTGCCGATGCCTTGAGCCGCTCTCCCCCAGCTCCCGGCCGGTGAATTACACGACTCCGCCCCCTCACTCTCAGCAGCCTGCACAGCCGAGTTCTCCGCCATACGCTGCGAGATACCAGCGAGCGGCTGACAAACGGCCTCCAAAATCGCCCGGTAACTCGTCTTGAAATCGGGTACAGGGTACAGGCGAGGCCCGTTTTCCCGAGTAAGTAGACGCCTTCCTGAAACCACAGAGCTGACCGTTAGCTCACATCGACACCGCCGCTGCTCCGGACATCCGCGACCCGCTAACTAGCCGGCCGCCATGTTTTCCGCCAATATTTTACTTCTTTGTCCCGCATTGCCTTTTTGACTGCTGTGAAACTGCGTCGTTGAGCTTGAACTTTGGTGGTAAAGTCTGGGAAGACTGCCTTCCAATTTTAATGGTGGGTTGGCCCGTGCTATTTGGAGTATGACGTCATGGTCGCGAAAGTTGAACACTCATGCTATAATTGGTCACGGTGGGGCTCCCGGTTTTTGGTCTACCCCCGGGGACTCGATGGGCGCGATCAATGGAAAAATAACATGACAATTGTTTTGGCTGTAGTTTTATCAATACTAAGTCCTCGACGAAGAGGTCTGCCACCAGCCCCTCCGCCGACTCCGGAACTCCAAGATTACGTATGTTGTTCCTGCACACTCTTCCTTCGTAATCATCAAGTAGCCCCTCCATTCTCATCTGCTGGTCCCATAGTTGGGTCACTTGTTGTTTTAGGATAGCAATGTTTGAGGTTAGCGGTGTGGTAGCTTCTTCCACTTCTTTGCACTCCTGCACTGGCCTCCATGATGTCTTGGAGGGTTAAGTCCTGTTGGGGAGTCTGATGTTGATGATTTTCCGTTCCCACTGTGGACGGGGTGTTGTCTTTCTCCCCCGCCTTGGCCCATGAAATTTAGCCAATTTGCTCTGAGCCTGCGTCTTGGCTCCTCTTCCGCTGGCCATTATTGTGCAATGTAGAGTGCTGTACTTCCAGTTGCCCAGGACCCCGTACCAGTACTCGCTGCCGCCTCCACGGGGGCCCCCGCCCCTGCTGGCCTGTCGGGTTTCCCAGTCAGGCGTTTAACTTGCGATTTGGGGGAAGGAGTCGAAATGAGGCGCTGCCCTGAATCACTGTGGTTTGGGTGAGAGACGGGGGGTCCAGAGTTTGACGGAACCTGTAACAATACCTTAAAGTCCCCTCAATCAGTTTTTCAGCCCCATTAGTGCATCAGGTGGTGGTCAAGGTGTTGCGCTGGAAGGTCCCTGGGCCTTGTTGCACTTGCAGTGTCCAGCCCCCCTGGATCACCTCCGCTTGTGTGGGTTGCTCCCTGGTGTGTTTACTCACCCCCGGTACCTGTGGGTCCTCTGGTGTCTACCGTAGTCTGTAGATAATTATTGTGGGTCGATCTCCATTTTTGGATGGCTACTTGGCTTTGCTTCACTTGCGGTTCCCGGCTCCCTGGGAGTTTCTCCACCTGTGTGAGCTGCTCTCTGGTGCTCTTTCTCACTCGCGCCACTTGCAAGTCCTCCTGCCTCTTTGGTGTTCTGCGGATGCTTATTGTGGGATGTCATCTGTTTCCAGCGCTTCCATCTACTAGGCCTCAAAGACGGGGCCTCGCCTAATCGTACTGTCCAGCTGCAGTGACCGTGACTGGTGCTCAGTCCCTTCCCACTGCCAGCGCTTAAAGGATTTCAAGGGCCGGTTTAGGGGTGATTGAGTGTGGAGAACTTATAGGTTATTCCACACTTTTCCCACACAGACTTCATATTCGCTGACATGAAGTTAGTGCCTCTGTCAGATACTACCTCTTCGGTGAATCCCACATGGCTTAAAATCCCCATCAGGGACCTGGCCACTGCAGGTACAGTCACCGACTTCAGACGGATGGCCTCTGGGTACCAAGTAGTGTGGTTTGCCAAGACCAGGATGAGCCTGTTGCCTGTAGCTGTCTTGGGGTCCAAGAGTCCAACGCTGTGGATGCCTATCCTCTCAAAGGGAGTGGCAATGACAGGTAATGGGATCAGGGGAGCCTTGATCTTTTTCCCTGACTTCCCACTAGCCTTGCAGGTGGGACAGGACCTATAGAATGCATGTCTTCATCCAGGGTAATTAGAAGTAGACAATAACCCTGCTGAAGGTCTTGTCCTGCCCCAGATGTCCTGCCAGGAATATGTCATAAGCCTAGTAGGAAGGTCCTGTCATACTGGGAGACCACCTGCCCCAGATCCAGGAACCTTAGACTCACTATGTAGGAAGTCATTCTCCCAATAGATCAGGTGATCTCCAGTGATGTCACCTGCTGCCTGGGCCTCAGCTTGCTGCCTCCAGTCCTCTGGACTGGAGCACCCTCTCTGCACCTCGCAGAATTCCTCCCTGGTGGGCCCACCCTCAACTTGCCAACCAGCAAGATCAGGCAGGTTACCCAGGGTGGCAATGTTCTCCCTGGTTTGCTCAGGAACATCCTCCTCAGGTGCCCAGTCAACCTCGACCATAGAACGCCTTTGAGTCCCTTCCTGGGCAGCCATGGATCTTGTGGTCATACAGACTGATTCAGGTAATCCCAACATCTCCAAGTGTGACCTGAGCTCTACCAATCTCCAGATAGTGTGTTCCACGTCATTGGGCAACTGACAATCTACAACACACAACTTTTAGAGAACCTGAGATCCCCCAACTCAAATGGTACCAGAGCTACTGGTAGGCGACTCTCACAAATGTCGGCAACTATGACTTGATGGAATGTGTTATCGAGGACCTGCTCTGAGGACACCAGCTGACACTTCACAGTAGTCATGCTGGCTCCTGTGTCCCTCAGAGCCTCCACCTGTTGCCCTTTGATGGTGACCTATTGCCTGTATTTAGAAGTATCTGCAGTCATATGGGCTTTTGGCACATGTTATTACCCCCAGGGAAACTTGTGTTACCTCTGTCTGCTCCCCAAAGCTACTTTGTACTACCTCCTCCCTGAGCGCTACACTCACCAAAACAGGTTTTTGCCCACCATTAGGGGGGCTGTATCCTCTTGAGACATTTGGAGTTGCCCTTGGAGTTCCCATACTTGAGGCACTCTGTGCATTGGGGTACAAACCACCCTCTCTGCTTATCAAATGGTCCCATCTTTTTAGGCTCAGACTGGGACTGGTGGCTTTTGTTCCTTTGGGAAATATTTTGAGGTACTTTTGAGAACTCCTTTGTCTACCCCAGATACCTTTGTGGACACTCTGGTGCTGGCCCTGAGATCCGCCTCTTCAGCAAACTTCCCGGGGTCAGTCAGCTTTCTGTCAACTAGGTGCTGGCTCAGCTCTGGCAAACAAATACCTAGCATGTCCTCTCTCAGAATTAGCTTGTACAACCCACTATAGTCAGTAATATTGCTGCCCCACACCCACCCATTCATTGCCTTGCTAGAGTAGTCCACAATATCCACCCAGAACTGTTTGGGGAGTTTCTGTCTGTCCCTGACCCTCACGAATCTGCCCAAACTTAGCAATTAAGTTGCCTTTTATGGAGAGTATTTGGTTTGGTCCCCAACCTCCAAAAGAAGAAGTGTATCCAGCCCAGCAAGTATTTTCACTCCCAGCCAGTGGTCTTCTGGGATCTTATGAACCCTCAGGGCTACCTTATAGGCAGAAAACCATTTGTTAATATCTTCTCCCACTACAGAGTCTGGCACCCCATCCTTGGGGATGTGGGCCTTTTAATCTCCTTCAGACACTGCAGGTATGCTGCCGCCAATGCTGGTGGAATCTACCTGTTGCCTTCAGTTCCAGCTCCTTAAAGCTCCCTTCATGAGCCAAATGCTCCAAAGATTGTTTCTCCTTCATGGCCATTTACTTCTTCTCCATCCTGTGCTTGGCCATCTCCAGCCTGAACTCTCTCTCCTCCCTCCTCTCTACCAGCTCATCTGGGAACAGACCACGGGAAGATACACTGCTCCCTGCCCAGGCATAGGGCTCCAAATCAGGGGTCAAGTCATCCCCTTCAGCAGGCTGCTGGCCCTCAGGATCGAGATCCAAATCCTCTCCTTTAGTTGCTGTAGTCAACGATTTGTGGACTTCACTAAAGCCCTCAGCGCCATTTGCAAATCCACCTTTCTGGTGGTGCTCTTGGCTGGAAGGCCCGTCTCTTTACAGATTACCTTGAGCTGGGCCACAGTGAAGGACTTCATGTTTGCAGCTCAAACTCCATGCTTGTAGAGGTGGAATCAGGCACAACAGACAGGTAGAGACATTTGAAAAATCCCAAAAAGCCAATCAGGGAGAACTTAAACTCAAATTGTTCTTAGATATGTGATGGTAATATACACCAAATCACTGTATCGCACTGTGCAAACACAAGTCCAATCCTCACAGCTGAACACCAGTGTAAGACTCTGGGCTACTGGTTGACTGGGGTGTGAGCCTGGTCAAGCAGAAACCACAATACATGTCATGGTAAGGCACAGGCAGACCCCAAATTGACCTGTGCTCAACCCCCTGTTAGCTTGGCACAGAGCAGTCAGGCTTAACTTAGAGTCAAAGTGAAAAGTATTTGTGCAATAATTCAAACAGTAAAACAGGCAAAACATCACACAAAAAGATCCCACACAGGTTAGAAAATATAGCTTAATTTAATTTTAAAAAAACCAAAAGGACACTTAGCCCATTAGTAGAACTGGAGTCATTAATCTTTAAAGAACAAAGTGAAAAACAATGCCTAAAAGCACAAAGCGCCAACCATAGCTATCTGGTCACTGTGGACTTGGTCAAAGTCAAACGTTCAGGCCGCCCTCGTCGAGCGCTGGTCAGTTACAGTCCCATATTAGTCCTGCTGAAGGTTTACCTTCTCAAGTTTTGTGCCAAGAGGCCCGTTCAAGTTAGAGAGGGCCGCAGAGAGCATGGAGAGCATCGCTGGCGGTGGCCAACATGGCGAGAAGAGCACGACAGCCATTGTGGATGGGAGCTTCGTATTGGTGGCCCTCCGCGGGGGATCAGTGCTTGCTGTGTGAAGAGTTCGGTTGGAGGTGGCTTGTGCTGATTTGTGGGGCAAGCAATGCAGTTCAGGTACAAACGAGTCAGTTCGTGGTCAGGAATAGCCAAAAAGCTTGATTTTAAGGACCTGTGAGCCACACCATGCAACCAGGACTGAGTGGCATCAATCTGGGGTTAGGAACTCATTGCAGCTGAGTCCAGGAGCTGGTTGGGGAGCCTTTTATGCCCCTGAGTCTCAGATCAGTAGGCCAATAGACTAGTCCTTAGAGTCATTCTGGTGCCCTGGGTTCAAAATGAAGTTGCTGCTCTAGTTCTTCTTTCCAATGCAAGAGGGCAGCAGACAGGGGGTCAGCAGAGCAGGGCAGCAGTTCCTTCAGAGCTGCAGTCCAGCAGAGTGACAGTCCTTGTAGCAACACAGCAGTCCTTGTTCCTGGCAGAGTATCCACAGTTCCAGAAATGTACTGAAGAGTTAGTGTCTGAGGTCCAGTATCTATACCCAGCTGTGCCTTTGAAGTGGGGGAGAAGATCCTAGAGGTTTCTCTTTAAAGTCCCTGGCTCCAAACTAACTACATGGGATATGTGGAGGCAGGACACAGCCTATTCAGGTGTAAGTGGGGTTGTGCCCAGTTACTCCCTGCCATTGACTGCCCATCCAGGCCCACCTAAGCTCCCTATTGTGTGTGGCTGCCTAGGAGCAATACACATAGCTCAATCATCAGCTACACCCAGTCATGTAACCGGAGACAGGCTATAGGCACTAAATAGCTGTGGCAGGGAAATATCAGCTTTCTAAAAGTGGCATTTTCATAATTGTACTTTAAAATTCCACTTTACCATTAGTTGGGATTTTAAATTGTGATTCCAGAGACACCAAAAATGAACTGGTCATCCCTTCCTATTGGAAATTACACTTATAAAATGTAAAAGAATTCCCAATTTCCCCCGGTTGCTTTTCAAGGTAGACAATCAGTCTCCTGCCAGGTTTAAGACTAAGGGAAGATGAGGCCACTCATCTGCATCTCAAGTCACGCCCTGGCACGTGGACATAAACATAAAACATATCATCAAACCTGAAACAGAAAATGCTAATTATGATGTAAATGAATCTTCTGGCTCAGCACACAGGTGTAAACTTATGCTTTTCAGACACCATGGTGGAAGGGTGGTATACTCAACCATGCAGGATTTCAAAGCCCGGTTCCGAAATGCCTCACTATATGGAGCAGAAATCTGGGGCTATGACAATGCCACTCCTTTGTCTGCATGAGAGAAGGGTTTTTGAAACCCCTCCTGAGTCTGCCTTAGAGTACATCCACCATCCCACTTACAACAGACCCTGGCATTGTTTGTAGCTCCTGACTGGTAAAGCTAGCAGACTGCTTTTGTATTTGTTGCGGGTTCTTCGTTTGGGAAAAATATAGTGGCATAAATGCATTGTTCTGATTGAGGAAGACTGTCAGGTCCTATGTCTGTCACTAGGTAATGGAATGTGATGTAACATGGATTTGTAGAACGTGTATTAACACCCATGAGGGTATTCAGGCGCTGAGTAGGTGTGGAATTTGCAAGTAGGTACAGCTGAAGAGCCAAGTTTTTAGTTTCTTGCGGAAATCCATAAGTGATATGGCTGTCCTGATATACTGAGGGGGGCTGTGGCGGGATTTTCCTGCCAAGTAAGCGAATGCCTTGCCTTTTGTCTTGATTTTAAGGATACAGGGGGTGGGCGAGTGTGAGTGATGCAGAATGTAGGTTGGTAAGATTGTAGGCGGTGGTTGAGGTAGGTGGGACCCAGGTTGTGTAGTGCCTTGTAGGCGTGGGTGAGCATCTTGAACTGGCAGCGTTTCAATGGTTTGAGCCAATTGTCAACACTGGAGGTGCAAGGGAGACAGAGCTGGTATTGGGAACATGCAAATCAGATAATTCGGGAATTGCGATATTTGCAGTCTCATGCTAGTTACTAGCTATGAAGGCTCGACACATCAAAGAATTGCTGTATCTTTACAATGCTTGTTTTTGCTCACTGTTGAATCCGTTCATACACTGGCATTGTAATCAGAAACAATCGTGGCATTGTTACTGTGGTCCTTGTAACTCACTACTCATTTTACTGTACTTTATGGTTAGTAACCCGCAATAAACAAATTCTGGAACATCAAAAGTTTGAAACACCAGACAAAGGTGAGCGTTGGGACACATACATAAATGTATTCAAAGAAATGAATAAATTGACTGCAAGAGGCAGAGGGCATCATTTTATAGATAACAAATGCACGAAGAGAGAAAATCCCTAAACCATCGGTTCATAAATAAAATAAATAAAAACGTGGTTTCTATAACGATATGTTTGACATTAAAAGGGCGGAGGGGAATATTGCCTATATTATGCAGAATGACCAGGCGAAGAATTAAAATTTCTCATAAGCACCCACTTAGTCTAATAGCATTTAAAGTTGTACTTAATTTTTAATTTTCCAATATTGTTACCACTCACCTCGCCTGCAATGCTAGCCTCTAATTTCTAATTTTTGTGGCAATCATAAATATATTAAGTATACTGGAAGCTCATCTCTAAGTAGATTATAGACAGTTAATATATAATGTTATCATAATATTCAGAGCAGCAAATTGCAGACTTTCTGTCACCCACTTTCAGGCATGCTTCTAAGATCATAGTTAATTCTGCTGGTTTATGGTAATGCTGCGGCGCTATCAAGCGCCCCATCTGAAACCACTAACAAGCTTAGCATAAGCCAGGACTGGAATGGTTTGAGGTTTAAATTTCCGTAACGATTTTAAACTGGAGAAAGTAAAATCCCACTTCAGCAAAATAAGAAAGAAATCGAATTTCGTCACATTACAACTCAATATTACAGAGGCAAATATGAAAACAGGCATGCTGCCGAGAAAAAAGAATGCACATGCTGCTTGCTTGAAACCATCGAAAATAAAAAAATAAAATACATATAAAAATACTGTGAAGATATAAAAAAATATTGGAAAAAGACTGAAAGAAATTATTTAAAAATCAGGTAACATTTAAAAAATCGTGGGTCTATACATTTCAGTATGACCAACCAACCACTTATAAAGAAATAGTGCAACGCGTGACATTTCTCATGATAACTTGGATCACAATACTGCATTATAATGTATGGTGAGGGCACCTCCAAATATGCGAACTTGCTGCAGCCAAGTTTTTCCACATGTTTGGTGATTTTCCGCTCTTGCCACATACTTTACCATCTGCTGCTTGATTTGCAGATTTCACCAAATAAAAATGTGTTTCTAGGTCAGTTCTATCTAAATTTACCAACCATCACAAGTTCCATATATTATTCCACCGAGTGGCAAGGCCTTTGCAGAGGGTAACTTGTCACCGTTCAGTTGCCGAATGCTGCATTTAGCTGTTAAACTGGCACCTGTGAGGTGCAACCTTAGTCCACAATTACTATGTGTTAATATAGGAACATAACAAAGCAATACTGCCACAGAATGTGCCATGTTACACTGCATAATGTGGTTTTTTCTTGAGGCATAATTTAGTTAAACCTGCTGCATAATTTGGTCCTCTATTACTGCATAATTCCAGTAGTGTTGTGTAAATTTGGTTGTAAAATATCATATATTCGTGTGAATGCTTGTTTTCTATCTGTCCCTGGAGCATGACCTCCTGCTTTTAGCAGGTTTTTAATGTTCTTCATAGTAGGCTGCTATGCGTTGAATATGCAAAATAACAGGGGACATTTGGGTGTATTTACAAGCCCCTTGCGCCGCAGATGCGTCACTTTTAAAATGGGATAAATTGACGTAACTGTGGCGCAAGGGCCTTGTAAATACGTCCCATTGCGCGCCTCCTATCCCATCTGACCCATGACCTTGTCACAGTGTTAGCTCCTTGCCCCACTTCTTGCCCATCGACAGCGTTTGCTCCTGAGGGGCTATTGGTAGGGCAAGGAATGGAAAACACAGATAGGAGCCAGGATATAATGATCCATGTTTACATTCCGCTTCTGCTGCTGCCTTCATGACCTCACACTAGGGCCAGCGCCTGCTATCCCTACCTACTCCTAATTGTGGATGGCTCATCCTATCCACAACGCCCAGATCCTAATTAATCTCCTCAAAGAACTGGCCAACTGCAGGTATCTTAAATTTGATTTCCTGCAATAGCCCTTTAAAAGCAATACAAAAGTAGTAAATGTTGTACGCCTTATCCACTTCAAACTACCCAGAACCACATATACCTCTTTATACAGACATCAGGCATCTATAATCACCATTTACCACAGATCCATATACATATCCTTTCCTGCTAGTGTTTGAATCCATTCATATTCCTCAACACCCTTTTCTTGTACTACTTCAAAACACATGCACACACATACATGGCAGGCATTCCATTGCCTGCCATGTGTTGGAGAAAACCATTTCAAGATGGCTGGCAATGCTCATATATGCTTTTTTTGACCCATGCACAGGGGAGCTTTGTGAAGCCTGTGTGCACATGCGTTGTGATGTATGTCGGACATTTTAAATTTGGCATTCACATTTTCATGTATCCTGCTAGGCTTTCTGGATCCAATGCTCCCAGATGAGAATGATCTGTATTTGTTAGATCTTATGCTCACCCGGGCCTGCAAAATAGTGCTCAATAGTGGAAAAATTCCAAATAAGTATCCTTCAGGATGTGGCAAGAAAGGTTGTCCTTCCTAAGAGGGGCTGACAATATCTCTCTTCACTCCTCTCCCTGGTGTAAAACACATAAGAAGTTATGGAGGCCCCTGGATGCCTTTTCCTTCACATACGACCCACCGTGAAACTTATTTAATCGACTACCTTCACACTTACCCGTACTAGGGTGCTCGTCCTCAAGTTAATTTAAAAGCGTACATCCACCCCCCTCCTGGATTGTTCGTATAGGATTTATTTATCGATTTAATATAATGTACTGCATATAAACTGCTATGCCATCTGTGGTACACCTGTATGGTTTTTCTTCTTATAGCAATACTTTGGTTGGCACATAACATTTCAATATCACATTGCTATCTCACATTTCCTATTGCAATAGGAAATGTGAGATAGCAATGTGATATTGAAATGTTATGTGCCAACCAAAGTATTACCATTGTTAAATTGTTTAAAGTGAATGGAGGAATAATTGTATGTATATCTATTGTAGGGTATCTGTTCAGACCCCGAAACAAGACAGACACCGAACTATAGTCTTGATAAAGGTGGATCATATTTTCGCCCAGAACCACCGAAACGCGTCGACCTTGTTTTTCAAGTTAAAGGAGTCTGCGGACTTATGGCTAAAGCCCCATGAAGGAAACATCGATGCCATTATGACCAAAGTGCATCTTGAACAGTTCATCGAGGCCCTTCCCTATAGCACTCAGAGGTGGCTTAAACAACATGCGGGTTTAACGTTGGAGCATGCCATAGAAATGGTGACTTGTTACGCCCGGGCTCAGGGTAAGCCTTACATGAGGGAACCTGAGAAACCCACTAAAATCCTGCCACTTGTCAAACCTGAAAAAAAAGTTCCAAAAACCAATACCAGAACCACCAAAGGTGCGGTTCCAACGGCCTGAACTTCCAAACTCAAGACCTCAATGTTATGACTGCAGGGAGTGGGGTCATATTGCTCGATTCTGTAGGAAAAAGAATGAAAGAGATGACGAACCCATGGACGTGAGCTATGCCCCGAGGTCCATCCTGTTTGCTCAAGAAACGGGGACCACTTTCTATGTACAGGTCTCTCTGAACGGTACTAGTATAAGAGCATTGTTGGATTCCGGCTGTAAACACTCAGTTATAAGAGAAGAGCTGGTAGACCAAAGCTCTCTCATTGCGGGGAGACGGGTCAGTATCCGTTGTGTCCATGGTGACGTTAAGGTGTATCCTGTAGCCAAAGTCACGTTGTACACACCTTCAGGGAAAAGCGTGGCTCCTGTGGCAGGGGAGCCACACGGAACTAGTAGAGTTTCACCATTGGCTAAACAATAAACATCCAGACATCAAGTTTTCAATTGAACAGAGTAACTCAAAAATGACATTCTTAGACGTTGAAATAAGTTGTGTGGATGGTTGTTTAAAATCCTCTCTGTTCAAAAAGACAACAGATAGAAACACCATCCTCCACCACCGGAGTGCACACCCCAGAAACATGCGGACTAATCTACCCTATGGACAGCTTCTCCGCATCCGTAGAAACTGTTCAGAGATAGGAGATTATGATCTACATGCAAAAAGGTTTTGCGAAGAAATGATCACCAGGGGATACCCCACTAAATTGCTGAAACATGCACGCAAAAGGGCACGATATACACCACATGAGTGTCTTTTTGAACGCAAAGAAAAACATGACCGGGACAAATTAGTCTGTGTTACAACATTTGGCCCCCACAGTCATCAAGTGCGACAGGCAATACTCAGAAATTGGCACCTACTAGAGGAGCTGGAATGCCCATTCCCACAACCAATTTTTGCTTTTAAAAAAAACAGAAGCATAGGCCAACAAATGGTGCGGGCTGATGTAATGACTGTAAAACCCAAACATGACTTGCTTTCGTTATGGGGCATGCAACAAATAAAGGGTCATCATAGATGTGGAAATTGTGTATCTTGTGAAACAACAATTGAGGGCAGTGAATTTATCCACAGGAACATCAGATGGAGGAATGAAGGTTTCAGTAACTGCAAAACCAAGAATGTGGTTTATGCAATCACCTGTAGCTGCGACAAATTGTACATTGGCAAAACTAACCAGCAAATCAATACTCGCATCACACAACATAAATCACTTATTAAAAATAAAGTTGTGTCCGCACCGATGGTCCAACATTTCATTGAACAGGGTCACTCTGAGACGGACTTCAAGTGGACAGTCCTGTACACAATAGGGCACTTGAAAGGAGTCCATGAAGTGGATGATGTTTTACTCAGAAAAGAAGCGTACTTGATATTATGATTCAATAGCCTACAAACTGGGTTGAACTCTATGTCTGAAATCTCTCGACTGTAACTAATATTCTAATTGTCAATGGATTAAGTTCAGTTCGCCCACACTAAAGTTTTGTCATACAAATTATGCGAACTACATATCCCAGAATCCCTGGTTAACACGTGACAGATTTAAATATCCAAGCCCTCTCCCAAACATGGTGCATTGATGGTTAGCAGGGGAGCCACACGGAACTAGTAGAGTTTCACCATTGGCTAAACAATAAACATCCAGACATCAAGTTTTCAATTGAACAGAGTAACTCAAAAATGACATTCTTAGACGTTGAAATAAGTTGTGTGGATGGTTGTTTAAACTCCTCTCTGTTCAAAAAGGCAACAGATAGAAACACCATCCTCCACCACCGGAGTGCACACCCCAGAAACATGCGGACTAATCTACCCTATGGACAGCTTCTCCGCATCCGTAGAAACTGTTCAGAGATAGGAGATTATGATCTACATGCAAAAAGTTTTTGCGAAGAAATGATCACCAGGGGATACCCCACTAAATTGCTGAAACATGCACGCAAAAGGGCACGATATACACCACGTGAGTGTCTTTTTGAACGCAAAGAAAAACATGACCTGGACAAATTAGTCTGTGTTACAACATTTGGCCCCCACAGTCATCAAGTGCGACAGGCAATACTCAGAAATTGGCACCTACTAGAGGAGCTGGAATGCCCATTCCCACGACCAATTTTTGCTTTTAAAAAAAACAGAAGCATAGGCCAACAAATGGTGCGGGCTGATGTAATGACTGTAAAACTCAAACATGATTTGCTTTCGTTATGGGGCATGCAACAAATAAAGGGTCATCATAGATGTGGAAATTGTGTATCTTGTGAAACAACAATTGAGGGCAGTGAATTTATCCACAGGAACATCAGATGGAGGAATGAAGGTTTCAGTAACTGCAAAACCAAGAATGTGGTTTATGCAATCACCTGTAGCTGCGACAAATTGTACATTGGCAAAACTAACCAGCAAATCAATACTCGCATCACACAACATAAATCACTTATTAAAAATAAAGTTGTGTCCGCACCGATGGTCCAACATTTCATTGAACAGGGTCACTCTGAGACGGACTTCAAGTGGACAGTCCTGTACACAATAGGGCACTTGAAAGGAGTCCATGATGTGGATGATGTTTTACTCAGAAAAGAAGCGTACTTGATATTACGATTCAATAGCCTACAAACTGGGTTGAACTCTATGTCTGAAATCTCTCGACTGTAACTAATATTCTAATCGTCAATGGATTAAGTTCAGTTCGCCCACACTAAAGTTTTGTCATACAAATTATGCGAACTACATATCCCAGAATCCCTAGTTAACACGTGACAGATTTAAATATCCAAGCCCTCTCCCAAACATGGCCCATTAATGGTTAGCCACCGCGAGCACTAACGACCGACTGACCAGAGGCACCGGGTAAGTCAGCACCCGGCCTTTTAAACCTCCAGTTTAGCTGTATTTTTGTTGCCATACAGCGTGTAACTAAACGTGTGTTACTTTCAGAAACGTACCGCGCTTGTAAACACAGGCCGAGTCCCGCTGCAAGCCGACAGATCTCCGGTTTACATAACAGCCCACGCTTACAAATGACAAGCGACTAACCCACCCCATCCGAGTATCGAAACTCGAAGCACAGGTACTTCTTCCAACCTCATGGGCCATATTATTTACTAACTTTTTGAATGCGGGAAATCAACCACCTTTTTCTCCCTGGGCAGGCATCTGGGACACGTGGGATATTCACAAACAATGGGCGAACTCTTCTACTGAATCAGAAACAAAAGAGTAAGGTAGGAATTAAGAGTGTGTGCTTTGCGACGCCAGGAACCCGGTTTTATATTGGAACATACAATTAAACCAATTGGTCTCCCTTCCTTATAGATACTACGACGGGGACCTCCGTAGATTATTTCTGAACCCCAACTTCTGGTCATGATATTTGTAAGGTAACCATTTACCATATCAATGCACACAGTAGAGCTACTCACCGAGGCTATTTAATAAGTATAGAAACTGATTTTCCCTTTTATTCATATTTTGCACGCCCCCCTTTGCAGGATAAAGTGATAAAGCCCTGGCGAGAACCCGCCAAGTAAAATAGCGAGTTCGAAACGCGTCAGCCAAAATGGAGACAAGCATCTGATGAAAACTAGCAACAAGTTTTTCTTAGTGTGACTGAGTTTGAGATTGTTTCCTCCAGTCTTTATAGAACTGCTTTGAATATTTATCACTCTCTCCATTTGATTTCTTCTCTATTCAAGTGCTAATACACTTCTTTTATGAAGACAGTGCGAACAATGAATATTTATGGTGATGCACAAACATTTGTGCAAATGTATATATGAAATGCTCAATTTATGTTTTGTCATATTTAATGTTGTTTTGTATATATTTTTTGACTAACTGTATGTATATGGTATGTCTTTTTCGGACAATTGAATCTTTGAATCCTATAAAAAACAAAAAACAAAAGGGTATAAAATAAATAATACCAGACAAATTCTGAAATCTTCTCTATTTGTCACTCCAAACAAGGAGATTAAATTCTCTGTATGGTCAGCCATCCCCCCTTTTTTCCAGAACTAGGTAAAATGACAATACAATGTGCAATGGTACGGTAAATGTAGGTGAAGGGTTAGGTGACTTCTCCAACCCTATATTGGGGTACCCTACGAAACATAACACCCACTTCTCATCCGACCAGACGACCTATTAAAAGAAGATGTCCTTTTAATCAAGCATTAAACATTGTTAAAAAAGCGTTTAACATTTTCTAAAAATGTATATAATCTCAACAAAAAAATGCTCTAAAAGTCATTTAAAATATGCCCATATATATAGTCTGAGTCACTGAGTTTATTTGAAAGCCATGGTGCTCAGCAAGAGTAAATAAGAGAGAAAACTTTTTGTTTAAAATTCCAATTTCAGTCATTTTGGAAAAAGGCCAAATTTTTCCCAGCACACAGTGAGCCAATTGTTTTTTGTGTCCTGTGTGGGAGATGCAACATCACTGCTGCTTGCCTCCACAGATAATGGTTTGTGTAACACATCACAGATCAGGTTAATTGAACAAAGATGATCTTCCTCAGTTCCCACAGCCGATGCTGGGGAAGCATTTGTAACATCCAAAGCCTGTGTGCCTGTAGTAGAGCCTGTATCCAATCCAACAGGAGCTGAAGCGCCCCGTGGTAGCTCTAGAATGCCAGCATCAACATTGGAATATGCTGGGGACACTGCAGTAAGTGGGCAGTTAACAGATCCAGCAATGCATCCACATCCAGTGGCGCAACCAATGGAAGTGTTAGACAGATGTCAAAAGGTACCCTCAGGGTATTCTACCTTGCTGTTTTCCATGTCGGTCGAGAATAACGGAAGGGATGACCCTTATACATAGTTATTATGCAGAAGTTGCTAATCCTGCTGTGTGATTCTGAGAATCCTCATGGATAATTAATGAGGCTATTTTTCGGGGAAAACCACATGACATCTTATGCAGTGCTGAACTAGATGAAAGATCAATACCAAAATGTATTATGTAGTGCAATGGTACAGTAAATGTAATTGAAGGGATAGGTGACTACTCAAGCCTATATTGGGGTACCCTAAAAAACATAAGAAAACATTTTACTCAATTTAGACCTTTTTGGATGTCAAAACTATTAAAGAGTCAGTCATTCATTGAGGATTGTGATGTTATATTTCATTGTATTGTTAAAAAAGGCACAAAATGAGCGAAAGTTGTATTATGATGACAAAATAAATGTTAAAGTCATTTCATTTGTGGTGAGAGACTGATTGCGCATTAAGACACAGGGGTTTGCTAAGAAAGGTGACCAAAAGTTCTCTGATCCAATAGTCATTGACAAAGTATGTGGTAATGCTGAAAGAGTAATGGGATGCAACTGGGGGAATACTGCCAAGGTGGTCAAAGTCCCAGAGGGTTTACAGGTAAAGTGTTTGAGTAGAGATCGATCACAGAAATCAAAATCAGAATGATATGTTATAAAACAAACACACACTGCCAAATGGAAGTCAGACTGGAAATGTCAACTGTCCATAAAATGGTTCTTTTCCTGGGCATCTGTGTGCAAGAGTGTCAGGTCCCCTAGAGTACCTTTGAGGTTCTGCAAGCCACTGAGAGGATTATTAGGAGTGCTTCTATGTAAAGTATCCCACTATTTTGTTGCTAAATGCAATGATACCTTTACCTATTTTATTGAATGTACTCCGGTCATCTTGTGTTGATAGGCATGCATATTGTTTTTCTTTATTTTTTTTATATTTGTTTTATCTGGTTATATCTGGTTTATTTTGTTTAAAAAAGAAGAAGAAAACTCAATGTGGCTGCTTGGGGTGATTTCCATTGGGATTTCTTGCCAATAAATCTGCACCTTTATTTACCTGTGTGTGGAAATTGGCTCATTATAGTATCTCCCGAAATATACTTGTGCTATTGGGCACATTGTAATCATTATATTACAATGAATTTGCAATTTTGAGTAAGGAATAAACAGAAATGTTTGGATGGATAACCAAATAAATAGAGTCTACTGTTGTTAGTTAACCTGTTGTAGAAAAAATGATGAACTGATTGACACACTAATGTGTATAGAATGCTGTGCACCAGGGGTCACATTTCATAATCTGATTTGTACATCATTGTGATAGTCACTGTGATCCAAGGCTGAAGAGATCTTATCCTGAATGCACGCTGTAGACACTCGAAGACCCCTAGCAATGTTACTCTGAAAGCCCAAACCAAATCTTCTTGCAGCTTGCTGGGTGTCTTCTTCTGCATATAGCAAAGCCTTCAAAAGAACCATTTCTAGAATGAAATACAAAAAAGGTTGAAGACAGGTTTGTGGTGCAGGAGATCTCTTCCAAACATACAACTCCAATCATAACTAACCAGTTTACATCAGTCGACTTCATAGATGTTAGAAATTGGGTCTACAGTTGGCAGAGGTATGCACCCTGTCCCAGTAGGGACACAATCCTGGTCAGGGTAAGTTAGATACATCATTTAAACCTGTGCTCACCCTCTTGGAGCTTTGCACAGAGCAGGCAGGCTTAACCTAAGAGGCAATGTGTAAAGTATTTGTGCAAAACACATACAGTGACATGATGAAAACACCCCAAATTGACTCCACACAGGTCTAGTAAAATGGAAAATAAGCTTATGAGCAAAAACAAAGACAAAAACAACAAGATTCTGATATGTAGATCCGGAGTTATGCATTTTTAAAGAATAAACCAAAAATAGGGCTTAGAAACCAATAGCGCTGAAAGGTTACTTGAGGTGGTGCTAGACCAATAAAATCCAAAGTTCAGGCTGACCGTTATGGAGGGCAGGTCAGCTACAGGACTAAGACACTTCCCACTGACAAAGTACCTTGGATGGAGCAAGTATTAGCGTCGAAGCAAGGAGTCTAGGAGACATCACTTTGTCATTGATCCTGTGGATGGAGGCAAAGCATTGGTTCCCAGCTGCGTCATCAATGAAGCTTTGGCATTGAACGATTTTAGGATGCAGACACGGTGTCGATGTTGAGCCACGCTGTCCGTTGTCATAGAGCTGAGCAGCCCTTTGAGGCGATGTCCTTGAGTGGCTCCTGCATCAGGGTTGAAGGGTACTGCCTCAGTTCTGATCAGCGCAAAGTCAGCAATGCATCGATTTTTATCCACAAAACAGCTTTAGAACCGACATATAAGGCAGAGGACTGGATCGGAACCTCAGGTAAGGGAGGACGTACAGATGGCAGAGTCCAGCAGCAGAGTTTGTAGGACGCATTTAATGGCCCTGAGATTTTAGAAAGCAGGGGGCAAGCCAGCAAGCCCTGGGGTTCAAGTGATATTTGTCCAGTCCTTGGTCTCAGCAGGGCAGAGATCAGCAGGCAGCAGGGCAACTCAGTAAAGCAGAGAAACAGTCAGTCAAACATAGGGGAGAAGCCTGCTATAGAATGAGACCCTGCTCAGGGGTCAGCTGCTAACCTGTGGCACTACACAGCAACATGTAAGAAATATGATGTACGTCCTGCTCCCAAAACGGGAGTGGAACTTGGTCCTGGGGGCCCAGGGAACTTCTGGATGTTCTGAATGATATATAATTTGCTTACAACAGATATAGTAGCAGCATCCTTCACAGATAAAGACTTAGAGCTACGGCTGCGTTTGTACTGCTTTGACACCTGATGTATTCCAGCTTCTACTAAAAAACAGCTATCCCTTCAATGGTGCTTTATCAGCCATAATCAGTTTTAACTGAAAATCAGAAACTATAACAATGATATTCAGTAAGCTTGAGGAAAGCTCAGCTTGTTTTTGAAAGTGTGACAGATGGTCAACAGACTCTGTGCACTCCACAAAAGGTCATCATTTCAACCAACTAGGTAGATGAGTTTCTGAGAAGGGCACCACATTTCCCAGGATACAATATAGTAGTCAACTTTGTTCCCTGAATAAAATGGAGTTGCCAGTGTGTATGTGCTGCTGGGCAGGTACATTCTCTAGAAAAATGCTTGGGGAGAAAGCCAACATGCTTTCCAGCAAATACATTTGCAATCAATGTTTTGGATTACCTAAGAGTACTCCTAATAATATGTTTCATCTATGCAGGAATCAAGACGCAAATATGTATGTTCCGCTGCAAAAAACAAGTCCATATAAATCTCAAGCACACAAAGAAATACATACAAACGGGCTCCTGTCTTTCTCATGTAACTGGACTTAATTTACATGTTGAAAGCAACAGACAAATCCCTTGGTACTTAGTGGCAAGATTCCATAGGGTATTCATTGCACCTTATAAATCTCTGATGCATTTACTTACGTACTCTTAGGACACACTATAGAGTGTCATTGACGAACACTAGTTTACACTAGTTTACACTTTTAGCAGTCCTCAAAATCAGGGTCCCAATATTACTATGCCAGAAAGAAAAGGACAGTGGAACTTACACAGACAATCGAAAATATAGGGATGGCACAGTTACACAGTGAACTTTTGATGTTCCTGTTAAAGTTTTAAACTGCTACTCACGTCTTATCTGTTAGTATTGCAATAAGGTTGGAAGTGGCCCATTTGGATGCTAGGAAGTTATATTGAATGAATGAAGAGACATATATCAAAAAGAGGGATTCTGCAAGAATTACAGCCCATAAAGGTACAATATACACACAATGAAATAATGAAGTCAGGCCAAGCAATATTCAAAGAAAATAAAGTTTTGTGGAATCAACAGAACTGTATTGAATGTATATAAATGTTAAGGTGGTACAAAACCAAGTGATGTGGTGGTGGAGTGCTGTATGTCACACATGTGATGTATAAAAGGAAGAACAAGGAACTAATGGTTGTCGGTAAGAGTGAACAAAATTGTGATATCAGTCATATTAATTGATGGCTGGTGTTATGGTAATGAAGAGTAGGAATCTGTTATGTATTAGATTAAAATTAATGCAGACTAATAGTGAATATGTCGATGTTTCAACCTCTAGGTGGGAAGGTAATGGGATTACTGTTTTCATTATGACTGGTTGGCCATTGATGCTATTGATGTTGCAACCTCAATGTAGCAGATTGCAAGAAAAGGTGGTTTCCATTACTCCAAAGGATGTAAGTAGCTATTTGAACATCTTGCATACCAATGTTGGTGGCTCCAATTGATTAATCCATCACAGCTTCAAAGGTTAATCAAGGAATGGGCTCCAAACCCTGCAGGCAGCCATTCCTGTAATAAATGGTTCTATTCTGTTCTTCACCATTACCCTTATGACGCAACTTTAAAATGCAGTATTTCATATATGGCCTGGTCAATGACGTCAAATATTCATCAAGCAAAGAGAAAACATGAAACAGGAACTCTGGGCAAATTCCAATTTTAGGCTGATAGCATTTCAATTAAAACACATCAAAAGACCAACAGCACCCTAGTTTAGCTTATAGAAATGATCGTCAAAGCACCATCACCACCCCCTCTGACTTCCTTGTCATAGTCCTTGCAGAATTATGTGTAATATACTCTTGACATACCTGGCCTCCCTGCTTGTTATTCAAGAGGGAAAGCAAAATGAATTTCCACCAATGTTGGCCTTCATAGAGGAGCCCTTTCATCTAGTACTGTTTTTTCCACTGAACTCAGGAACAACCTAGATAAACCTACTTGGAAGGTTCTGAAGAATCTTTATGTTCTGAAAAAGAATCTACATTGTCTTTTACAATGTTTAATGCACCTGGCAGAAATAGAAATTGTTCTAAAAATGTTCATTTTATTTGCTTGCACTAGATAGGTATGAACATGATTACTGAATTTATGTGCATGTTAATTTTACTTAAATTGGTGGTCTAATAGTCTTTTCAGAAATGGAGAAGTCCCTAAACCACATTTTTGTGTGCATGGCAATTTTTAAAATCTTCTTTGACATTGGTCCTCCACTCTTTTAGACTTTTCTTTCTATCCTGTAATTTCAAACCCTGTTGTTTTATCGCCACAATAAGATTTTGGACAATTTTTCAATTAACATGTCTACGTCTGTGGTGGCTGGTGACATTTCAAAGTGGTGAGGCGTAAAAGTTGAGAAGGTGTTACCTTACCAGCAAGCAACCCTAACTGACATAAGAGTGGTTTGAGGTGGGTTTCTCCCCCAAGAATAGCGGGCAAATTGTGTATTTTAAAACAAATTTGAAAAAGCATGACGGTTTCTACAGCTATTGTCCACATGTAGTCATTTCAAATACATTCAAAATTGCCCCATATCTTACTGTATTAAATGTGTTCAACAAGCCAGAATGGAAGCTATCCACCTGCTAACCCCATGGACACAGGAGCCATATGCACAAAGTCAAGGCTGTCATGCCATCATTACCATCTCCCACCCCATCAAATGCAGCCATCAGTTACATGGCTTTGTCCTGACAAATGGTTTGAATTGAAACTGCTTGCATTTTGGAAGAGGTGAAAAAAGCTGCAATCAGAAGCAGAACTCAGAAGTACCGGCCTTCTGCAAACAACAGTTGTATCCAGGCCACAAGTCATTTGACACTGAGACACACATGTTGCTGGTTCATGCTGCAAGATGTGCACACAAAAGGGACTTCGCATTACAAGACTGTGTTTGTGTATGCGCAGTGCCATTGCCAACCCCAGTGCCACTCGTGGGAGGTGTCAACGTGGCGCACACATTTGTGTAGAGTTAATTTTAGATTAGTGATTAATCTCGAAACCGAAAGCCCGTGCTCAGTGGACTGTCGTCCTGCAACTGACGGCTAAACACTTCTTACGTGATGCTGCACAGGCTACCCACCCTGGGGAGACTGCAGAGAGAGCATAAGTGTTTTTTTCAGAATAAATGTGCACCTTCTGACAAGCCGGTTGAGGTGCCGCCACTGGTGTTGTCCTTTTTCAATTAGGGTCTAGGGAGGCAAAATAAATATATATATATATGTACCAGGAGCACCTACCCATTGGTTTCAATTTTTTTTATTTCGCTCTCCAGATCAAAGACTTCTAATAATCCTGCCCTTTGTCATATTTACATGCAGGCCTTCAAGGTGTTTCAATTATCACAAGGCTTCTGACATTTTCGCCCTTTGGATAGGTGTTCCAGACTAAATGTTCTACCTATTTCTATTGCATGCCCCAACTATGAGAGAAACCAAACCTTCCTCGAATATTGTGAATTGACCATCCTCTGAAGACCAAGGACTACTCCCTCCGCAGTCGCGGCCAGCATTACAGGCAGGTGGGGGGGGTGGAAATGGGGTCGTCACGCACTGAAGGGGACGAGGGAGGAGGCGGGAGGGGTTTAAGGGGGAAAAAAGATATTAAAATAAGTAAAGCTTAAACCTACAGTTCCGGAGACTCCACGACTCCGGCAGTCCAGTTTTTCAATTCCTGAAGCAGAGCACGTCATCAGACAGGAAGGCTGCAGGCAGCCCCCCTCCCCTCCACCACAGAGCAGCGCTGTGATTGGTCAGGCCGCTGCCCCACCAGTGTAATTTTCTCTCTGTATGCTCCAGCATACAGAGAGAACAGGGAGAGTGGGCGGTGTTTCTCGAGGGCAGGGGGGAGTATCTTGCTCACTGTTCTTCATACTGACTGCTTAGGCGGCCTCGGGCTGCCCAAGCAGTCAGTGTGAAGAACAGTGGGCAAGCCACTCCCCCTGCCCTCAAATAACACCGCCCACCCCCAACCAGGAACTACAGCTTTCTCACCATGCGAGAAGGCAGAAACAAATGGTAGTTATTACGGTAATAACTACCATTTGTTTCTACCTTCTCGCACAGGGCGAGAAAGCAGGGGGGGGGGAGCGCCCAAAAGCCTCCATAGCGGAGCCGCCACTGGTCTACCTTCATTGAAGTAATCAATTTAGGATACCGTTGGTTGAGGGGTTGAAATAATGTAGATGAGGAACCTGGGCCTGACATAGAAATTCTAGATTCAGTGCGACAGCTCTTATTCTATAGAGCTCTTTGTAAGACAGTTAATCATCAATGACCGAAAAAGAGGATCAGTTACAAGGCATCCCTCAATAGCGATTATTGTACCATTGATTATCTTCTTTCCATGGTTGGGAAATTTGTCCTTTTTCACTCCCACATGATTCTCAAAAGCAGCAACTTGATATCCAGTGTCTGAAATTGTGGATTTCTGATGTCCTTTATAGTTGTGTAGCACAAAAGGGTGAACCCGAATTCTCTTCAGATTTAGACGATTTAGTACTGCTTCCCCTTCTTTTTATTGGATACTTTATATCACTTTATATCACTTTTCCTTTCCTGAAGTCATTGCTGTGTTGTCCAACACCTTGGTGAGAATTTCCAACTGTACTTTGATTTTCGAAAGGGGTTTTATCAAAAGAGGACAAGTTGTTAAGGCTTCAAATGGTTTTTACCCTAATATTCTCCTACTATGTACTTCAGCCTCCTTTGCATGTTAATCAGAATACCCTTTAATAGGAGGATAGATTTAATTATGGTGTAACCTGCACTCCTAGTATTAGAGATTTAGGGGCATATCAGCAAGGGTCGGCGATAATTATCTCTCAGCGTTCTTAGCGTGAGGATAATTATCGCCGGCCAACTCTGAATTTTATCGCGGAGATAGCGTGCTATCAGCAATGCTTATCTCCAAAGCGATAACATTCAGAGTGTAAGCTGCCAACTGTGCGATTATCGCTGGAAATCTAGCGATAATCACACAACTTTTGGCGATAGCTTGCTGATAGGGCCTCACATACTTAGCCATGATATCCACCTTCCATAGGATATCATGGCTAAGTCAGTTTCAAAGCAGGTGTAAGGAAAGTACCGATAACAGAGGTTATCGCTCCTTTTCTTGTCGCTTTGCTGCTTTGCGTGAGGCTTGATAATAGCAGAAATGTCACTTAGCAACATTTCTCCTGTTATCCTGGGGAGGAACGCCTACTTTGCATCTCATTAGAGATGCAAAGCTGGGCGTTAAGGGAAATGGTGTTAACGCAAGGTTTCACGCGACAGTGTGACCTTGCTGATAAGGCGATAAAATTATCGCCGCTTTTCGTCCGAAAACGGACGCTAAAGCAGCGATATTTTTTCATCGCCTCATAGCTGATATGCCCCGTAGAGTGGGGAATTCTCTTTAATCTGTGGTAAGAAGGTGAAAATCTGCGAGCATTTGTGCCTCTTTCCGCCGATTTCACAACCACCTGTCATGGACTAAATAAAGAGAGAACGCAGGTGGAATGCCCTGCAACACTATTATTCCTCATTCTGTAAAGTGAGAAATGCATGGAACGAGGAATATTGTGAGGTATCCAGCAATGCCAGGGGCTAAGCAATGTAATTACCTTAATGATCGCTCGCATTTGGTTAATTACGCTGCCTGGTCCCTGACTGTGCAGCAACGCAAGTCCCCCCGCATGGGCGTATGTATGTGTTGCCTGCCTGGTAGAGTATCAGGAGTACTCAGCAGACTGGCAGGGCACACAGGTGTACCCTCTGGAAATTGCCTCCACAAGCACTTTTAGGGGTATGAGCAAGGTATTAACAGTAATGTGGTTATCATTATCACTGCCAGGCACCTCTCAGTGCTACTAAAGACAACTGTATTGGGCTTAGTTTATTGTTTTGCCCACAGGGCAACCCTAATTCCACTCAACAATAAACAAAACTACAAATTTTGGAGTTTTATAAATTCAAACTGGAATTTCATCTACTCCCACCTATCAAATGGGACTTCTTTCTTTGCAACCACTGTCCAAAAATAATTACCTGAAAATGGATTTACAAGTGCTGCAACACTCATCTCATGTTTGTTTTCAGTTTTCTTGCAAGGTTTAAGTGAACTGAATTATTTCCATTGGCACACAATGTCTGCTAGACAATACCCCTCTAGCACAGCGCCCGTTGACAAAGTTAGAGAGTGGGCTTGAAATGACACAATTATTCCAACACCATAGCTTAGCACACACGAGAGGCTGAGAATGAAATTAAGCAAAAAGCTGGAGCAGAGACTATGACAAGGTGAATGGCTCAGAGACTTTCTTAGTTATTCATACCTGCAACAAAGGCAGCAGTATCCATAGAGGAAGAATCTTAAGAATCTTCCACCTTTGCACTGCAATTTATTGCAGCATAAAAGCTGATCTTGGCTTGCAAGACCCCTAAACCTATCTCGACAATGAAAACATAAATGTGCACTTTGCACACGTCTAGAAAAACAACATTGAAACTAAGGAAAGTTGATGTACCAGCACAGTAAAAGTGCGCTTGTTAGTGCGAAACAGTGAGATTAATCAAATAGGGGATTTAAGATGCATAAGTGATTGGTTACCTTATATTATTAACAGATGTTTTGAAAACTAATGATAAAACTTAGCATTTCTAATGATTTAATTGCAAAGTGACATAAACTCGACATTGGTGCAAATTGTGTATTCAAAGAATTACAAGTCTGTAACTTTCAGCATATGTGCCTAACTAGTATGTTTTAAAAATAGTTTACATGATGCTACTTTTTAAAATTGTGGTAGTAGGCGACAGTTGAAGTCGAACATTTCTGTGTAACCATCACTGACAGCCTTATAAAATGCTCATATGTGATATGTGCGATTTATTTTGCTTTGCTTGAATTTAACTAGGAGTTTAGTTTACTAAATAGGAAATGCTGAGTATAAAAAATATGTTTAAGATGTCTTTTCTCCTTAGGCTGCATTACTTCATAGCAGTGTGCAATGGACTTTGATACATTTCTTAAGTGTTGCTTTATTTGTTCTTGTAATGCGACATTCCTTTGGACAACAAACCCTTTGTTACCACCCTCTGTAAATGAATGGTGGGAACTTGAACTTTGGATTATATCCGTTGAGAGCAACAAAGTAAATAAGCTCGCTGTTGACTAACCTGTGAGGATGGAATGGACAGTCGTTTCTCGTGATGTGCATGGGAAAATATGCTGGAGTATCGATTTGTTCCTGCAAGATGGAAGGATGATCACATGAGGAACAGACAATTGTGGGCTGACCATTGATGTCTTTATGACAAATATGAAATAGAACAAGCATTTGCAATGCAATAGGTCTCGCATTAGGAAAGTGTGAGCTATTGGTATTGTAAATGACACATATTTTTAATATGTGTTGGCTTTGAAAATATATAAATTAATAGCATCGTTATTCACAAAGCCAATAGCTTACACTTTCCTAATGCGAGTCCTATTGGCTATGGCAATGCTTGTTGGTAGGAAGCAAGGACAGTGCTGTTGTGGTGCTGAGTGATGATGTGGTTGGGCTGAGTGATGTGGTGGTGTATTAGAGTGATGTGGTGGTGTCCCCAAGTGATGTGGTGGTGTCCCCGAGTGATGTGGTGGTGTCCCTGAGTGATGTGGTGGTACCCCTGAGTGGTGCCCCTGAGTGATGTGGTGGTGTTACTGAGTGATGTGGTGGTGTTCCCAGAGTGATGTGGTGGTGTCCCCAAGTGATGTGGTGGTGTCCCCGAGTGATGTGGTGGTGTCCCTGAGTGATGTGGTGGTGCCCCTGAGTGGTGCCCTGAGTGATGTGGTGGTGCCCCTGAGTGATGTGGTGGTGTCCCCGAGTGATGTGCTGGTATTCCCGAGTGATGTGGTGGTGTCCCCGAGTGATGTGGTGGTGTCCCCGAGTCATGTGGTGGTGTCCCTGAGTGATGTGGTGGTGCCCCTGAGCAATGTGGTGGTGCCCCTGAGTGATGTGGTGGTGCCCATGAGTGATGTGGTGGTGTTCCTGAGTGATGGAGGGTGGAGTGGGGGGTGGAGTTGGAGGGTGGAGTTGGAGGGTGGAGTTTGAGTTGGAGGGTGGACTTGGAGGGTGGAGTTGGAGTTGGAGGGTGGAGTTGGAAGATGGAGTTGGAGTTGGAGGATGGAGTAGGAGGGTGGGGTTGGAGGCTGGAGTTGGAGGGTGGAGTTGGAGGGTGGAGTTGGAGGGGGGAGTTGGAGTTGGAGGTTGGAGGTGGAGTTGGAGGGTGGATTTGGAGGGTGGAGTTGGAGGGTGGAGTTGGAGTTGGAGTTGGAGGGTGCAGTTGGAGGGTGGACTTGGAGGGTGGAGTTGGAGTTGGAGGGAGGAGTTGGAGGGTGGAGTTGGAGTTGGAGGGTGGAGTTGGAGTTGGAGGGTGGAGTTGGAGGGTGGAGGGTGGACTTGGAGGGTGGAGTTGGAGGGTGGAGTTAGAGTTGGAGGGTGGACTTGCAGGGTGGAGTTGGAGGGTGGAGTTGGAGGGTGGAGCTGGAGTTGGAGGGTGGAGTTGGAGTTGGAGGGTGGAGTTGGGGTTGGATGGTGGATTTGGAGGGTGGAGTTGGAGGGCGGACTTGGAAGGTGGACTTGGAGGGTGGACTTGGAGGGTGGAGATGGAGTTGGAGGGTGGAGTTGGAGTTGGAGGGTGGAGTTGGAGGGTGGACTTGGAGGGTGGAGTTGGAGGGTGGAGTTGGAGTTGGAGGGTGGAGTTGGAGGGTGGAGTTGGAGTTGGAGGGTGGAGTTGGAGGGTAGAGTTGGAGTTGGAGGGTGGAGTTGGAGGGTGGAGTTTGAGTTAGAGGGTGGAGTTGGAGTTGGAGGGTAGAGTTGGCGTTGGAGTTGAAGGGTGGAGTTGGAGTTGGAGAGTGGAGTTGGAGTTGGAGGGTGGAGTTGGAGTTGGAGGGTGGAGTTGGAGGGTGGAGTTGGAGTTGGAGGGTGGAGTTGGAGGGTGGAGTTGGAGGGTGGAATGGAATGGACAGTCGGCTCTCGTGATGTGCATGGGAAAATATGCTGGAGTATCAATTTGTACCTGAAAGATGGAAGGATGGTCACATGAGGATCAGACCATTTTGGACTGACCATTGATGTCTTTATGACAAATATGAAATAGAAAAACTGCTTTACTCACAAGGAGGAGGCAAAGCTTATTCCTAATCTCAGGTGAGCCCCATTTCACTTTCCTTGCCTGCAGCCTACTTGCCGGACTTATCTTAATGCCCCTTACCTTTTACCCTGTGATAAACTTGCCTTTAGGACGATTTGGAGCAGTTTGGTGAGAAACCAGCCTTGAAAGTTCTTGATTTATACTCCAATTCCCCCTTGCCCATTTCCATGGACTTTTTCCCCTAATGGACTCTAACTTAATTCCCTTGGCTGTGTTAATGAAACCTTTGTGAACCAACCTCCTGCCTTTGTTGGTGGTAGAAATGATTGATGCTAACCATCCTCTTTATGGATTCTTTTATTTAGGGATAGATTTACTTAATTAGACTTGTGGTTTTATATTTCAAAGTTTTAGATTTATGACCGAGCTTTTTAAAATGTTACTTATATGCATTGATTTTGAACCTTTAATACAATAATCAAATTATCTAAAGTTGTCTGAGTCTTATTGTATCTAATGTTCTTTTCGTAGAAATTGTGCTTATTTGAAATGTGTAACAGAGCGAGTTATAGCTTATTTTCAGATCATCATGCTCTTTTGCTCTTGTTTTGTGTAGTACAGTAGGAAGGCGGGTCCCAGTAGAACGATTCTAAAGAACACACAAAATTAAATACCAGCACGCATTAATACACTTGTACACCATAATTCTATTGATCAATGTTATTTAATCACATTGAACATCGTAAAATCGGCGGAGAAAAGCCGGTTTTATTGTAAATAATGGTGTGATGGATATATTTAGAAATGTGAGGCTAGAAGATCTCTAGTCTCATCCCTTCATTGGCACACACATAATCGTCATTCCTTGGGTCAAAAAATGACTTTCATTCAATGTTCATCGTTTATGTATTTTGTTTTATTTCAAGATCAAGTTCATAGTTATTTGATTGTTATTTCTTCAGAATCATTGTCAGAAATATATAAATCAGGCACTGTATTTCAAACGTGTCCAATGCATTTCGGGCATTAGATGGCATGCCCTTCATCAGGGAAATCACAGTGCCTATCGCGGGAAGCTGGTTTGGGATCTGAAGGATGGTGAATGGAGTGTTCCTGTCCGGTACTCGTCTTCCCAAAACGTTTGAAATACAGTGCCTGATTTATATATTTCTGACAATGATTCTGAAGAAATAACAATCAAATAACTATGAACTTCATCTTGAAATAAAACAAAATACATAAACGATGAACATTGAATGAAAGTCATTTTTTGACCCAAGGAATGACGATTATGTGTGTGCCAATGAAGGGATGAGACTAGAGATCTTCTAGCCTCACATTTCTAAATATTTCCACAGACGTCGTTGGGCCCTCGACGCCACCTTGCTGAGCACCACTGAACATCCACAAAATTTAGGAAAACATTGTTCAACCCAAAATTTAACACAGCTGTGCATCTATCCGATAACAGTTCTGTGATGGATATATTGTCACTACCTTTCCTTTTCACTCTTCCAAACCTCACTTGATGCACACAACCTTCTCCCCCCTTTTCTCCCCCTTTGCGTGGGGCACTTGTTTGGTACATTTTTCCAGATTATTTGCTGATTTGTAAACATCTCATGATGTTCAAAGTGATTAAATAACATTGATCAATAGAATTATGGTGTACAAGTGTATTAATACCTGCTGGTATTTAATTGTGTGTGTTCTTTAGAATCATTCTACTGGGACCCACCGTTCTACTGTACTGTCCTAAACCAAGGTCCCAGTGGCTTATTTGGGTTTACCCTTTTTTATAACATGTTTTGTGTAGCCACAGCAGAGCTATTGGTTTGTATGATTCTTGTCAGACTAAACTTCTTGAGGAGGTTCGGTCTACCAATTGCAATACTTTGGGCCGAATTTATGAGTTTTTGCCGTAGGACAGCCCCGCAGATCTTCCTGCTGCACTACCCTTTGGCAAAAGAAAAGGTCAGGAATGCACCGTATCTATCAGATATGGTGCATTCATGTCCTTTTCCCCTGCGCTGGTACACAATGAGTTGCCTGCGCCAACGCAGGCCACTTTGCACCATGATGCAAGGGTTCCTGCATTGCAGGGATGATTATTTCTGTGCAGGAAGGGAAACCTTCCAGCACAAAAACAATTACAAGAGGCTTTTTCCTCTTTCTATGAGTGCTGCACAATGCAGCACACATAGAAAAAGGAAAAACGAGGAGAAATAAAGATATTTCCCCTTGTTGTGGCTCCTTTATGCCTCCCCTGGAGAGGCATACATTTTTAGCGATGCCTTAGAGCTATTATTTCTCGTAAATCCGTGACAGTGCCAAAAAGCCATGGTTGTTGCTGGAAATGCCCCCATGCACACCCATTGCATGCCCCTTTAAAAAGAAAACTGCATTAAAGGAACGATATTTACAAAGCATCATTAAGCCAAAAAAGTGGCTTAGTGCTGCCTGGTAAATATGGAGCAGGCTCCTGCGTCACCGGAGCATCACAAAAAGTGACGCACCGTTGGTGTAGGGGGCTTATAAATAAGACCCTTTATTTTTGCAGCATAGTTTTGAGAGTAATATACTTGAACCTGATCACCAATTTGTGAGATGGCTGCCAATTAATGGTCCGCACTGAGTAGCTGACAGATGGACATCCTGTATTCTCACCCCTCACTATGACTGTTCCATCTGAGGACCATCGTCTCTGAGGTGAAGTATTGAATCTGAGTAAAAATCCTACCCTTATGGGCCCAGTAGGAGTGTTAAGGTTAAGTCCGAAAGCGTATGGCTTCCACTGCAACACAATGCGACCCCCAAAGGACTTCAAGGAAAGATGATGCGGGTATCAGTAAAAAAGCATTAGTATTTTGGGGACAATTTAGATAATCCTTTGCAGGATGTCGAAAAGCTGCATCTTGAGGTGAAAGGTAGGGGTTTACTGGAGGAGACCAGGGGGTCAATAACATACCTTTTATTGACTTTCACTCATCTTGGGCTTCCCCAATAAACACAATAAATCACTTGGGAAAGATGTATGGAGCCAAGAATCCACAAACTCTGACATGTTGTCCTCATTCCTTTTCTGGGCCCTTTTTCCTTACGGGTGCTTTCCAATGTAGAAGGAAAAACAGTTATCTGTATCCAGCCCTGCATCTCTATCAACCATGGTTAGAAAGGGAATGCCACTGACATGGTGTACAGTTGTGTTCCCCTACTCTGAGTGCCCAATGGCGAGTGTCCGGTGCCCAGTTTTTTAGGTCTCGCCTGTCGATGCGCATGCGCATCGAGCAAGCGAGACTATGGTGGCTTATCCACTCTTTATCCAACTTGCAAGGAATCGTGGCGATTCCTTGCAGTGCACGAGAAATTTAAGCTCAATGCGCATGCGCATTGAGCTTAAAAGCGCGTGCACATGCCCCCAGCCGCCTGCCTTGCCTACTCTCCCAGCTGGTGCCGCTCCACCCCCTGCGGCATCAAAGGCTTTCACGGCCGGCCGGCCATGCTTTCAGTTTCACGACCGGCCGGCCGTGTGAAGTGCATTTCAAAGCCCGTTCTCCCTGCTCCGCCCCCTGCTCCGGCCGAGACGCATTTCTCCTCCCTCCTCCCCCCTCCTGGGTCAGGTTACCCTGCTTTCTCTTTCGCTTTTTTTTCACCCGGTGACATTGTTGCCTTTAGCCTTTCCCTCACCTCCTCAAGCCGTTCAAGTTGTAAATTCCATGCTCCCCTCTCGCTGTCCATGTTGTCCACCTTCTGACTCCTGGGCAGCGTGAAAAGGAAGGCAACATGATGGCGCACACTCCCTGCTGCTTTACCGTGAAGCGTGTCCATGTATGCAAGTATGCTTCATAGCGTTTTAACTTAGCCTGTTAAATCTATTATCCGCACTCCATACATTCCATTCCTGCTATCTTTGTTTACCACGCTCCATCTGCACACACTTCCTGCTGCTTTACCATGAAGCACGTCAGGGTATGTGAGTATGCTTCATAGCGCTTTAACTTGGCCATGTTAAATCTATTACCCGTACTCCTTACGTTCCGTTGCCGATTTTGTAGTTGTTTCTATCCCCTGGGGTAAATAGCTAACTCACAGGGTTTAAGAGCGCATCAAACAGCTTGCTATTTTAAAACACGCTTCTTTCCTACGTATGCAAGCTATATCTAAGGATTCTGACTTGCATATAATCCGGACGAGGCAGGGCGAGTGCAAACGTTTACAACACTTCAACAACGGATTATAATAATGAATGGGCCATCATAGCAAGTTAAGTCTTAAATATACTTATTTATAAACTAGGGGTGATGCTTTGGACAGGTAATGTAATAGGCAGCTGGCTGGAGCATAACTCTAGCGCCTCCTGACAAAGTACTGTTAAACTAACAAAAGACCCCTTGGCAAGTTTCAATATTTATCACTGATCATAGAGTCTGCGAAGTCGCCCACTGTGTGAAAGCTGCAGAGACCGCAATTATCTATTAAATATTCAATTTACTATCAACTTTTTGCAAATGGTCGTGGCAGTAAAGCAATTCAATTAGGGACATCTTCGCTCAGTATTTTTTTTAAAGTATTTTGCCCAAAGAAGATAAAACACATGAAAAGTCGTATTTTGCCCCAGATCACGCACTAGAATCAATTGGGCTCAACTGTCTGGTTCGCATCATGACGCACAGAAGGGTTTTTAGGCAAACTTTAGAGCCCATCGTTATCAAACTGGGGCCTTTACCAAATAATAGCAGGTAAATGCCATGAGGTTTGTCAGTGTGCCATATTTAATAATGAACGCGTAAGTATATTTACATTAAAAAAAAATGTAAAAAGTATGTTTAAGCTCTTTGCTCCACAGCTGCCAATCTGCTTGTCTAGCCATCTTCCTATCGCTATGGCTGCCGCCTTCTGCCGTATATCCTATCTGCAGTGTACAATACGGGGACATCTTGCTGCTCACAACAATATATTGCATGGGTTCGTGTGCTAACAGTAACTAGTTAAAAATATATTGATCAGTGTTTTCTGCTTTCATTGGTTTGTTAACTGAGTCCGCGAGTTCATCGCCCCACGCCCATGTTATTAGCAAAGTGCTGGAAAAGTTTGAATCCACTAGACCAACCGTTTTTCCGAGATGGGTCACTTTGGGTCACATAATACCCACTTTCTAGAGCGCTTAGAAACTATAGAAGTGCGTGTGCAGCAATTAGAAAAGGCAAGTAACATCTAAAACCAACTTATTTTGCATTGGCTTACTGGGGCATCAAAACGATTTGAGCCACACGTTTCAGCTGAAGATGAAATTCGAAATTCGAGCATTTTTCATATTTCATAGTTGAAAGCGAGGTATTGTGGCGCTGTTTGCTACTACAGGCAACTCAGGTCTCCTTTCAGGAAAAGTTCCATTATTACTTGGCACAAATTTTAGATGATTGATGCCTCTGACGTTGACCAATCATGTGCGACGAGAAAAGAGATTGGTTATGGACAGCATGACGCGATTGATAAGGCTGGGTCGATTGCTGACCAATGGTAGCATGGCATGCAAATATTTGGGCGGGGTTGGCCTGGGAAAATTGTTAGTATTCATCGCTGCCACTTGGTGGCCATTGTGGAGTACTGCATGCAGTATAGTATTTTTATTGTCTTCCTCGTTCGTGCAGATGTTTAACCCAAATGTGTATGTTGATGTATTTTTTTACTATGTGTGAATGGGAGAGCTAAGATGTGAACTGTGTGAAACTTAAAAATCATTTTTTTTCAGTAAACCACCCTCACCCTCACTCACCCTCAACCCCTGACCCTCACTCACCCTCACTCACCCTCAACCCCTCACCCTCACCCTCACTCACCCTCAACCCCTCACCCTCACTCACCCTCAACCCCTCACCCTCACTCACCCTCACTCACCCTCACTCACCCTCAACCCCTCACTCACCCTCACCCTCACTCACCCTCACTCACACTCACTCACCCTCACCCTCACTCACCCTCACCCTCCCTCACTCACCCTCAACCCCTCACCCTCACTCACCCTCACTCACCCTCACCCTCACCCACCCTCACCCTCACTCACCCTCAACCCCTCACTCACCCTCAACCCCTCACCCTCACTCACCCTCAACCCCTCACTCACCCTCACCCTCACTCACCCTCACCCTCACTCACCCTCACTCAGCGCAACCACAGCATCTTCACTAAATATATTTAATAAACTTTAAGCTATTGGCAATATAAAATAAAATCCATTTTATTTACGTATTATTTGTTTTTTAAAGCCATTGATTTTTTTTATATCAATACATATAAGTCACATATAAGTCCCGTTAATACAAAACATGTTGCTTTACAAATGCTAGAGGTGTCACATTTACAAAAATTATAACTATTGGCTTTGTAAAGAAGAAAGCTATTAATTTAGCTATTTATAAAAAACAACACATAAATAAAAAACAAAAAAATAAATAACACCTATAGCTCAAACTTTACTACTGCGAGACCTATTGCATTTCCAATGCTTGTTTATTTTGGCTCTAGCCTCACAATAATCTAGGGTGTGTGTGCAGCGGCCTAGTCCTGTCCTTTGGCATGAAAGAGGTCCTGGATCTGTTCTGTGACCTGGAAGAGTTCACCAAGTGTGTCCTCGTTTATTCTGAGTGGCCTACTGTTCCTGTAGTGGTTTAGCATATACGGCCATGGTGGCTTGTAGTATGTTTTGCGAATCCATAGTTGTAACCAGACTTTTTTATCTGTTTTTTTTGTATGTGATGCATGAGTGTCCCCAAGCTGATGTGGGTCCTGCATTGAAGAATTGTGCTTGAGCAGACTGTGCTGCTGCATTGAAGAACTGTGGCGGAGAGGGCTATGGCATTGCATCGAGAAACTATACCTGAATCGAAGTGTGCAGCATCAGAGACTGCACCCAAGGCGGACCATGTTGCCGTGACCTTTGAATACTTGTGGCCAAATCGCAGTAACTGAGGCGAGGCCTGAAGCAGGTTAATCAACAGCCAGAGGGCTGAATCATCACTAGAACCACACACATCCACAAGGACTTTGGTCGGTGGCCTCTACTCCAGCCTTCTGCAGCCTCTGGACTGACTATATGCAGTAGACATTTGTAATATCTACCATTCCTATGTGACTCTTAGAGTATATCCATTTGTATCTCCTCCTTGTGTGACTTTACATCTTGTACATTTGCAATTTTTTCTGTTTATATCCTTTATGTAACACATGTAATCCTAAGTCCTTATGTTTCTCAACTGGTTCTTATGTAAAGCGCTCTGACACCTTCGGGTAAAGTTTGCGCTATATAAAATCGCATAAATAAAACTAAATAAATAAGTAAATAAAAACCTCTTGCCGGCGCATCTCTGCCTGAAAAAGGGAGTGCGAAAGCTCCTGCTGGACCCCCAAGGAAGGATGAAATTCCACTGTAGTTAGATATGTAACTCAGGGAATGTTTGATATAACAAAGCACACAAATGATTGAAAGGAATAATCTGCATATGACACTTGCCCTACAGAGATCGAATCCAGAAGGGGGGGGGCTGCATAGTTTACAAAAAAGGAGGAGGACCAGTACACAAGGCACAGTAGCCTAAGTGCCAGTAAAGCAATTATACCCGTAACCTGCACTGTGCAGTAATTACATTTAACATGTGTATTAAAGTACTTTTCTTTACCAGAAGTAAAGTGCTGGGTTGGACATCAGTTATTGCACTGAGGAGTAATTGCTGAGTTTTGAGCCTGCACACCCCCAAATTACCTCCCTGAGAAGCATGTGACTGCTCACCACTGTTAGCCCTGACAGTCAAGTGCTGAAGGGGTTGTACTTGGAAGTTAAAACCAGAATTTTCCCTCTGGAACTCCTTATTCACACTTGGTCATTTACTCCTCACTCATGGCAAACAAAGTATCAATGTTCCCCCAAGATTAATCTAAGAGACTCTAATAATAGTGTATAAGCAGTATTGTGCGTATTTAATAGATCAGAAAATCAAATAGGTAAAAATGTAGAGTACAAATACAAATCATCAAAAATAATAAAACATCACAAATAATTAGACATCACAAATAATTAGACATTTTGAATATCAACAAAACCAATCATATATACAAATACATACGAATTCTTAACCCGTTAACCATGGCTGATTTTTTGCGGCAGTGCGGCCGTTTTAAAGAACGGGCGGGGCTGCGTCGGCCGTTGAACGTGCGCAGCACCAGCCAGGTATTGCTCCGAACGTTCAACGGCCGACGGCAGCACTTAACGGGTTAAAAACCATTAAAAACTAGATTCTCTTTTTAACCTATTTGAGTTTCTGATCTATTAAACACGCACAATACTGCTTATATACTCTTATTAGAGTCTCTTAGTTTAATCTTGGGGGAACATTGATACATCAGATGGTGTTTGCCATTAGTGATGAGTAAATGACCAAGTGTGCATCCGGAGTTCCAGAGGGAAAATTCTGGTTTTAACTTTCAAGTTACAAAGGAGCTCTGTCCCTCTGGATTTCCAGAGCTCCTCTCCTTGTTTTCAAGGGGTTGTACTTGACCCAGTTTTGCAGAGCCATAGTTAGATAGACCACTGGACATCAGAAGCAACCGATCCCAGACCACTTGCCCTGTGGCCCACCAATCGTGGCGTGACAATCAGCAACACTATGCATTCCGGAATGCTTCTTTGTTCATGATGATCCCTGGATTTTTTAGATGTACTGTGAGATCATTGACTCGATTGCTACTTTTAATGTTTCCTACTAAATTGGTACTGCATCCAAGTTCCTCCCTTCTGACAAAGATGTATTCTTCTTTAAGTTTGTTGAGGGTATTATTGTACCAGCGAGTATGCCACGCCTACAATCCACTGAGGAAATGAATCTTCTGTCCCTGGTCAGAAATCAAGGCCTTTTCCCTTATCTTCAGAAGGTATCCAGTCTCACCCCTTACTGTTTGCTAACTAGGGTCGATGGTCGCAGAGTTGTGGACCAAAGATGGCCAATCTTTGTCAGCAGATGTACATTGAAACATCTAGAGCATATGTAACATCTGGAGTTCTTTTGCTATATACTGTTTAAGGACACTACAGGAGTGTTGCAGCACTGTGTTCTGAACTCAGATGGGTACCCTTAGGGACATCAGCAAAGCTGCAACCTGGGCTACACTACATACTCTTCTTCAACACTATCCTGAAGTGTTGGGATGTTCAGCATCAGACTTTTTGGCACAGTGGTGTTGTGTGCTATTTCTGACTAAGGTCATGTTACTATTAACTAGACCATTGGGGCTGCAGGTTGAAAGAGCCAGGCTTGTCTTTCTATGCCTTAGGAACTCTCATTCAGAAAGGATTGTGATGTGAAAGGGACTAGAAAGTAATTGTTAATTTTCTTGTCACTAATAGCATGTTTTATTGAACTCTTCCTTGTCCCAGCCTCACCTATCGTAGGTCCTTCACATGGACTATGATCGGTTACTATTTTGTATGACAAGATGGCTGTTATGGGCTGTTAAGAAAAGAGTATAAGCGCTTTTTCGTGAGGAGGAAATCTTGGAATGAGCATGATGAAGAGTACTGGTAAGCATTCAGGCCATCCATGTCAAGTCATAAAGGACATATACATTCCCCATTCTAGGCAAAGTATTGAAGCTTTTGGATTAGTAAACCTTTTTCCAAGCTTGGTTGAAATAGAGAAAGGACAACTACTGAGACCTCTTTTTTCCTTCCTACCTTCAACAGAAGGTAAAGGCTAGGTCAGGCATGGTCAGGCCCCCCAATGGGATGGTGAATACACTGCTCAGAGGTTTATAGTGATCCAGGAGGAATTCAAATTTGGGAAACATTCCTATTTAAGCAGACAGTAATAAAAGTGAAACACATCAATTTATCCAATTTAAATGCATGTATGCTTGGAATGTATTACAGCCAGTATTAAATTTACAGTCAGGTTGTGCTTGCAATTTGTCTTTGTGGTTTCTCGTTAGGCTTTGACTAGGCAGAGGTTTAGCTGTCTTATGAGCCTTCTGTTTCCCAAAATATTCCCAATAAAAATAAATACATAAAGTGATTTTCGAATATACCGCTTCGTCCATTAGTCTGCTCAATTGTCATTCACTTTCCTTCCAATGACACCAGCATGGAGCATGGGGCAGTGGGTCCACCCACTTTTTTCATTGGCTGCAAAGGGGGTGACTGCATTTTGCCCGCATGTGCACAGTTTTCATAAAAGGAGGTTGCTTTAGAGACAGGGCTGCCGTGGGGAGGCTGCTCGCCCTCGCCTTTAGTTTTAGAACTTTGAAAATATGGTTTTATTTTATCTCCCAGATATAAAATACTGCTTACTGTAGTTTGACTCTCCAAATAGGTCATTATTTGGTTATCATTCAATTGTGTGGAAAATCTTTGTATTGTTAAATGCACAACTTCTCTTCTTTTGGCATTTGGATGCATGTCAACTTTGGACATGTCAATTAGGTACCAATAGTGTCCACATAAAACCTTATGATGTTCCCCTTTCCATAGGTTCCTAATATCTAAGAGATCAGCATAATATGGTCCACAGACCAAAACGTTGATTGTGATTATTTTAATTGTTGGTGTTATTTGTATATGGTACAGTGTGTAGTTAAGGTATTATTTAAATGTTGTATGTCTTATATATGTTTTTTATGTGTTATTTACTGCCCTGATGAAGTTCAGTTCAGCTGAACGAAACGCGTCGGCTGTTACCTTGGCTGCTGTGTTTTAAGAAAAGAAAATTTTAAATTCTCAATAAAGGAAATAACCAGTGCTTTCAATGGGCCCGTACTGAGTACCAGCACTTTTTTATTTTGAGAGGGAGAGTACCGGCACTTCTCAAGAGAAATGTAATACTTTTAATGGAGCGTACCAGCACTTCTCAGAAACAAGCAGGTACTCTGTTACAGAGTACCTGCACTTCTATTTTTCCATTTCAAGCACTGGAAATAATCAGCATACAAAAGGAACTTTTGACATTTTAAAAAAAAATGTGGGTGCACCAAATTGGGCCTTATTTTTATGTATCTCTGCTCAGCAGTGGTGTCAAACAAGGACTGATACCTTGGGTGTAGTGCACCAGTATTCAATTGAAAGGAACTGTGTGGGAGGTGCAGTTCAGGGAGTCGTCCTTGCAGTTGTTTATTGTATAATGTTTTAGAAGTTTGCCAGTTTTTCTTGCATATTGCATACTAAGCTTTACGACAAACAGCAATTGAAAAATGCACACTTGGCAAGGCCAAACCTAGCGGCTTTGCCATTTCTACTTTGTTTCTGTTCTCATGCAAACCTCTGCCACCCAGAAGTCTATATTTCTTCGAAAATCCAAACTGTTGCAACACCATTGGAAAAGGGCAGAGGTAGTTTTTGATTTTTAGCGGGCTTTTGAGACATTCACTATATCTGAAGACCACCACTACAGGAAATTAAGTGAAACCAATTCCCGGTTGAAGACAGCAAACAATCTTTAATTCTTGAAAAGAATTTGCATCATTAGCATTTAGATGCAAAAAAAAAATGATTTTCAGCCTCGAAAGGAAAATCAACTGCATTTCACAAGTTTCTGAGAGCTCGCCCCCCCCCCTCGAGCCACTGACTCAACCCGCCAGAGAGCCTTCTTTTTTTTTTATTTTTTCAAGATGTCGGCCTCCCCGCCTCCGCCCTCTCGACCAAACAAACATGAAAATCTACGACTGTTCTCCCCATGCACTCCATTTTCTTCCAATCTCAGGACCATTTGTGAGTATAATTGAAAATTAGCAGTGCAGCTGTTTGAAGAGAGTAATTTATCACGGCGCATTGTTCAGCCCTGACACTTTGGCCCCGGCTCTAACAAGGCACTGGTTGCTGGGGGTTGAGGCGCAGAAAATGATTCCGCTATAATGCCGCGCTTCCCCCTGCTTTGTCGCTAATTGCACCCTCTTTTTTTTCCCTCCTTTGAATTGGGAGTTGAGTAAAAGAGCTTGTTTGCTCTGTGCGCCGAGCCTGCCAGGGCCGGCCGGGCTATTATCGCGAGATACTCTTGATCTTTTGAAAAAGCAGGAAATAGAATTTTTTTTCTCCAACAGGGAAAGTAATTTGCGATGCGTCCATTAGTTCGTCATTAAAGCAAGATTAAATTGCACAGCAAATCACATCTGTGTTTGGATGATTAAAGGGTGGCATTTTAGGGGCCAAAACTAATTACTAGTCAAAATGAATGGGAGTGAAAAAAACAGTCATGTTTTTACATTAGATAGTGTGGCTTGTAATTAGGTTCAAGCTAATTCCACTATTCCTTCTCTTTTAATGAGACGAGCCGGTCCTCGCCTTTTTCTAGGCCATGCTAACAGCCCCAAATGTATAATTTTGATAATGCTGCGAGTTTACTTTATTGAAATTTCTTTGCTACCTGCCACAAGTGACTGCTATGTCTAGTGGCCCCTTCATTAGGAGAGCGCACAAGTTACGACTGCGCGAGACAGCGGCGTGAAGCCGAACAATCCCCTTTAAAGAAAAAAATAAAACAAGGCCAATTCATTGTGTTTTTTAAGACAGTGTTGAAAAAGAAAACTAATGCCCTCTCTTAATGCAATTATGCAAGGTTAGGCCTTTTAAAAATTCTCCCCAAAAATCTCCTTGGATAGAATGACTTTGAATGGGTGTGGATACTTAAAGTTCAACTTGAAAACAATGCCTCTAGTTTTATTTTTATAAAATACAGTAATTTAGTCCAAGGCAGTCTTATTCATGACTTACATGTTGGCCAATCTAGTGCCCAATGTTTGTTTCAGCATCTCACAATTTTGTATTGGCCTTATAATGTATATTTTAATTAGTACATTGTTTTACCAGCGCTCTTCAACACATTCAGTCATTAAAAAGACTTGCAAACCTAGGTCCAAACTGTGGCTCTTGTCCTACCTGGAATGCCTCATCTTCCTTACTCCAAGCTGCCCGCTTGACATCTATCCTTCAAGCCACAGCCCAATATCAGATTAGATCAGCTAAAACTTTATTTCGGTGGTGAAACACAACCATAAAAGCTCATTACTAACATAGAAAACATTGTTAAAAACACATCTCATGACCACCTCAATAAAACAAATCTAATAGCAGCAAATAGAGTGATCAATAAAAACACAATCAGAGTCGCCCCAAGTGAGTTGAAAAAAAATCCTGACATGGGGCACAGTACCCTACGGTCATCGTATAAACAGATCAAAATGGCAGGATCTACCTATCAAAATAACATCTGTTTTTTTTCTGGCAATAGCACCCTTTAAGAAGGAACAGATAGAGATGCAAAGTGTACGGGAATTTAACCCTTGCAAATAGAGCAAGTCCTCAATGCATCTTGTGATACCACAAACTAGAATGAGTGTTGTTAAAATACTTTTGGAGACTCACTGTTTAAACATGGACGCTGCTTCTGCTACTGGCCACCATGCCCGAACCGCCTTAACACGTTCCTACCAGAAATGAAAGGAAATTTAAATTGATGTTTCTTGCTGTGCTATATTCCAATAAGACAACGTATTACATTCAATTAAACAACGAATTTTTTGAGCCCTGAAGAAGTCTCGACTGAGAGACGAAACGCGTTGGCTAAGAGAATTTCACTTGTGTACTTGAATTTTAATGTTTTGGATCAACTAATAAAGAATTTACTCGGACCATCAGTGGATTCTGGACCTGCTTCTTAAATTATTAAGCTCTGGGACTGATTTAATGTTAAAAGGATGTTATGATATTTTTGATGAGTGCTGATTCCCAAAAATTCTTGCATTTGTGGTTTGGGCCTTTGCCCAATTGGGAGTAAATAGGGTTGCACTCCCAGGTTTCCCGAGCACCATCACAAGATTAATAAGCCACGTTAATAACAGGTGCAGTTGCTTGCCTCAACCCTTTTGTTGTTTCTTTATACTTTTGGAGACTACCAGATAAAACGTACAAAAGGTAAAATTAAGCAAACTCTGGGACGCGCAGTCCAATTTATCAAAGGTCTAAAGAAGTATAAAGGCATCCCCTGGCCCCTCTCCATTCAAACCCTCTTCCAAATGTGCTGCATCGAGGAAATACCTCCAATGGACAGGTCCACCTGGAATAAAAACATCTCTGAAGGTCAACAGAGCAGAAAGAGGCATGATGTCGCCCGACAAAGACGTAATGTCCATGAGACAACCATTCAGAATCTATGCACCAAAGATGTGCAATAGCATCACCAAGAATACAAGATCTCCTACATCTGATGTGAATTAGAAAGACGCTAAAGAAATTCCTCATGAACCTTTGATAAAGCCCTTCTGGGCTTGTCATATCAAAGTGCCCCTTCCTCACAGTACCCTCCTATTACCACGTACGCAGTCTCAATCCATCCACCAGTCGTCCAACCACTCCAGAATCGTTACAGCCTTTTCCCCATTCACATTAACCCTGGTCTTTGAAGTCCAGGAACATATCCTTCCACTGGACAAACTTTTAAAGTATAGTTTCTCTCTGGGTGTGCCCACTTCTATAAGCATCACTTGCATTTGGTCCACTATGAAATATGAAATGTGTCTTCCTGTTGCCTCTTCTCTGCATTCCTCTCCTTCTTCATAAGGTTATACCTGGGAATGCTTCCCCATGAAGTGCTCTTATAAGTGCCTTGCCATGATGTTTTTATCCTCATATGCTGTTGACAATAAAAGAGACTAACCAGGTAGCTAAACAGGCCCTCCAATGTCACCTTACAACCTAACCTTAATCATAAGGACTTTTGCTCCCCCAAGGAGAAAAAACAAGCATTGGCCATGCCGATAGGTCTGGCTTTAATGTACAGCACCCTACATTCTGACTGGCACACAGCTTACCCAGCACTCACATTGGCAGAGTTTTAGAAACATTGGGGCAGATGTATCAAGAAACCATTTTGCACTTCTCTAATAGCGATTGTTAAGGAATCGCTATTTGAGAAGTGCAAAATGGTATGTATGTAGAATTTCGCTATTTTTTAGCGATTCCTTAAAATTCCTTAATTGCGATTAGCAAATTGCTAATCGCAATTAAGGAATAATTTTCCCATTCATTTCTATGGGCCAGGAGGCCCATAGGAATGATTGTGCAGTAATTCTCAAATTGCGAATTCGCAATTTGCTAATCGCAATTTGAGAATTATTTCAAGGGTGCAGGGGTGTCTCATGGACACCCTGCTGCACCCCTGAAACTTACATGTGTGTGCATATGGCACACATACATGCCCTATGGGCATGTATGTGTGTCACATGCCACCTTCAAAATAGTCATATTTTGTTTTTTAAAAGGATTTCGCAAATTAACACGAACCTCAAATTGGTGTTAATTTGCGATTCCTTAACCCACATTCGCAATTTAAAAAAGTTTCATACATGCCATTTAAGGAATCGCAAAATTGCGATTCCTTAAATGCATAAGCAAAATAAGGAATCGCAATTTTTTGCGATTCCTTATTTTGCTAATGTGTGATACATTAAGAAACAAAACAGGTATGTGGAGGGTCGAGGGGAATCTTTAACGACCTGTCTGCTCATACCCCTTATGCCAATATTCAATATACAAAAAAGCAGACCAGGTCTAGGAACAATGTGTGGCTCTACCAGTCACCGTGGTCACACGTAGTGTGTATGCAAGTGAGGATTGTTGTGCGTGTAGATTCATTGAGAACACATTATAACAACAATAATTGAACAAAGACTAAAGCGATTCCCATCAGACCACCCTTCTTGGTGGATTTTGCGTCATGTGGGGATCGCTGAACATTCCATCCGACCATTTAGTGCCGGTGTGGGAATGAAGTAACAATGATGTAGTCATAATAAACATCCCAGAAAGGTGTTAGTGAAAGAGTGCAGTGCTACAGTGATGGTGATTAAAAAATGACTACACAGACTCAGAACATGGTTCAAACAAAAGTCCATGTGCCAGAAGTTAAGAAAGCGCCAAGTAGTAAGGATGCCTACTGGCGCAGTGCAGAGCGGTCGACATGTTTCAGCCGTAGGGGACAGTGCCCCGGCTTTCTTCAGGACCTTGTAACATAAAATGGCTACTGCACCTACATCGAAGTGAAAAAAATGTACTACAAACACAATATACAAATTATTGTCTACCAGGAACTCCAATACTTATGTGTCCACTGGAGGGAGATCAATGTGTTTTCTTCCTATCAAAAAACATGAAAACATTTCATCAGACAACACTAGACTGTACATAAACAACCACATGTTTACACAGAGACCGATTGGCCACAACTGCAAGAATAATTTGCATTCTGCATTTTTAACATTTATAAACAATTATAAACAAGCATACTAGCTTCATCCCCATGAGGCATTTCCCCATGGTGATACTCACCCAGCTTTGTGTGGGTGAAGACCTCACCTCACCCGGCGACCGCTCGGGAGGATGAGGCCCCGCTCTGTAGTGTAGAAAAAGGGGGGGGCGGTAAGTGCATAGCTTTACAGTACCCAATCAAATTACTCTACACTCATATCCCAACAGACGTGTGCAAGCGATCCTTCTTCCCCAAAAGGAAACTGCCCAAGGGGGTCCCGTAAAACATATGGGGACCACATAGCCTGCAATATATTTCATTTTGCAGGGTATCATATAGGCACTAATGTGCATATCTGGATGACTAATCTTTCAGTAGCATTGAAGGTCTGTACGCTGACCTAGCACCACTGTGCATTGACATTGGTGGGAGGTACTATAAGGCACCAAAGAATGGCCAGATTGTGACATCCATAATCATATTGTCCCCTCATTACTAAGGAGCAAAAACGACTAGAGACACATAAAGAGTTCACCTAGCACCACTGTGCAATTACATCAGTGGGAGGTACTATAGGGCACCAAAGAATGGCAAAATTGTGACATCATTAATCACATTGTCCCCTCATTATTAAGGAGAAAAGACGCCTAGAGACAAATAAAGAGTTCCAGGGAATAATTGCTGCTTCACTCCCCATTGCCTTACGATAAATGTGCTGACCCTATCTTCGCTACACGTACTATACCCTTAGGGTGCATGTGTTGGCTCTAACTGTTACGTAGGAACCAACATCTCAAAATTGTATAAACCCGAGATAAAGTTTACAAATAAAGTTAACAAATAAAGTTAAAAACAGGGACAGCAAGTGGCTTACCTCTCCGTCGGTACCTCCCGTCTTGTTGCGAGCGGAAGTGGAGGTGTGGGTAATGCCGCCTAGTCCCCATAAGTAGTACTCGGTAATTGGAAGCCGGTTGTGAGGAATTTTACCGGAAGCGAGTGCGAAGGGAAGCACTGCTTATTTGCGCATGCGCGATGGTCGGAACGCGCTGTTTCACCGCATCTGCGCAGTAAAATGTTGACGCCCAGCTTTAGCGTCAGGGCTTTAGCGCTCTCGTGATAACGAGAAAAATGCCTTGAAAGTTCACATTATAAACCAGGGTGAAATGACCTGGCATGAATGGGTCTAGTTTATTAGTCATCATATTTTTTATTTTTTATTTTACTTGGTCAAACATCGTGTGGCAAAAGAGCACTTTCACTGAAAAGGTCATGAATCTCAAATAGTCTCTAGATATATGTTGTGCCATAGTGAAGTCTGTCAAAGCCTAAGTAAGGTCAGAGATTGCTAATTCAAGCCCCTTCATTGGTAATCTTCAATTAGAATTTTCACACAGTGTGTGTTGTTATATTAGAATATTTAGGAGAAGCAGGAGGGCAGCTTGCACAAATGCGTTGGGAGAGCTATGGAAGCGAACAACGCTGTGTTCGCATTTATGTGTAATGACCCGCAACTGAACAGTTGCTCTAAACAGTAAGAAACAAAACAGGTATGTGGAGGGTCGAGGGGAATCTTTAACGACCTGTCTGCTCAATGTGTGATACATCCCAAAAGATGCTAAATGTCCGTTTGCGATTCCTTAAGGCCGAAATTCGCAGAATTTCGGCCTTAAGGAATCGCAAAAGGCTTGATACATCTAGGCCTTTGCCTTTTTAGAAATACTGTTTGAATTTGTGAAAGGGGGCTGGGAGTGGGAGCAGCTAAAAACATTTTACATTTTGAGCTTGTGCAATTTTGGGGGTGTGTATTTTTCCCTACTCAATTCCCCCACAGAGGCAGCACTTTTGAGAGGTTGCACTCTAGTGGTTGGAATCTCGGGCTCTTTAATCACATAATAAGTGGGATATGCCGTGGGTGTGCTGCGGCTCCTTCTACATATAAATTGATGTTCTGAATTGCCTCTCAACTTTGCCATTTTATACATTTTTAATACTGTTTGAATTTGTGAAAGGGTACTGGGAGTGGGAGCAGCTAAAAACTTTAAACATTTTGGGCTTGTGCAATTTTAGGAGGCGTGTATTTTACTCCACTCGATTCCACCACAGAGGTGACATTTTGACAGATCGCGCTCTAGTGGTTAGAATTAAAAATTTGCTAACATTCGTGCCAAGAATTTTCAATTCTATTAAGGACAGGAGGCGAGGATTATGCTATCTCTATTTCTTTACTGAAGATACAGCAGCCAATCAGTACACAGTAAAGAAGAAAACTACAATACCCATGAGCACACAGTTAGTATAAATAGGGTCACAGAGGTCATAACTTCCTCTTTCTTTGTCAATAACAGGTAAGTCATAATAAAAGTCAAAAACGTAGAAGAAAAAACCAAGGATCCATGAAGAACATCTGGCCGCAGGTCATCCACAGGTCAAGAAAACAGGCAAATCCAAGGACCAGAGGGACGAACCAAAGCAGCAACCGAAGACGCCGGATCCAATGCTCATTTGAGGTCGGAAGCTGAAATAACAAAACATAGTCGTAATATCTACACCCACAACTCAATGAAGGAAAAAAACCATGAGAGGGCGGGATACATTGCATAAAACATAGCATCAGAAAGACAGAAACAAGTTATATCATAACTGTATAGAACAATGCAAGTATGAATCAGAATAACCAGGGTGGGATAATCCTCGCCTCCTGTTTTTAATAGAATTGAAAATTCTTGGCACGAATGTTAGCAAATTTATAATTCTATGGCAGGACGGAGGCTCAGATTATGCTTGTTTAAAGCTTATCCACCACGATAGATGCAACATCAACAATTGGTTTAAAGTAAAAAGTCTTGAACACAGATTCAGAGGACCAATCCGCAGCCCTCATGATGTCATGAAAACTGGCACCCATAGAAAAAGCTTTTGAAGCCATAACACCTCTTGCGGAATGAGCACCAAACAGGGAAGTATCAATGCCTGCCTCCTGCATGAGCCAACGTAACCAACGTGCTAGCGTAGCAGGAGTAACAGGATTGAAAGGTTTTTGCAAAGCAATAAGAAGCTGACCCTGCAAATCATGTCGAAAAGATGCAGTGCTTACCTCGTAATCCTTGATACACTGGACCACACACAATTGAGGGTTGTGAGGAAAAGAAGGATAAGAAACGGAGGAGGTATTACATTTCGTCCGTTTAGAAATAACAAAAGTGACGCCCTCAGGAGAGAACGTGCGACCAGCGAGGTCCAAAGCCCGCACATCAGAAACCCGTTTGCAGGATATCAAACACAAAAGCATAGTCAGCTTGGCTGAAAGTTGTTTACGGGTCAAGAAGGAATTGGAAGGCCAAGAAGAAAGAAAACGCAGTACAACAGACACATCCCACAAAGCAATGTACTTGGGACAAGGAGGTTTAACCATCCTAATGCCTTTCAGCAGTTTAGAAATCAAGGGATGTTCTCCCGCTGGTTTGCTATCAATAGGAAGATGGCCTGCCGAAATGGCAGAACGAAAGTTATTCACAGTCCGGTAAGCCAGACCAGAAGATGCCATAGAAGCCAAGAAATTGCTAATCAAGGCGAGATCTGCTGTTACGGGATCCACCGACCGTTGTGAGCACCAAGCACACCAGCGTTTCCAACTAGACGCATAACGCTTGCGTGTGTTGGGGGCCCAAGCCTCATTGATAAATCGGGTAGCGTCTCCCCATAAGCCAGGGACTTGCCAGCGTCCCCCGAAATCCTCCAAGCCACCAACAGGAGCTGGCCCGACAACACCAGAGGGTGAGGATTGCGAAGAGGATCCAAAAGCAGGTTCCACCTGTGCGGAAGAAGGAGCGGCGTCGAGCAGCTTATCTCCAGAAGAACTGGAAACCACGGCTGGGCCCTCCAGAGAGGGGTGATTAGAACAAGTTCCGAAGAGAACTGACGCGCCCGGGCCAGAACCCGGGTAATCATAATGAATGGAGGAAACGCGTAGCACAGGAGAGGAGGCCAAGGCTGGAGAAATGCATCCGTCGCCAGGGCCTCCGGATCTGGACACCAGCTGAAAAATTGGGGAAGCTGGGAGTTGAGACTGAAGGCAAACAGGTCCAGCTGACAAGAACCCCAAATGTGAGTCAACCTCCGAAAGACCAGAGGATGAAGCCTCCAATCGCTGAAGTTGCGAAGATGGCGAGAGTTCCAATCTGCAATCTGATTGTAAGAACCCGGCAGATATTCTGCAATAACTGTGATCCTGCGTTGCAGACACAGGTGCAAAAAGTCCTTTGCAATCTCTGACAAAAGGTGGGATTTGGTACCCCTCAGTTTGTTCAGATAACGAACTGCCGAGACATTGTCCATTCTGAGAAGAATGCAGCAATTCGCTTGTTGAGGGGACAGACACCGAATTGCGAAAGAACCCGTCAGAAGTTCCAAGCAATTGATGTGCAAGGACAGTTCCTCCGGAGACCAGCGACCCCCCCGTCGTCACTGAACCGCACCTGGCCCCCCAACCCCAGAGGCTGGCATCGGACTCGATCACAACATCGGTAGTCTTCCCGAACAGCGCTCGGCCGTTCCATGCCTCCATGTGTTCCAGCCACCACAACATCTCCGCTCGGGCATCCTCCGAAAGGGGAACATGATCGGAATAACTCAACCCTTCTGAAGATGTCTGATCTTGAGACGCTGAAGCGCTCGATAATGCAGCGGCCCCGGGAAGATCGCTTGGATCGAAGAGGACAGGAGGCCCACAATGCGAGCCACGGAGCGCAAGGAGACAGTCTGCTTGGCCAGAAGCATTCGCAAGTCCCTCTTGAAGGACCTGATCTTCTGTCCGGGCAGAAGAAGTTGGCAGGAAACAGAGTCTATCCGAAAGCCCAGGAAATCCATTGATTGAGATGGAGAAAAGTCGGATTTCAGAGGGTTCACCAGGAAACCCAAAGATTCTAAAAGATCTATGGGCCATTGTAAATGAAGACGAAGAAGGAGCGGACACTGCGCCAAGAGAAGAACATCGTCCAGGTAAACTATGAGACGAACTCCGCAAGATCTCAGAGATTCCATCACAGGGCGAAGAAGCTTTGTGAAACACCAAGGAGCTGATGAAAGGCCGAAAGGAAGGACCTTGTACTCGTACCAATTGCTGAGCCATTGAAATTGAAGATAACGGCGATGAGGGGCATAAATCGGCACCGAGAGATAGGCATCCTTGAGATCTAGACGAACCATCCAGTCCCCTTCCTGAAGCAGTTCCCGTAGAAGATGGATGCCCTCCATCTTAAAATGGTGGTATACCACTCCGCCTTTGAAATCCTTTAAATTGAGAACCAGGCGAGACCCACCCCCTTTTTTCTCGACGAGAAAAACATTGCTGACGAAGCCTCAGGGGTGAGGAGTCGTGGACACAATGGCCCCTTTGGCCAGAAGGGAGGCGATCTCTGCGGAGATAAACCTCTGATCTTGTTGGGAAAAAACAAGAGGTTGAAGCCAAAGATGCTGGTGAGGGCGAGTGTAAAATTCTATCTTGTACCCTCGTACCGTCTCCAGCACCCAGGCATCGTTCGAGAGCAATTGCCAATTGTGGAAAAAAGATTGCACTCTGCCCCCCAAAACCACATTGGAAGCGAGAATCAAGCTCACCTGAGGCAGAATCTTGACGTCCTCCTTGGGCACCGTTGTAGCCACCTTTGCCGTAGTTACCTCTGCCCTTCTTGGAGGGGTAGAAACTGGACTTGGTGTTGGAGTACGATTGATTACCTCTCTGGGACTTATTGCCTCGCTGCGAGGCCTGATCCGCACCACGGCCGGACGAACGTCCCCTTCGTCCGGCTCTTCCAAAAAGTGGACGAAAGGCTCTACGAAGATTGGCCTGGGCCTTATCCAATCCACTGAACGTTGAGACAAATTTCGTCAACTCCTTAAGAAAAGGAGCTCCAAAAAGCAAGCCCTGCGCCTGGGAACCCGATTCCGAAGTCGCCAAATCAGTCAGCCTGGGGTCCTGCTTCATGAGAATAGATCGACGGCGTTCTGAGGACAAGGCGCAATTTGCATTACCTAAAATGCAAACTGCGCGTTGGGACCCCCCCACCAGTTCGTCGGGGTCAATCATAGCTCCAGACTCCTTTGCTTGATAAGCCAGATCAAGAATTTTCGTGAGAGGCCCCAACAGATCCAAAAGCTTATCTTGACATGAGCGCCAAGAGCGATCCAAACCTTTAGTGGGATCCTACGAGTACTTTTTCATGTATGTGATCATGGTCGGATACACCTCAGGAGTGACAGCAAGTTTATTGGGGAGATCAGGTCGTGGACACTCATAGCGCAAACGTGCCCGCACATCCTTCTCAAAAGGGGTGCAAATGTGGTCCTGGACATAAACCTCCCTATCTCGAGACCCAAGGTCCCGACCCCCACGCACTATAGCTTTGGGTTATACCTTTCTGTAATAACACAAATTTCTACTTAATCTCTATGCAATTACACATTCTTAATGTTTTATTTCGACACCAGAATGTAATTTAAACATAATCATCACAAAAACAATGCATATTCATGAAAATATAATCACATTACTTTTCACACATTGTTATACATGAAGAAATTAATTTCCAACATTTTCTTCTGTGATTTCTTGTTAAATGCTCAATGCATTTCGGGTCATACTAGACCCTTCATCGGGAGCCTGTTTCATCTAAAAAAACAACAATGCAACACAATCATCAGCAACCTCTCCATGCTGAAGAATTTAAAACAATATTTACAATGATGGTAAATCTGAAGGCTTTTAAATGTGTCTATGATTCCATGCTGTGGGTATTATGAGAAAACCCCTTTCCCACACCTTAGTGCTCAAAAGAACGAAAGAACAAAAAATCATGCAAACACTTACATCGAAAGCATTCTATCTGTTCTGAAAAGAGACCATAGCATATCAACACCTACTCTCTTAATTTAACAATGATATCAAATACACCAAATAACCAACTCTGAACCTTACCGATACAAAACAATGCCCTCTTCCACTCGGTGTATTCCAACAACGCCGGTCTCCCCCAGAGGTCTTAATCAGACTAATACAGGTGCCTGTCAAAACACAAGCGTGCCAAAACCTTAGTTTCTAAAGAATCTCCGCACAACAAATCCTAGTTTCCCTCCCCTCAACACTATACTCACTAATGGAGTTCCTCGCTCTTTCAGTCAAATCCTCGCCTCCCTGCTCACTTTCGCGGTTCTCCTCTGTGATTCTAAAACGCGACTCATATGTGCAGTGAAAACAAACGAAGGACTAGCTACGGCCGCCATATTGAAAAGGTAAACGCAATCTCGAACGAAGAGTAAACAGTAAACACTACTTCTCACTCATGATCGAAAAACGTGTTCGATTTACAACCAAAAAGCTGTACGGGGCCACAACAATTCCTTGCTAGAGCTCAAAAATCTCCAAAGAATGAAACAATCTGACTCTACCTGAATGGGAGCGCCATATTCAGTGTATTCAAACTGTGTGAATGTTATTCAAAGTGTCCTTACTCTCTGAAAAATGAAAACGGAAGTGAAGATAGAAATATAAAATAAGAAGTAAGAAGTGAAAAGTTGTGTGGAAAAGGTCTTACATTCTTATGAAAAAATGAACACTGGACATAAACAGCCACCTCAGGAGAGGGCAGCCAAGAGGAGGAGTTTGGATGAACAATATCCGACGGGTCAAAAGTCAATACTTGTGGTGTTGAAGGGGCGTCCACAAAATGTTCCTTTCTAGCCTTTTTGGCAGGAGGCGGCCTCGCAGGCTCCGAGGAAGAAGTGGAGGAAGAAGATCCGTCGGAATCCGAGGAAGGAGTGCCACGAGCAGGAGCAGGACGTTTTTTAGCTGCAGGAGCAGAAGATAAAGTCTTCGCCAACTTCGCAAAGTCGGAATGATGGTGGGTTTTTGGCGACTTTTTGGTGCGCCCAGAGGAAGGAGGTAACCAGCCCTGATGCGCAGCATACTCTGATAAATGCCGTTTCAAAGGCGCAATCGCTTGGAATAATGCCTGCCCCATGAAGTCATCCATGGAGGCAGAAGGCTCCTCCTCATTATAATAGTCATAACCCTCTTCATCATAGAAATCAGCCATGGCGACAATGTCTGCCCAGCAGTGCCCACAGGAATAAATTCAAGAATTCAAATTATTGAAATGGCCAAAGCCGAATTTGGGGGAGTGGTACCCCTAATGCAAGGCAAAATTCTGGAAAACCAGACAAGTTAAAGAAAATTATATATATGTGGAGGGAGGGCTTGCACTGAACACTCTAGGCAGAGCCTATGCAATAATTTATACAACCCCTTCGATTTCTTTACAAAAAGGGCGTAATGGAGCTCAAGCGGCAGAGAAATACCGGGCACGTTCCTGGAAATACTTTGAATTCCTTCGTCGGAGACGAGTGCCCTCAGGAATGCGCGTCGTCACAAGAAATAAACAAACGCTGTCGTGCATGCGCGAACAGCGTGCTGCCGATAGGAGGGACGCGTGACACACGCGCGTCTCTCCAGCTCCCAGTCTCCCGCTCCACAGAAAACAAAGGACGCGACACAGTGCGTCCGTAACGAGAGGCGAAACACACGCTCTCAGAACCAGCGGCCGAGAAGCCGAAAGGAAAAATAACCGCCAACAAAGCCGCAGTAGAAGTCGAACACAGCGAAAAGCGGCAAGAAGAAACGCGCTGAAAGTGAAAGGCACAAAGCAAATACAAGCGCACAAAGCGGTCAACAAAGTCACAGTAATAGCGGTAAGGCAATTAATAGTAATAGGAATAAAGGCACTTAACTGGCTGTGAAGCAACAAAGAAAGAGGAAGTTATGACCTCTGTGACCCTATTTATACTAACTGTGTGCTCATGGGTATTGTAGTTTTCTTCTTTACTGTGTACTGATTGGCTGCTGTATCTTCAGTAAAGAAATAGAGATAGCATAATCGGAGCCCCCGTCCTGCCATAGAATCACAGGCTCCTTAATCAGATAAAAAGTGGGATATGCGGTGAACGCACAGCGACTCCTTCTGCATGTAAATTGATGTTCTAAATTGCCTGGAAACTTTGCCATTTTAAAAACATTTTAATAGTGTTTGAATTTGTGAAAGTGTAGTGGGAGTGGGAGCAGCTAAAAACTTTTTTAACCTTGGGCTTGCAGAATTTTGGGTGTGTGTATTTTACTCAACTCGATTCCACTACAGAGGTGTCATTTCTCACAAGCCGCTCTCTAGTGGTTGGAATCTAAGTCTCCTTGATCAGATAAAAAGCGGGAGATATAGCGTACGCGCGCAATGGGTGGGCTGCTAATGCACCGAAGAGGCAAGCTGATCTGCGCCCAATTAGAAAAAGATAGATGACACTGTAAGCACCTTGAACGCATATGGATGAAATCTTATGACTCAGGTGCTAAAGCAACCAGCAAAAAAACGCTAAATAATTTGCGTAGTGCAGTACGTAAGCCGCATAAAGAATTTGTTTCATCTTCTATTATCGCCGCCGCCAATAAACCCTGCAAACTCTTTAGAGTGGTAAACTCTTTTTTGTCACCCAGTGCCTCACAAAATAACCTGATTCCTTCATAATGTGCGAAGAACTCTCTGAATTTTTGTATAATAAAATCTAAATGATTTATGACAAATTTCACCCTCAAGAGGCTCCATTCCCCACCACAGACAGAAATACGTAGCTTGTACCATTGCCAATGTAGATCCCCTCACACTCAAAGATTCATTCACCTTATTGGCTTGCTACAAATCAAGGTCTCCGCTCCCCAGATATCCTCAATTGGCCACACAATTGATCAACCCCATCTTTAATAGGCTGATGAATGGATCGCTGGAGGCAGCAATAGTGCCACAGAGCTGGAAGCAGGCTTTTCTACTGCCTCTACTGAAGAAAACTAATGCAGATTCTAAGGTGCATAACAACTTCAAGCCTATCCCCTTGCTGCCGGCTGCTGTCAAAATGTTGGAGTAGTGGGTGAACCAACATCTCTCCAGTTTTTGGGAAAACATTAACCTGCTCCATGACACTCAGTCAGACTTTTGTGCGGGCTACAGCACCAAATCCACTCTATTGGAGGTCTCTGAATTAGGGAAGGTCAATCTCAATCAGGGTTTGGTAGCCATGGTTGTCCTACTTGACTTGTCAGCGGACTTCGATACGGTCTCACACTCCACCCTCTTGGACAGATTATGGGACATGGGTATCCAAGGTCCAGCCTTGGCCTGGTTTAAGTCCTACCTGAAGGGCAGGCCATAAAGGGTCTTTCTACCCCACCTTTACATCTTCAGCCAATCCACTTGATTTTTTAAAAATAGTTTTATATAGTGCTAACTAGACCCGAGACATCGGGTATCAGAGCACTTTACATTGCACCAGTTTCGTTACAGAAGGACACATTCATTTTTGTTAGGCACATGAATATTAAATTATTTGCCCAGAATCACAGGATGATGAGCGTCGTTGCCTAGACTCGCACCCGGTTCCCCAGTTTCAAGGTCGAGCACTCTAGACGTAAGGCTACATCCTCTTCCCTGATTGCGGGGCGCCTCAGGGCTCTGCTCTGAGTCCAACTCTTTTTAACAATATACTTGTCCCCTTTGACTAATTTAGTAGAGGCATGGGGCATAAGAGTAATCTCCTTAGCAGACGATACACAGTTGATGCTCTCATCCCAAAGTAAAGGAGGTGGATGCATTGAATGCACTCAAGGGATGTCTGAGGGTTGTCCGTGAATGGATGAATGTCAGCTGCCTCAAATTGAACTCTGACAAAAAAGGAGATTTTTTTTAGGCACTGACAGTCCCCCACAACTGGTGGCCTTCCTAGCTAGGCCCCTCTCCCGCCCCTGCACCAGTGGTAAGAAATCTCGAGGTCAAATTTGACTCCAACTTTTGATGCCTCAAGATTAAAAAGATTATAATACACAACACATTTACTGATTAAAGACATGAAAAATTGAAAGTGCACTTTGCACATGTTAGACACAGTGACATATGAAACTGGGACAAGTGTAGTAGAAGCACTGTAAAAGTGGGCTTTAAAATGTAAGATGAAGAAAACATACATAGAAAGGAATACAAACACATATAAACGAGTTGCACTAATGAATTTCTTAATAACATGTTGTTCATTAGCATTTACTGATGAAAATTGTACTATTAATAGAGTGGCCTAGTGTTTCCAATGCTTTCAGTTAGAATGTACCATTTAGAAAAGTCGATGCAAAAAAGTGTAGAAACTAGGTACAATTTTGCATAATACTAGAGATTCTATAGTGTATGAAAAGTGAAAAACAAATTTAGTAGTTTGAATTTAGAAAATTATATCCTTATATGAATATTGAGAACAATTGTGTTAGTTGGGTATGTGAGAAGTTGGCTTAATATGTGATGTCCACTATTCTAGTGGGCACCCTGTATCAGTCCAAACAACCCTTATGGTGATGGATGTAAAGTCAACCTTATAGACCAGCTATCATAGTGGTAGCATGGACAAAGCAGTCTTAGGCTAATACCTCAGAGAGCATGTGAAGCCAATTGTTTTACCAATTATAATCCCTTGAATACCAAATGAAAGGACACCACACAAGGTATATATCAAATATATATGTATTTATTACTAACACTCTTTATGAGGTCAGAGTTCGAGATACAGCACAAGTGACTCAATAATCATACTATAAGTTGCACAAATACAATTCTGCCCTAGGGGCCTCACGAACCATATACTAAGTAAGTGGTATAAGAACCGCTTCAGGAAAGGTGAGTAGGCCTAGGAAATCGCTGGGGCTACACTGAACAACCAAAGGTTAGGAAGTAGGAGTCCCACAGGAAGCGTGTGCGGTGTCTAAACACACACGCGATTTACCATAGACTTTCAATGGGTACCTAAAAGTTACAAAGTAGTAGATTTCGGACACTTCTGGGTGGACTACGGGAAAACCCAGTTAAACTAGGACACTTGGATAGTTGTTACCCACTGGAGCACCGGAGTACTTAAGTTACCTCACCCAGGGAAGCCGGGTGCATAGGTGTTCTTTGGTGTCGGGTTTCGTCGATCAATCCTGTGGAGAGCGGCAAGAAAATGCTCCCGGCGACCAGGAGGAAGATGTCCGGATGGATCCAAGGGTGGATCGGAGCAGTGAAGAACCTGAAAGCAGAGGGGACAGAGTCTGGGTCACTAGCCAGTGACCAGGAAGGAACCAGGAAGGAACCAGGCGATGTCGAGATGCAATCAGGTGAAGAAGTGAAGCTTGTCTCTGCATCCACGTAGACCAGGAGGCGTCGACGATGACCAGGAGCTGGATACGGACTGTCCCACGAAGGATCTCGCTGTTGGCAAAGGCAATCCACGCAGGAAGGGAATATCGGCTTCTGTTCAGACCAGCAAGGTCTGGGGAGCTTCCCTTTTACAGGAAAGCAGGAGCAAGCCCAGAGCAACCAGGCAAGCAGTGTTGTTTCAATAGGATGTCTTCAGGAGGGCCACTAGCCAATGGGCTAGCAACCGCGAAGACGCGTCAAGGAGAAATGCAGGCGCAGGCCCCACGCGGCACTCGTGGAGTGTGGAGTGCTGAGCTTCGGTGCACTTACTGCTCGGGGTTGGGGCTTCTCAAACCCAAATGCACAATTTCGAGGACGCCTCAGAAGCTGCACAGTTAGCGAAAAGCAGGTACTGCAGGTTGTCCAGTCCCACTTCTCTCGTGTCCGCCACGGGTCTCAGCTTTGCTGTGGATGTGGGTCCGAGTCAGAGAAGTCTGGAAGTCCAGAGGCTGCGTCGCTAAGTCTTCAGGTTCCGGCGGGAGCATCGACAAAGCAAACCGGCAAGTTACTGGTGGTGCCTGTTTGCACAGGGTGGTCACTCCTTGACCACAAGGGAGATGTCTTCAGTCTTCCTGTCGAAATGGAACGTCGAAGGTCCAAGAGTTTGTTTCAGAGTTTCTTTCCAGGATAATCTAATGTCTCTAGACACAGCTCCTAACTTTATACTGATCTAAGGGGCAAGATTACCTGCTAGGTCCCTCCTATGGGTGGAACCTGGGAAGGGGGTGGTTACACCCCTTTCCCTTTGTCCAGTTTCACGCCAGAGCTGGGGGTGCAGTGCCCCAGCAACTGGTTTGAACCTGGCTATGCATGGAGCACCTTGTGTGCCCCAGGCAGTGTCTCATTTCTTTCAACCCACCCTGCCCCAATACACTACAGCCTGTGTGGGGAGGTGCTCGCACCTCCCAAGGCAGGAAACCTATTGTACCGGCCCCCCTGCCAGAGTTTTGTCCAGCAGCAGGAGGTCAGACTTGTGTCTGTGGCAGCAGCATCCATTTTGTGATGCTGAGGCTCTGTTTAACTTTAACTGGGTAAAGTTACAACTACATGTCTTCTCCATCTAGAAGGATGGAATGCTACCCATGCCGCCAGGACTGGTGGGGGTAGTATTCCAAAGTGTATGACACCTTACACGACATGTTTTGATAAAGCCAAACCAAAGTTAGCATTAACCGTGAGGATTATAATGCACTTAAGAGTATATGGTATGACAATATCATAGAACAGCTATAAGGACATGGTTCCGAAAGCTGCAGACAGGCTCAGCTCATCTCAAATAAAGCAAGCACTCTGCCTTCAGGATTGTCAAGGCCTGCCATAGGAGTGACTTTTAGGTATATATGTGTCTATATATAAGGGTAGATATAGGTCTACTATATCTAAGCAAGGGGTGATTACAACACCTTGCCCCAGCTGAGTGATCAGCCAGTGGTGTCAGTTTGGATGGCCGGCCAGGGGTGGCATAATACATGCTGCAGCCCCTGGTAGGACTTGGATGCACCTATGCCCTGGGTACCTATGGTACACTATACAGTGGCTCACAAGGTGACCCAATACCCAATTGGATATGTACCTAAAGTACATGGAGTCCATTTTACAGAGAGAGCAGATAGCCTGGGGCCCTGAATAGCAGGATCCCTGGCCAACTAAGTAAAAAACCAGCTAAACACTAGGCAAAAAGTTGGGGTAACCATATAGTCAGATATCCACCTTCCTACAGGGTATTTCTAATGTTAGCTATTTCCATGTAATAATGTCTGGTGAAAGTTCTACGTATTCCCTATATGAATTGATTTTATTACATTATATTTGATATTGATTTAGAGTTTATTTCAATTGAGGTGTTTAATGCCAATTTAAAGGCTTTTCTGAAAATGTTTTTCTTGAATGCTGACCTTTCCTTTAACCTAATACAGTAGTCCGTTTACAACCAGTGAAATGTTGCTTTATTTGTTCAGTACATGTGTAACTTTCAAAATTCCTGAATGTTTCTTCAATGTTCAAACATTTTTGCTGAACTATTTCAATTTCATTTTCTTTTATTTCTTTTGTTCTGTGCAAATGGATTCACCCTTAATGTACTTTAATTCTGAACCCTTTCCCGTCTGCGTGGGATTTGAGCTATTGGACAAATGAATTATCCTTCTGGCTTTAATGGTAGTGGGACTCTGTAAACTGATTTTTATAATAACTACCCGATAAAGTCTTGCCTAAATGTTTGGCGCGTTAAGCAAGCTGTGATATTCTTTGCTGGAATTCTCAAAAGATTGCTTATTGCTATGGATTTTAAATCTTTAATACACTAACCAAATTAATCTAATACCTGTTGAGTCTATTATTGAGTGTTGGGGGGATCAAATTGAAAGCGTGGGCATACCTTGCCAGTCCCACTGCAGGGACCACCGCCGCTGAATCGCTCCCCTCCGCTGCCGCAAAAGCCACACCAGCAGCTGCAGCGGGAGGGGCGCGTTCTCTACGGGACTCCATTTCCCAGAAGCCCTAGCGGCGGAGCACGCCGCCACACCTCATTCCTGCACCAGGAGGCGCTTCAAAAGGAGGCCAGCCCCCGCGTTGCGGGATCGCGCGCGGGTCGGCCCCGGGGGAAGCCCGGGACAAGGGCGGGACCATCTAAGGCCAGAGGAGGCCGGTTCGGGGCACCCCCCTTGGTACTGAACTAAGAAAAGAAGAAAAAAGACTAAAGGTACAGATACCCATTGACAATCCCCAGTTTCTTACAGGTCCTTCCTAAGCGTCACCATAGTGGAACTGTTGAACTATTTGTTTGGTAGTTGATACTGATTCAGTGTTCACTATTATAAGCTATTACGCTATGACCTGCAAGGGGGGCACCAGAAAACTTTCCTCCGAAGAGTGACTTGCTTAGGGGAACGATGGACTATTATATTAAGAGTGCAATACTCCCCATGGCCAGTTAATTAGAGAGAATAGTACGATCCCCAACCTTGGATAGTTCTCCCAGTATGTGTTCTCCTTCACAGACTGCCGATGCAGCCCCAGCTATATCACTACTGGAAGAACTAAATAAAATGTGTAAATCCATGTACGCTCCTGTGGAATCAGGAAATGTGCAAACTAGTGCTGCTATCTGCGCTATAGCAACGACTAGTCCTGGGTCCAGTAGTCCACTTCAACTAACTCAAAGCCTACAGGGTACTCCCCTTATAACACGACCAATAGTAAACTCACAATCCGCAGTTTCCGCCCAGGTCTTTTCTGCTAAAAGGAAGAGAGATGGGGTCAAACAAATGGGGAGTCAGGCCAAGCAACAAAAACTAAACCCATATCCCCCACTGCCCAACACTCCCAGCACTGCCACATCGAAAGCACCTATCCAGGCTTCTTTACTGGCCTCGTTCGAAAATATGATGAAGTCAATAATATCCCCGTTGATTGATAAAATGACTAGCTTAGGGGATAGGCTCACGGGTGTCGAGGAAGCAATTAAGGCCAATTCGTTACTTATAAAAACTATTGCAGGACCCTCTCAACCACAGCGTCCACCCCCCACAGAAATGCCCAATACCACCATACAAAGTAAGAGCACCCGTAATCAACTAGTAACCCCACATATGAAAACCATAAACCTCTCGAAAGCCGCCACAACTTTACAGAGTTCTTACCCTAGAGTTGGGCCGAACAAAGAAACGTCATTACACAAGGGAACAGCGGTTAATTATGACAATATGTCATATAAAACCAACCATCTACATTTGCCACCAGAGGCCGCTCCTATTGTGTGCGTCCTCTCAGGAGTACCAGAACTCCCAAAGGGGAAACACGAAAGACATCAGGACCTAAGAAACAAGGTAGTGTTCTGGCTAACCAAAAATAGACCTCTGCCACCCAAAATCGATGGCACCATACTAAGCGTTAGAAGGGTGGGCTGGCTAGGACCTTTCCCAAAAGATATTGTGGGCGATTTGGTACTTGTAAAATTCAGGAATAAATACGTTGTCCCATACCTCCAATCTTGGCAGCCACAAATTGGAGATGGGCCTATATCTATCTGGAGTCTAAGTGAATTCTACCCTAGAACATTATATGTCCCATCGCAATGCCAAAAAGCACAGAGCAACCACCGGATGGGCAGAAGTGGTCTTGTACCGAGTGGTCACTTCATCTCCACGTTTAATCAATTTGATCTACTTTCTCGCTCTTCAATGATTAGCTGATTTATTCTATTGATTTAATCTCATTTTAACAGATGTTACTTTTTATGAAATGAAATGTATTGATGTATTGGTGTATATTTATGTACTGTTGTTGCTTTTATGATTTTTATATTGAAATCGAATAAAGCTAATCAAACGAAAAAAAAAAATGAGTGTTGGTAATTCTTCCATTGATACTGTGCTATTTCACGAATTATTTAAATGTGTTGCAAGGAAAATCAGCGAGCCTTTACATAACATCAAGTATTGCTTCTTTTGTTCTGTGTTGCTGTTACAGAGCTTTTGGTCTGCCTAATTCTAGTCCGAATTCAGGAAGTTGGGTCTTCCTGTTGTTTTTCTTTATTTCTACAGCATGGTCTTAAGAGTGGTATACCTAAATATGATCTCAAATTTGTGAGTTAGCAGTCCTCATTGGACAGCTAACGTTGTGTTTTGGCCACCCTAATTTCCACCTCTCCTATCAGCGGAGAAAGATTCATCAGAGGTTCATTGCCTCTGTGGTAAATGGAAATGCTGCATATTGTCTAATCAGAAACGGCCCAGTACGGTTAGAGTAGTAAGGAGAGTAAGCGTATATATAAATTTAACCACACTTCCGCTGCAACCGAATTTTGGTAGCAGAGCTATGGTTCTGTCTAGTGTAGTGAGATTTTAGGGTGCCAAAAATAGTCCTTTGTCTAAGTTCAAAGAGCCATCATTTTTGGATTGGCAAAAAGAAGTATTGATATATTGCTGATGAAGTATCGGTGTAGATAATGTCAACGTGTAGCAGCAAAGGAGTGTAAGTATTATTAGGAATGCTTAAGATTGTTTTTTTTTTTAATAGCTGTGTGTTGTTGAGTGGAGTGAAGTGGTTAAAGTCCATATGGTTAAACTCCATGTATAATTGTGGGGCTTTGTGCAACTCTGAAGTTGCAAACGAGTCCTTTGTGGACCAAGATCTCGAGATATTTGCCTACGGGTTGTCTCAGTGTAGAAGACTGAGTAAGTTGTGTGCTGTTTTGTGGAATTGGTCATTAAACATCATCGACAAAACCTTGGTAAGGGTGCTCTTTGCGTGTTAGTGGTTGGTATGGTTAATCTCAGGTGCATAGGGACCAACTATATCAGTTAAATGTAAAATCACAGTAGCCGAGTTTTCATTTGATGCAGACAATTTTATTCTTGCTTGCATTGTATTGTGTTTAGAGAAAATCATGTAGGAGAAGAGTGTGATGAGGGTGAGCTGCTGCGAGGAGCAAGATTGATGTCACAGTGTGCCACGCTGTGATTGATTGGTTGGTGTAAAGCCACACTGGGATTGGTTGGCCACATCAAAAGAGTTGCTCTGTCTCTGAGGTTGCTGAACAGGTGAATTGTGGGAGAATATTATTCCCTTGATTTACGGAAATCATTTGTGAATACAGAATTTCCATCCCTCCTATTGGACGAGAAAGATTAATCAGAGTATGATTGGCCCTGTGGAGAATGGAAATGCTGCAGATTGTCTAATTGTAAAGGTTAGAGTAGTAAGGACAGTAAGGGTATAGTAAAAATTGACCATGCTTGTGCTGCAACATTATATTTTGTATCTCAGGTTAGAGCTGTGTCTGCCAGCTGTTCCCTCATGCTGAAATCAGTCAGTAAGATGATCCACTTGACCCTGAGGAAAGTCGTCAATCTGTAATTCACGCTCTGGTAACATTTAAACTAGATCAAGCGAATGGCCTATATTTAGGTCTACCATCCTATGTGCTTCACTGCCTGTAGATTATTCAGAATGCTACAGCCCCGCTGATTCTGAAGTTTCCAGCTCGCACCTCTGTTGCAGCCCCCTTGCACAAGGCCCATTGTTAGTCGCATCAAATGTAAAGCCCTAACACTCGCCTACTGAGCATGCGAGCAAAAAGGCCCCTGCTATCTATAAAAACGATTGCTTCCCTACCATCCGGAGAGAACACTTTGGTCCAATGGACAAAAACGTCTATATGTTCTGAGGGTCTGCAAGGCAAGAAGAGAGAGCTGTTCCTTTTCTTACTTAACTGCCAAACTCTAGAACTCTTTCCCTTCCACCCTCCACTTTGCACCTTTCTAAATCAGTCTTCCCTAAAAGTCTGAAGACCTATCTGTTTGGTTCTTGATTCAATCTTCTAGTTCTACCTTAAAGCCGCTAGCTCCAGCGACTGCCAGTGAAGGCCGGCAATGCGAAAACTGCACTTCACACTACAGCATTGACAGCCCATAATGACTGCCAACAGGCTCCAGCATCAACCATCCGTGATGCCCAGCAGGATCTTACCGCTATACCAACGACCACCCATGATGCCTGACCTGCTTTTGGCGCTACAGCAACAACAATCTGTGATGCTCTCCCTTTTCCTTGCAGCCTCCTCCACCGCATAATGGACTCTTCAGGAAGGGCATTGAAAAGGTAACATTTGCAGTGGGACAAACCTGATCCCTGTATCCGGCCCACACTCCTTTGTGGTCAGCTTGAATTTCTGGCTTTCTCCCGGTCTAGGTTGACCAGATGATCATGAGTGGTGCTTTGTGATTTTAGGTGCTATACCTATTTAAATATTTGAAATTGCATATCTCTGGACCCAATGATTGGATTTTGATTAGATTTTTGTTCTTTTGAAGTCAAATCAATTACTTAATTTTTCTCTATTTTTCTAAATTGGTGTGGGTTCTGGTGTTGTATTTACACGTTATTACTGTTTATGTGCTGCATTAATACTTTACACATTGCCTCTAAGTTAAGCCTAACTTGTTTTGTTCCAAGCTACCAGAGGGGTAAGCATAGGTTAATTTAGTGACTTTTGTGGTTCACCCAAACAAGGATTATGGCTGTTGCTTGGGAAGGGCTCACACCCCATCAACCAACAACTACATTTCTCACAGAGAGGGTGTAGTAAAGCAGAATGGTTGAGTTTGCCATAACAAAATCCAGAGGTTATGATCACATAAATGTGTGGGAATGATGTTTTAATCATAGATATATGTTTGCAGGAAATTTTGGCTAAGTAACAATTTTAGGAAAATTGCATTCCACACCACCAAGGAGACCCCTAGGTCTCTAGTTTTCAAGAATATCTGGTTTAAATAAGGTTCCCGGGGTGCTAGCTAATCCCAACCAAATCTACCAATGTTTCCTTTCTTAAGGACCTTAGTGCCTCTTGACACAGTCACAAGTTTAACCATTATTTATGCGGTTAGTGCTTAAGTAAAAATCATTGTAAGGGGGCCTCAGTTGTTGGCTGTGTGTGTACAAAAAGTTGCAATGTACTTTGTGTCTACATCCTTGGCATAAGGCACCCCATGATTCAGCCTACTGCTGTCCTCCCACTGGGAAGGGCTGTGCCAGACCCCATGCTACTTGTCTACACAAATCAGTCCCACACTTCAGCTGTGTTATTTTTTTTTTTTAATCTATGCATGTTTTAGGTTACCATGATATGTGAAAAGACTCTGATGAACATATCTATACAACTTTAAAGCATTATCTTGCAAAGACAAGACTGGCACATTTACAAGTGGAATTCATATTGTAACCCTCTCTGTAAATATGTTGAGAGGGATGTACAATTTCTGAAGAACACATAATGGTAATTTTAGAATTATCTTTCAGTGCTAACACCCATGTTGCAAGTTGTTTAATTACTGAGCGTGGTAAATCTGCACCTGGTAATTAAAATTCCGCTGCTTAAATTCCTAGGGGCGGTAAACTCACATGTAGAAATACCAAGTATATGCAAAAGTTACCAAAACATTGGAATCACATGACATGCATGTAGCACATCATTCATGTGTGACAAAAACAGGAACATGATGTTTGAAAGCCTGACACACACCTCCTGCCGCAGACACTGGAGAAATAACCCAGGCAACTATATTGTCCTAGCTGGCGCAAGGAAAAGTGTGAATACACCATCCATTGCCATCCTCTGATCTGAAGAGATATTTACCAAAATTAATTTGGCCAACAAGTCCCCAGGGCTGCAGAGTGACTGAGGAACCAATACATTTTCCAAATGTGTGGTTCAGGTGCAGGCTGCAGAGGTTGTGAATGAAGATCCATACCTCATGGCAAGCCACATGGTTGACTCTAACCAAAGAGCAGAACAAACCTGTGGCATCACAAAAAAAGCAAATGCTGTCTTCACACTGCCACTGATAATGGGGGGATTGCAAAAGAGATTCAATAACCTTAAATGTAGGGTTTGAGATATGCTTTCAAAACATCACAAGGAAAGTCATGAGGTACAGAGGATTGCAGAA